>NC_136920.1:60623901-61086401 GCF_949752795.1 Hyperoodon ampullatus | reverse complement strand
AACCTGCAAGGGTCACAGGCACATCTTCCCCAGGCTCCTCATGCTTTATATTTATAGTAATATTGACAATAAAAACCACCAATAAATACTTCCTTTTTTAAGGGCCATGATGTGGCCTTTAAATACATTCTCACAACAGCCCTAAGGCTCATAGAGATTAATGATTTGCCCAGGGTCATGAGGCTAATAAACAATGGCAAAGTCAGATTTTAAACTCTGGTCTGCATGTTTCCAAAGTTCATGCCATTGCCATAGCACAAAACTGGCCAGCACCACATATCCTGCCCCAACTATTTCCTGGCTATCCATGAGAAAATGCTCTGACCACTCAAAATAAACATGCTTCTCAGTTTGGGCTTCCCTGGTGGCGCAGTGGTTGAGAGTCCACCTGCCGATGCAGGGGACACAGGTTCGTGCCCTGGTCCGGGAAGATCCCACATGCCGTAGAAAGGCTGGGCCCATGAGCCATGGCTGCTGAGCCTGCACATGCGGAGCCTGTGCTCCGCAACGGGAGAGGCCACAACAGTGAGAGGCCCGCATACCGCAAAAAAAAAAAAAAAAAAAAAAAAAAATGCTTCTCAGTTTAACATAATCCTAGTAGCTCAAGGACAGAACCTCTCTCAGGCAGTAGCAACCCAGAGCACTGACACCACTGAGAAGTACCTGAGATTGCTATCCGGGCTACTCCACCATTCCCCAGGTCACCAATCAAGCCTCCTGAAAACCCAAACATAGATGTTCTGCCTTGAAGGTAGGAGGAGAAATGCCAGAGAGAAACACATGTGGAAGGCATGGCAAAGAAAACACCAAGCCAGAAATCAGTAGACCTGAGACCTAGTCTCAGGGAAGTCACCTGCCTTCTTTGCACTTGTTTTTTCTGCTATAATATGGAAATAACAATTCCCTCCCATCATATTTCACAGGTTTACGATGGACATGACAAGCAAAAAGACAGGTCTTGAATAGGAGAGTGCTTTGAAAAGTGTGAAGCACAAATTAATGAGGGGTCATTATGACATGACTACCACAAGCTGGCTGGAGAGAAGATTAATGCCCATGAAACAATTAGAAGGTGAAACAGTAGTTAATTAGGTGCCAAGTTATATGGCACAGACTGAGAAGATTATACTCTGGATAGGGGTATTCTCAGGGATTAGTCAGAGAAACTGCATAGAAAAGAACAGACAGGATTGAAGAGGGATGGAGAGCAATAGTGGCAGCAAAAGTATGTAGCCAGGGAAAAGAGTGGTGAAGAAGCAAGAGAGGAACAGAGCTGGATCATACGCTGTGTGTTGGGAGGCCACAATGGGAGGTAGGGTAAGGCCAGACTGTGGAGAGAAGACAGTCAGGCCAAAGAGCTGGGGCAGGATGCAGTCAGCAACTGGGGACAATGGGGGAGAGCAGAGCTGGATTTCACAGCAAACATTTATTGAGGACTAATAATGCGGTAGGCGCTATCTCAGATTATAAGGATACAGAGATGGAATAAGACATGAACCTTGTGCTCATGACTCTGTGTCTGAATCCTACTCTTCTAGCTTCAGTGACATGTACATCAAAGAACAAGCTTCACAATCACAGAATTCTGGATTCAAGTCCTTGTGCCACCATTGCTAGATGAGTGACCTTCATCAAGTAACCAAAGCTCTCTAATTCTCAGTTTCCTTATTTGCAATGCAGAAGTAATAATAATCTTTCATAGGATGGTGGTGAGTACTAGATATAAAGCACTTAAAAAAAGAAACTTGGTATGTGCCTTCTCGACACACAACAAATGATAACTATTATTATCGTTCACTAGCTTTGTGACCTTGGGAAAGTTGCTTAACTTCTCTGGGCTTCAGTTTCATCATCTGTAAACTTCACAAGGTTGTTGTAAATATTAAAGGAAATAATTGGTCTAAAGCACCTAGCGTAACAACAGCTCAGCAAAATTCCTTTTCTTCCCTCTGTCTCCTTTCCTCAAGCCCATATTTGAGATCTCCCTTGTAGCAATGCTCAGCTCCCAAAGGAGGGCACTGAGGACACAGCCAGAGCACCTACTGTCTCTACTTCTAGAAGACACCAGGTCCACTTAACCCCTAAACTAACCCTAACTTACCCAGTGCCTGACTACCCCCATCTAGGAACATGTTCTTTAGCTACTTCTGGCCAAGTGGCTTCAATTCAATTGTCTGATGGCCAGACAATTCCTCCCTGCTTACTCATCCTCCAAGAAACTAAACCAGAAGAGAAAGCTCTGAAGTCTAAATGTTGATAAAAGAAAGGAGAGTGGTATTATGTCCAGTGTCTTAAGACCACAGGATAGAAAGGAGAGGCACTGAGCACAACTGCTGAAGGGCAAATATATCCCACTGGTCTTGTGCACATATGACCAGGGCAGGCAAACCTGCTGCAACTTCCAACAGTTCCAAGAATGTCTCAGAAAAAGGCCCTCAGCCTGCTGGAGTCACCCAGGCATGAGGGAAAATTAGGTTTTCACTAGCAAAGGTCAGCTCATAAATACCTGATTAACTCACGCAAACACGCTCTGCTCCATGTGCTGTGAGAATTTACAACTGATCCGGAACAGAAGTCAAGCTGAGGACACCTTTCAAAGCTATAACTAACAATAATTGGTGTAAGGGGGGGGCAGTGATGGCTGGCTATGAAAGCCTAATCCAAATCAGGTGAGTCCAGGCTCTCCAGGGGAAGCTGCTCTTTCTGGCAACAATCTCTGCACAAACCTGCAGGGCAAACATTACCTTGCCTTGAAAGACAAGAGCCAGACCCTCCCACCAAGACCACGGGAAACACAGAGGCAAAGCATATATATTCCAACACTCCTGCTCAATCCCAGGGACTTCTGTTTGTGAGGAAATAATACCAATAATTCTAATCTCACACATTAAAAAGACGTGGTCAGATCAAACCTGTGAAGCCATTGGCTAGGCTCCCCAAGCAGATCTGCTTCGTCCTCGGCGCTTCTATCCCACTTTGCAAACCAGGAAGGGAAAAGAAAAGGAACCATCTTTCATTGAGCACTTACTAGGACTTGTACAAAAGTTTTAAAACCTTTACTTTTTAAAAAAAATCCCCCCAATAATCCTCTGTAATAGCTAATCCTAGTCCCATTTTATAAATGAGGTAACTGAGCATCAGAGAGATTAAGCAGCTTGCTCAGAAGAGGGGCTGGTGAAGGGCAGAGCCCAAATATGAACCCAGTCTGTCTGATTCCAAAACTTAGCCTTTCTTTCCACAAATATTTATCAAGAGCCTACCATGTGCCAAGTACTACTCTTGGGTGAAAACACAGCAGTGTAAAAGACAGACAAAAACTCCTGTCTTTATGGAGCTTTCATTCCTAAACCGAGAATCCTCCATACTTAGCATACCATACATTTAATAGGTAGACATCTGTATTTCTTTCTCCTCCACCCGACAGGACTCAACAGATACAGAATGAAGGGATGAGTGTGGCTCTTACCCTCACCTAACAGGAATTCCTCTCAGCTGCTGCCCAAACAGCATTCAACGGTTTACTCATCAACTCAGCATTCTTCTTCCCACCTATGTCATAGGTTTAAGCCACATCTTTTTGTTGTTGCTGTTTTGGCTGTGCCAGGCAGCATGCAGGATCTTAGTTCCCCAACCACCAGGGATCAAACCCATACCCCCTGCATTGGGAGTGCAGGATCTTAACCACTGGACCACCAGGGAAGTCCCGAAGGCATATCTTAAACCAAAAGCCTCCTGCAGTGCTAGCAAATTGGCTCCAGTCACCCACTGAGTATGACAACAATAGTACTTCAGAGTTTACAAAACACTTTACATACATTGTCTTATTTAATCCTCATAAAATTAAACAGGGTAGGTATTGCTTTCATTTAACATGGAAACAGACACCCAGAAAGGTAGTTACTAGTTACTTGTGTCCTTAGACACAAATGAGTAGTTGGATCTACACAGTTCTAGTCCCAGAATGCATTCTTCTCCCCTTCGCCTAAGGACATCTCCTAATCTATGGCTAATACTGGAGAAATCAAAACGTGTCATGTCACTATCTAGATCATTCTGCTGATTATGCTATTCCAGATTTCCCATTGTATCCAAACAGAACAAACAAACAAAAAACACTGTGTTTCAGCCTACCTATTTTGGAATTTATTTTGATTGTCATTAATATTTTATTATTTTTCCTGTTAAAGGCATTTGAACTGTATTTTGTTATATTCTAATTTAACATTTATTCCCAAAGGAACAAACTTTTGATGTTAAACACTAAACATATATGCTATATGCATAGAAAAAGGCATGAAAATACTTTTATAATTTTTTTCAAGTCAGTGAGAAAGATAATTCAACTTTTAAAAATGCCTTCACAGGCTTGCCTTCTTCAGGAAAGCCTTTATCCTGTGAAGTGAGGCACACCAGTAGGCAGAGGCTGCAGAAAACATAAGACCCAAATGCAGGGTTAATAACTTAGCATGCTCTTTGCAAAAATAACCCAAGTATCCACAGTCAGCAGGAATATTCCAGCAACCAAGGCCAGGCCGAGGGCTTTGTCATAGTACTTTACTCCTGGTGGCACTGATCTAACTCTTTTTTTTTTTTTTTTTTTTTTTTTTTTTGCGGTACGCGGGCCTCTCACTGTTGTGGCCTCTCCCGTTGCGGAGCACAGGCTCCGGACGCGCAGGCTCAGCGGCCATGGCTCACGGGCCCAGCTGCTCCGCGGCATGTGGGATCTTCCCGGACCGGGCACAAACACGCGTCCCCTGCATTGGCAGGCAGACTCTCAACCACTGCACCACCAGGGAAGCCCCCAGGTGGCACTGATCTCTTAATCAAAGGGAGACTACAAGAAAGAAACTGTAAAGCCAGATGCCAAGGAAAATGACCTGAGGGAAAAGATGCCTGCTCCTTGGGAACCCAAAAGGTATGCTGCCTAGAAGGCCCTACTGCCTCCAGAACAACACAGCACACTCCCGCAAACCAAGAAGACCCAGGCCTGGCTTCGTGCAGGGAACTAGCCAAGACTATGCCCAAAACCTCTCTCCTTACCAGTCTGTCATGAAGCCTGAAATTTCAACACTACAGCTTCCTTTGGGTCTTCGGTGAGCACATCCTGAGGACCACAGCTTGCAGGAGTGGGAGCAGGCAAATGAGGAGGTAGATCCGTGCCTCATTGGATGTCAGCCAGAATAGAGGGAAGGGCAGAATGCTCTGGAAAGGCAGGTCAAGAAAATAATTCTGGCTGCAGGAATTGGAGGCAGGAAATTTGCTCAGCTTAGAAAGATAAGAGGATACGAAAGTGTTTGTGCTGCCTTAGGAAGGTAACCAGAGGCTTTGAGAGAGACCTGGATTTGAATTCTGGTTCAGTTGCTTACAGGCTGTAATGACTATCAGGCAAATTATTTTCCTTTTATGAGTATTTTCTCATCTATAAATTGGGCATTATGAAAAGATGTGGCCATATCTCAAAAGACAGCTGTGTGAAGCACTAGCCCTGACCTGGCACATGACAGGACTTAATAAATATCCCTTTTTCTGGAACAGGAACACACATCAGGGAAGGATACCCCAGGGCAATGGAAATTACTTGCCAGCTGACAGAGCAAAGCCGTTTGGGAGCTAACAGAACAGACAATAGACCTGAAAGGGCACCTCGGGAGTCTGGAGAGTACCAAATCCAGGTATATCTGGATCCAGGGCTCAGCCTACATCTCTCTCCACCATGAAATGTGTAGCTGCCCATTCTGGACAGAAATTATTACATCATCATGCATTTAGTTAGATGAGGAAATGGAAACCCACTCCTCAGTTCCCCAGGAAAGACAGCCCCATGCCAACTTCTGGTACTCCAGGAGTCTGGAGCAGGACCTAGTGCAAGGAAAGTATTGAGTCCAGCTGCCAACATTTTAATTAGTCCAACCTGAAAAGTCTATAACCACAGGAGATTACAAGGAGCCCCCAGGGCAAGCCTCTGCCCTTCACTCAGTTCAGCCAATTAGATCTGTTCAAGTGCCCTAATTTTTATCACTGAATTCCTGGGGGAATCAGGCTTCACCAAGCTCTGACTTCTGGCTGAGAGTACAGGTACGTGCTCAGCTCAGGAAGAGAAGTTGGGTGTGGGCTACAAGAAAGGCAGCATCAAGTAGGCTCTGAGGCCCTGACACCCTTCCTGCATCAGTAAACTAAGAATTGCCCTCTTGCCAGCCTCCATCCCCCACCCCAGTGTCCTACTGTGACCTATTCCTCCAGTGGCTATACTCTAACCTAATCCGCACTAGCAAAGGCTAGTGTTTTTTTGTTTTGTTTTTTGTTTTTTTAACATCTTTATTGGAGTATAATTGCTTTACAATGGTATGTTAGTTTCTGCTTTATAATAAAGTGAATCAGTTATACATACACATATGTTCCCATATCTCTTCCCACTTGCGACTCCCTCCCTCCCTCCCACCCTCCCTATCCCACCCCTCTAGGTGGTCACAAACCACCGAGCTGATCTCCCTGTGCTATGTGGCTGCTTCCCACTAGCTATCTATTTTACGTTTGGTAGTGTATATATGTCCATGCCACTCTCTCACTTTGTCACAGCTTACCCTTCCCCCTCCCCATATCCTCAAGTCCATGCTCTAGTAGGTCTGTGTCTTTATTCCTGTCTTAGCCCTAGGTTCTTATCTAGAAACAATAAATGCTGGAGAGGGTGTGGAGAAAAGGGAGCACTCTTGCACTGTTGGTGGGACTTGACTCTAGCTAGAAAGAGGGAAGTAAAAGAAAAAAGGGTTCAAGAGAAATAGTGGAAAAAAACACGCTTTAAGACAGAAGCTACAGGGACTTCCCTGGTGGCACAGTGCGTAAGACTCCGTGCTCCCAGTGCCGGGGGCCCAGGTTTGATCCCTGGTCAGGAAACTAAATCCCACATGCATGCCGCAACTAAGAGTTTGCATGCCACAACTAAGGGGCCCTCCTGCCACAACTAAGACCCAGTGCAACTAAATAAATAAATAAATGAATAAATAAGTACATAAAAAAGAATCAGGCCCTCTTAAAAATAAAAGGCTACAGGGCTTCCCTGGTGGCGCAGTGGTTGAGAATCCGCCTGCCGATGCAGGGGACACGGGTTCGTGCCCCGGTCCGGGAAGATCCCACATGCCGCGAAGCAGCTGGGCCCGTGAGCCATGGCCGCTGAGCCTGCGCGTCCGGAGCCTGTGCTCCGCAACGGGAGAGGCCACAACAGTGAGAGGCCCGCGTACCGCAAAAAAAAAAAAAATAAAAAAAAAAATAAAAGGCTACAAAACAGTAAACAGCTATTTTATTAATCAGAAAATCTTCTTGCAATCCCCCTTCCGCCCTCTCAGAGGGTGTGTGACAAGACATCAGACAAGATGGCCAGTTTCAGGCCTGCTCCCATGACAATGAGCTGACACAACCACAGACCTGCTACCTGACAATACCTGAGCAGCCTCCTCCCCCTCTCAAGACGACGCAGGAACACGTGTGCTAAACCAAACAGATGACTACAAGAGGACTCCAGGTACTAGTTTTGATCAGCAGCTGCACCCTGGCACCTCTGTCCCCAGCCAGGGCTTACTCTAGTCCAGCAGGAGTTTCCCCTCAAAGCATAGCCTAAATTCAGCTAGCACTCTGCCCGCCCCCCCACCTTGAGCCGGCTGAAGGTTGGTAGAAGACCCTGGGGAAAAGGGATAGTAATCATCTTCTCTCAGGCCAAGAACTCCTGACAGGGTATGATGGCTTAGTGTTCCTTCTGCAACTCCATTTCATACTAGAAAATTAGAGATGTGTGACTGTGGAAAACTCAGCATGTTCCCATACCTGAAAGCCCCAACTGCAGGTGAGTGAGTAGCCTAGGAAGCCTAAAGTGAAAAACGACCTTCCCTGAGAAACTGTGAGTTTGTCTGCTCGCATTGGGCCAAAATACTCACTGTATATATGGCTCCAACCCATGTCAAAATCCTGGAATAACACCCTCACATAGCACTTGAAGGTTTCTTAAGATAAGGTGCCTTATCTTCCATTGACTCCATGAGGTTAATATTCCTTTTATTGCAAATTTGGAAACTAAGGCTCAGAGAAAAAAAGCAACCTGTTCAAGATATCACAAATGGGGCTCCCCTGGTGGCGCAGTGGTTAAGAATCCGCCTGCCAATGCAGGGGACACGGGTTCGAGCCCTGGTCCGGGAAGATCCCACATGCTGCGGAGCAACGAAGCCCGTGAGCCACAACTACTGAGCCCGTGAGCCACAACTACTGAGCCCACGAGCCACAACTACTGAAGCCCACATGCCTAGAGCCCATGCTCCGCAACAAGAGAAGCCACCACAATGAGAAGCCCGCGCACTGCAACAAAGAATAGACCCCGCTCGCCGCAACTAGAGAAAGCCCATGCACACACAGCAACAAAGACCCAAGGCAGCCAAAAATAAATAAAATAAGTAAATTTATATATTAAAAAAAAATGAAAAAAAAAAGATGTCACAAATGGAAAATGGAAAAGCCTGGAGTTGAACCCAGGTATTCCTATCTGCAAGAGTCTCTGATTTTCCTGCAGTGAAGGCCCAGCTTTGTTAGGAAGCTTAATAGCTAAAAACAAGAGACCTGTATTCTCAGACTTGGAATCCACCAAGCAGTTCCTGTATGACCTTTGGCAAATCCCTTCACATCTCTGGGCATCAGAAAACTCATCTGTAAAATAAAGTGATGTAAAACAAGCGTAGAGAGAAGACAATTCTTTGGTTCCTAGAGTACTGTGAAGTGTAGCCCTTGCCTAGCACTTCAAAAAAAGTCAACTACGCCCCCTAGTCATCACAGCCTAGCAGTGGCCCCCTCCTTCAGACTGCCATATATTTCCTGTTACTGGCACCACCAGGCACCTCATTACCCACATGCAAAACATGGCTACACCTTTGCCTCTTTCCTTCCCTCCCTACACTTAAACGCTGAGTCCTACTGATTCTGCCTCCATAGTGCACACCCTGATCTCTGCTCATGAACAACTGCAAAGTCTCCTATCTAGACTCCCTGCCTCCAACCTCATCCCACCAATGCATTGTGCATGTTCTGTGAGATTAATCTGCCTAAAGCAAAACTCAGGTCATGTCTCTCCCCTGCTCAAAACCTGCAAGGACTACTTACTGCCTACACAGCAAAGTCTGAACTCTTTAGCCAAACATTGAGGCCCTCCATTATCTTTCCTCAATTAATCTTTTTTTGCCTTATTTTATCATACTCTCCTTCATAGATGCCACTCTCCAGCCAACCTGGACTAACCAATGTCCCCTAAAGACTCTTCACTTTGTCTCACTCCATGCCTTTATTCATGACATTTCCTTTGGCTGGAGTGCTTCCCAGCCAGAGGAAACCTTATATTTCTGCCTGAAGTACCTGAAGACCTACTAAGCTGTTACCTCCTCCATAAAGCTTCCCTGATCTCTCCAGGCAGAGGTGATCCCATTTTCCAATAGGATCATAGGTATTATTCATAGGGCATTGAAACAAGATTGCCTTGCACAATAAGCTGTAAAATGGGAAACCCATTGTGAGGATTAAACAAGATTACGTATGTGAAAGTATCTAACCCAGTCCTGGTATAGAATACGTGCTCAATAAATAGGAGCTCTTATTATGATAAAGAAAAATGTTCGTACACATCTTAACTTCCCTATTATACTCAATCCTTTTACCGGGCAAGGTACAACATACATGTTAAATGTTAGCTGAAGAGGTAAACACTACATAGATACAGACCCTATCCCAAAGCTTATATCCACAAGAGCTCAACCATAATGCTGTTTTTGGAGGATACAAACTGAATACACAGCACTCTGTAGCTATACACTTCACCAGTGTGATACTCCCATTCAGAATTTATTAAGTGGATACACTTTCTCATTCCCTCCCCCATCCCCTACAAATTCTAATCCCAGTTTATTCCAGGCCACTTAGGTGACAGAACAAACTAATGCCACTAACAGTCTGATAAATTGTACACTTTTTAATCCAAACACACATCTCTACTTAAATTCATACAGCTGTTTCCTTCCCTCCCACAGTTATTAAACAAGAATAGAAACAGCATTGGCCTTTGGGTCAGATAAACCTAAATTCAAATCCTGGCTTAGTCACCTTAGGAAAATTACTTAAATTCTCAGAGTTACAGTTTCCCCATCTATAAAGTGAGAAAAATATCCACCTTTAAGGGTTGTTATACAGCTGTAAAGACCTAGCCCAGTGCCTAGAAGATAACAGGTGCTCAATAAATAGCAGCTATCATCATCATTCTTATCATTGAAGTTATCTGAGTTGTCTCAATTACATACTTATCTCTTTAGCAATATACAATATGAGTTTCAGTGAACTTTGCCCTTGTCGGCAAAAGTTTCTTGAAATAAGACCTCCACAAGTCTGAGTACCCAGGTACACACACACACACAAGCTGCTTTCTAACCTGTGTATGTGTTACGCCTGAAGGGCACCCAGCTCCCCTGGTCCCTACATTCTAGATGCTGGCTCTAGGAACTTGGAAAACACAAACACATTTGCTTTAATGTACACACCGTAGTGATGAGAGCTCTGAGAGCTTCCTGAGAGCCCTGAGATAACCCAGAGAGGCCAATCAGGAGCGGAGCTACTGAATCTCACTGGAGAAAATCAGAGGCACATGAGACTTGGAAGCCTGCCTGCCTGCCTGCCTGCCAGTGAGATTTCTGGTCATTACTTAGGCCAGCATTCAACACAAGGCAGCCAGGAGCTCTGTAAAATGGCTAACAGGAAAAGGGACAGGTTTGGCCCAGCGGGGCCACGCTGACAGCACAGCTGACTCTTTTATGCCTTTGCCTCCTTTACCAAGTTTCCCTAGAGGCCCCTCCCCAATGCCTTGAAGGAAAGCTGGTGTGATGTCTGCTCAGGCTGGAGTTCTCTGAGGCCCAGGGAGTTCGCAGAATCAGAGATAACCTTTAAAACACCAGTGATCTTCACTGGACTATCCTACCTCCCTGCTGCACAAGCCCAGCACGAAAGAAGGCTCCCTTCTCCATCCCACAAGCCAGGCTAAGGAAAGTAGTTCTGTTCCTTCAGCTGCCTCACATTTGCCCTGTGGTAAACCCAGGGGGGCCATGCAGGCAAAGACAGGCAGCAGCAGAAGCCAAGGAAGCCCCGCCCACAAGACTCATCTCAGGCCTCCAGGAGCACAGCCCTGCTCCACTCCTATGACAGCCACCTGCTCAGGGCAGCCAGTGCTACGGCAAACAGAAAAGGCCAGCCAGAGTCAAGGGCCGAACCATCCCCCAGTGCGACTGGTAACTGTCGCCGAGTGCAACTTCAGAGATGAAGTACCAGGCAGCAGAAAAATAGTGTGTGCCCACAGAACACCGCAGAAATCCCCCACGTGAACTCCACCCCTAATCTCAGGGCACTCTTGTCGAAGCTCGTCACTTGGCACTCTCCCTCCATGACTACTCAATCCAAAGATCAACTCATTACTACTCATCCATTTATTCAGCAAATATCTATTGGGCACATACCCTATGACCCGTACTGTGATAGATACCAAGGACGGGTGCTATGGTCAGAAAAAATAGACATGGCTCTTGCCTTCAAGAGAGAGGAAAATATGCAAAAAAAAAAAAAGGCTTTAAAAGCTATTTCATACATGTTTTAATCCCGTTTTCAAGTGAGGAAACCGTAGTTTGGGTCATACTGTCAGTAAGTGCCCAGTGCTCTTGATTCCTGCACCGGGCTATCTCTTGCTTTAAGAGGCACAAGCAGGGTGTGAAGGGCACAGAGAGTATTGTAGATAGTAAGTGCTACCAGAGTTTGGAAATGAGAGGGAGTTTGTGGCTAGCATTGATGTCAGGGATCACTTCACAGAAGACTCAGAGGTTAGGGAGGAAGGAAGGAGGAGAGGGGAGGACATTCTGGGAGGCAGTAAAATGGCACACATAAGTAAAGGCAAAAGAGAAGCAGTATAAGGTGTGCTCTGCAGACCAGGACAAAGAAAAAAGGCCTGGCTGGGCCAAAATGTAGAGAGGGGAACAGAGGAAGATGAAGTGGGCAAAGTGGTCTGGGGCCAGAACCCTGGGTCAGGAAGGAAACTACTACCCATAGAGGGATTTTAGGGCTTACACCGTCTCTATTCCAAGCTCCCCAGCAGAAAACAAAAGTACAGTGCTGTTGGCTCATTTCAGGTTTTTCCTTGCAGGTCTCTCACTGAAATAAATCTGCTCCACTCTGATCAACATGACAGGGCCATAGCCATCCCTACTCAAGTCTCACCTGCCTTAGCAAGTTGTGCCAACACAGGCAAGGCTTTGTCAGATTCTCAGTGCCCAGAAAGCTCCCCTTTGGCACTTTCTACGTGGCCACAAGTAACCCCACAGGGCTTTAGATACATTTACCCTGCCTGTGGAGGCCCCAAGTCTATACATAAAGCAACCAGCTGAGCCAAACAATGGTGAGATATGCAGTATTACACTCTGACCCACCTCCTTTGGGAAATCTGCTCTGTACATCAAAACAAACAAACCTCTCCTTGCTTGAATTGAGATTGCCAGGGGAGTACAGAATGCAGATATTAGTCACCATATGCCACAGATATTACTGGGTTTCTTTTTCTGCGCATCATATAAAAGCTCCCTAGCTGGGCGGGGAAGCTCCTCAGAAGCAGCACTGACTTTGCATACCCCCCAATTCTGCCCAGCACAATTTCTGTGAACACAATACAATATTGTGAACTGCTTTCTGTTTTTCCTCTGTATAGGTCTCAGACCCCCTAACAACCCAAACTGGCTGTGTTAGGGTAAAGAAGCTCCACAACAGAGTGGGAACAGCATGTGAATAATAATCAGACAAAATTAAGATTCTGGCCCCAACTGAGACCTTGGGCAAATTTGTTCCTGTCATATGTAGATTGAGGAGTTTAGTTGAGATGGTACTTAAAAGCCCTTCCAACTTTGACACACTAGGATGTGAAGTCCTAGCACTCAACATCAACAGCCCTAAAGGTCAGAGTAAGTTTTTCAGCTGTCAATGTGTAAGTCCCAGTTCAATGCCACTTATAAGTCTAGCTCTCAGAAGCCAAGTTGGGGTAGTAAAGCCTCCAAGGTCAGTGGCTGTACAATGTGCTCCAGAACTAAAGGTACCAAACAAGGAGGTGGGAGCCATGACTAGAACCTAGGATAAAAATCTAGTTTAGAATTGGGTTTAAAACAGTGGAGGAATACAGGTAGAAGGGCCATGTCAACTCTACATGTCAAAGCAATGAAGTCATGCATGAATCAAAAGGACATAATACCAAAGGGAGTATAGAGAGACACCACAAGACTCTAGGAGGCAAGCAAAGGAAGTCAGAGAAAAACTAAGAGGACTCAGCACCCAGAAACCATTGTTCCCAAGATCATGGCCCTAGAATGATGTCACAGGCATCCTCTATGATGGCCCCCAGTGATCCCTACCCTCCTGGTATTCATGCCATTGTATAATCCCATCACCTTGACTTATTTCTAACAAACAGAATATGGCAGAAGTTGTGGCACATCAATTGCAAGATTAGGCGATAAAAAGATTGCAGCTTCCATCTTGGGTGCTCCCTCTTGGATCACTTGTCCTGGGGGAAGCCAACTGTCAGGTCATGAGGCAGCCCAGTGCAGAGGCCCATGTGGCAAAGGACCAAGGTCTACCAACAACCACATAAATGAGCTTGAAAGTAAATACTCTCCCCGCAGTTGAGCCTTCAGCCCCAGCCCAACAGCTTGACTACAACCTTATGAGAGACCTTGAGCCAGAGGCACCCAGCTAAGCAGCACCCAGATTCCTAACCCACAGAAACTGAAAATAATAAATGTTTACTATTTTAAGCCTCTGCCTTTGAGGATAATTTGTTTTGTACCAATACAGGTAGGGACTAGGCCCATCTGGTCAGCTATTTCAAGTCTGCAGGTGGGGCTAGGGAAGTGGTTACACCCAGTAAAAGGAAGGGGGTATAGGCCGGAAATAAAGTGAAATACTAGCACCCAGACTTTATCAACAGCTTCCCTATGGCCTAGAGTAAGCTTTGAGTAAAAGCCTAATTTGGCCACACCCAGGGTTCATATAAGTCTGGTGGGTACACCTGAAGTAAAACAATGGCACTACAGCAGGTTCAGAGAAGCAACTTTCATTAGACAGGTGCCACCATAAGAAGACACACAGATTCTGACTGAGGCTTTTCCAGGCCCATAAAAGCAGAGGTTGCGAGGACCCCACTATCCCTAATTGTGTAGTACTTTAGAGTTTATAAAGCCCTTTCACCACATAAGTTATCTCATTTGATCCTCACTACAAATCTATTCATTAAGGTTATGCTCTTTCTACAAATGAAAAAACTAAGGCTGAGAGAGGTAAAGTGATTTACCCTCTACAAGGTCCACAGACAGTAAGAAAAAAAGCTGGAACTCTGAAGCTCCCCTAAATCCAGATATTTATGTCTGCTGGCTGTGGCCAACTCAGACCCTTTTGCCAACCAAAGCCAATCATCTCATGTGAGCTTCTACCCAGCCCCACCCACTCATTTCCCAACTCTCTCCTCCCCGCTCGCTACACATAGGTCCTTTGTGGAACTAGACAGTTTCCCAGCTACTCCCAACTGCATTCTCGTGGTGAGGCCTGCAACAATAAGAGTCTGGTTTCTTTAAAATCCTAGACAAACTTCTTCCAAGCAAAATGAGGCCATTGGACTCAAACTGACCTGGATGACTTTTTTAACAAAAGCAAAAAACAAGAAATTCTATTTTTTGTTTGTTTGTTTGTTTTGCCTCACCACATGGCTTGCAGGATCTTAGTTCCCCGACCAGGGATCGAACCCGGACCCCAGCAGTGAAAGCACAAGAGTCCTAATCACTGGACCACCAGGGAATTCCCCAAAAATGAGAAATTCTAAAACAGTGAACTTTCTAAATAAGTGAAGCTTATTTCTTCGACTTTACCTAACCCTTTCGAAGTAAAACTTCTTCAACTTCCAACCTAGTAAACTACAGTTGAAACAGAACCAGACAATAAATCCCCTTCAATTCAGTTTTACAAACTCTACAGTATGTAAAGTATACCATGTGCCAAGGCTTGTCCTAGGAGCTTCCTGTCCTAACCCTTGAGGAGTTTTTATCAAGGAAGGCCGGCACATACATAGATAACTCCAACAGGGTAGCATGATTGGTAAGATTATAGACTCCATCATCCTCCAGAGCAGCACTTTGTGATAGGTGACTAGACTATTCAAACACCTTTGTTAACACAGCTATGGCCAGACCATTGAGGCTAAGGCTCTGCATGCCAGATTGGTGAGGGACACACTGACAAGTAATGTGTTTTGAGAAAAACAACAAGGGCTTGATACACAGATCCCCAGAGTTATGGTTCTGATCCTGCCACTTTTTAGTTATGTGACAAAGAACACAAATTTCTCAGCTACGAATTCTTCACCTTTAAAATGGGCATAATGGGAATTCCCTGGTGGTCCAGTGGTTAGGACTCCATGCTTCCACTGCATGGCACAGGTGTTCAATCCCTGGTCAGGGAAGTAAGATCCTGCATGCCACGTGGCATGGCCCAAAAAAAATGGGCATAATAATAAAAACAGGTATACCTACTTCCAAAGTTGAGGATAAAATAAAATAATACATTGAAAAGGGATAAACAGCTCTGAACTTGGATGAAAATACAAAGTGCCCTGGGTGAGCAACACCATGAAGGGTTGCTGAAAAGCCCAGAATGTGTACCAAGATATATGAGAAGGTATGAAAGGAAGAGAGAAAATATGATCCATTCAAACAGGCCCTGATTTCAGCTTTTCCAACAAACTTTAACAGAGGTTTTAGGCTGGGCGCAATAAGAACAGAGATAAATAAAATACAACCCCTCCTCCTTTCTTCCACAAAGAGCTTACACTTGTAAGAGAGCAAATATATGTACAATGTGCTATGTGTTAAATTAGAAATTTATACAAAGTATCCAGGGGGTAATAAAGAAAGCTCTGTATTGTTATTACTTGATTTCTTACACTGTGTTATGGGCACAGGCGTATTCAATGTATTATTCTTTATACTTAGTTGTATATCTTAATAGTTCATAAATTTTTTTTTGATCAGCAGTAACAAAAAAAGAAAGCTCTGTTGGACACCCAGTTTGGTATCTTTCTCTCTCCCAAAAAATTTGACAGCCAGAACTGCTGGGTTTCCTGGAGAATCATTTCTCATAAAAAGCAGTATACCACAGCATGCCCATGAAGTCACTCAGCACTGTATCTCAAAGCCACCCAGCAGGAAATGAGGGGCCCCCTGGGGCTCAAACTCAAGTCCTGTGAAGACCTAGGAAACCCTCCCATCAAGACCTCATCCCTTCCTTGTCAGAGAACAGGAGTTCTTAGCATGAAGGCTCCACATTCCTAAGGAGCCCATGAGAAGAATTGGGGGTGGGGGTGAATTTGGATGGGAAAGAAATTACATCTTTATTTTCAACATTCTCTTACTGCAAGTTAGCATTTCCTTCAATTATACATAATAACCAACCAAAATATTATTAGCCCTACCTATGATTTTGTCACCAACAGAAAGTACAGACATTTTCATGTCACATTACATTGGTACAGATATCTCCAAATATTATTCATAATCATCATTACTTCAAAATTACAGTAGTTGTCAGACCTGCCACAGACCACACGTGACTGCAGTCTTCCTGTCTACCAGCCCTCGTGCGAGGTAGTTGGCCAACTATGAAGCAACTCTGCCCAGTTATTGTTCAGCCGCCAGTGAGACCCCATGTGCTCACACTGGTGATGCAGACCTCTACAATGCCCCCTTCCCTCCAACAATCCCCAAGTCAGACTACTCCCCACCCCGTTCTCTTATGCCTCCGCCCAACCCCTCCTTCAGGAAGCCCTCCCCAGCCACCTTAGCCTAGCTCAGCCCACGCAGAGCTCTTGTAATCCTTAGCCTACACTGTCTACCCTGCTTGGTTTTGTGCTTCATTAAGCCTGTGCATTATGTTGTATTTAATATTCTCTAAATATATATCCCCACCCCCACCCCCAAACTAGACTTCTTTGGTAGCCCTAAGTTCCTTCCATAGTACAAAGCAAGCAGTAAGCACTCATTAAGACTTGTGAATTGAATAACTGATTAAGCCAGGGTCCCTGACTCAAATGTCTTAGTCTAGTTCTACTAATAACCCATTGTGGAATTTCTATGTAACGCCTCTCTGGACATCAGTTTCCTCATATGTAAAAATAAATAAGTTGAACTAACAGATGTTTCCACCTCTTAACTTTTCAATTAGGCAACCACTTTTTATCTCCCCAAGATCTGAGAAAAATTATGGAGGAAACTGAGAAGCCTCCCCCAGCTCTCCCAGGCAGGGTTAGTCACTTGCTCCTCTGGGCTTCCCACAGCCTTTTGTATGTATATATCATACCTTTACTTCAGCGCTTATCACAAAGTTCTGAAAGAGTGTATAACCTAGTGGCTGAGGTGGAGGTGGGGAGAAGAGTCAGACTGCCTGGGTTCAAATTCTGGCTCTATTCCCTACTATCTGTATAACCTTGGGTAAGTTACTTGATCTCTCTATGATTTCATTTCCTCACTTAAGCACACAGGATGGCTGTAAGAATTAAAAAGAATAAAATGTTTGGAATAGTGCCTGCCACACAGTAGGCACTAAAAAATGTCAGTTGCTATTACTGTTGATGTTACTGATGTTATTAATGTCTTGCTAGGCACTGGGTTCCTACTTCAGCTGGATCTCTGTCCTCTTCTCGTTCTCCATCACAGCACTCTGTTTATGTTTTCTTCCACAAAAATTACCACAAGACACTATATTTATTTATGTATTTATTTTCTATCTCCCCACTAGACTGTAAACTCCATGAGGGCAGAGGACATGTCTGTTTTGTTCATCCTTTAATTCCCAACACCAAACACAGTGCCTGGCCCAGAGCAGGCACTCAAACATTTGCTGAATACACAGCACATGAGCTGACACTGTTCAATGTTTCCTGAATAAATTAACCTGGTTAAGCATGATTGTCAAAGCTGAGGTGTGTGTGCAGATGATGTCCTAGCTGCCCCAGGATTAGTGTGACCCTCTGCCCATCCCCCAATATTAGCCTCAGCCAAGCCGCACCCACCTGCCCTTGGCTCCAATCCAGTTCCGGGAGCCACCCTCAGCTAAAATTAGCATAGCCACCAAGATGGCCAGGCCATTTATAGCCTTGGAGGCAGCGGCAACTAGCTGGGTGGGCAGGCAGGACTCTGGCCTCCCACTCCATTAGGGGTGGATTGAGCAGCCAACCTGCACTCCATAAACTGCCTAGATGCCTATCCTCCAAAGCCCAGTTCTAGTTATGCTGAGTAGAACCACAGCTCCTGAGTAGAGGTCCTCAACCAACACTGGCAGTCACAACTCCAGACTCACGTGGGACCCCTCACACACATTCTGCAGGAAACATTTTGAGTTTCTGGAGGCAGTGAGTCCAGAGTCTAAGGAAGGTTCCAAGCATCAATTCCAGGCAGTTTCAGAAGTGCAGGCTTCAGAGCAGCACAGTCAAGCACAGATCTTTACTGAGAAAGTAACTTAGCACAGCTGGGTATACAGGCATCAAAGAGCCAGAAGGTGACAGGAATGGCCTCTCCCAATGAGAAGGCCTTCTAGCAGAGCACCTGCCTTCCCTGGAGGGGTAGACCTTTAAGATAGCCATGTACATCCAACAAGAGAAAAAAATGCAATTTTCTGGCCCCTGCAGAAGACCCTCCAGAGGAGAAAAAGACAGCCCTTTTTTGGATCTCTGCTACAGAGTCACCAGGGGCTGCCTAACTAACTCACCAAGAGGAAAGTAACATTCTCTTGGCCTTACCTAGTGCTCCTTTAACAGGGCAGGGCCTGAGAAGACAGAAGAAGTCTAGGACTTAAGAATCAGAAAACTTGGGACTTCCCTGGTGGTCCAGTGGTTAAGACTTTGCCTTCCAATGCAGAGGGTGCGGGTTCAATCCCTGGTCGGGGAGCTAAGATCCCACATGCCTTGCAGCCAAAAAAACAAAACATAAACAGAAGTAATATTGTAACAAATTCAATAAAGACTTTAAAAATGGTCCATATCAAAAAAATCTTTAAAAAAAAAAATCAGAAAACTGAGCGTAGGACTCAATTTCTTCAACAATAAAAATGGGGATAATACCACCTGCCCTGCATTCTAATAAAGCAATTGCGAGACTTTGTGGGAAAAACAGCTGTGTAAAATACAAACTTTAGAGAACATACAAATGGACTAGATATGTTGAATCTGATTTAGAAAAGTGGCAGCTTTAGGGTAAGTAAAACTCCTGTGTTCTGAGGATACAGAGGGACTGGAAAGGCTACAAGAGTTCCTGGCTGTGTAGACAGCTCCTCACCAAATCCTTTAGAAGAGCCCAGTCCACCTCTTTGCAAAAATGAGTTCTTATCTGAGTCAAAGTCCCAGACAGGCCCAAGGTGACAACCTACCAGAACAGCAGTGCTGGGGCCTCCAGGTTACCACAAACCATAGCCATTCCCAGCACCTAGGGTCTCTGAGATTTCCTCCCTGGGCTTCAATATTACTGTGACAATAGAAACTAATTTCTGAACTGAGAGGAAGAAAAGACCAAAAGAGAAGCCTAAGTAGTATAATCAACACAGCCAAGCCTCTAAAATATGTTGTGTGGAGGGCTGTCTCCATAAGCTCAAGCCAGGGGCTGGTTACGAGGGATGCTGGAGTGCCTCTTACCTATGGCATGTACAAACACACAAATCTTCCTGACAGCTAGCTAATGCCTAAATTCAAAACTTCCATCTCTTTTAGCACTGTGTCTAAAATAAAGAACACTTCCTCCCCCCCAAAAGAAAATTCATTTTATGTCAGGCACTCATATTTTAGGGTGAAAAAGGGACATATTATCAGTTACAAACAGGGATGTCACTGGGACGTCACTGAGACAGCAGAGATGCTCCTCACGTCTTCTGCACAGTTTGACCTACATCTGCCTTCATAGCCCAATGACAGCCAAGCTTTAAGCTAGGGTTCAGGGGCCAAGGAGACACTGTATGGAGAAACAGGACTAATATGCAAGAAGGACCTATCTTCAAAGCAACAGCCTAGGTGCCATGCTTGTACATAGGGCAACCCTGGCCTCTCTTGGAAGCCAACCCTTGGGGTACCTGCAGTCACACCCAGCCCAGTCAAGGAATTTAAAAGGGGGTTTCCTAAGAAAGGGTCTAGCGCCAAAGCCAGCCTCTGGATGCATCCATGAAACTTCCTGGCCACCATGACTAATGCTTCCTTTTCCTCCTTGTATCAACAGGTATTCACTGAGGCATCCCCTCACTTGAGCTTGTCCCGCCGTAGAAAGAACCCAGCTATAAACTCTCCTCACTCTGCATCTCACTACTTTGGGCAGATCACAGTGACTGGGTGAGAGAAACAGGGATAAAAAACTGAATACCTTCTAAGCCTTGTGTAAAACAACTGAATTTTAAAAGTGCTCTTTCTTCTGCAACAATACCAGGGCTCCTACTGTTTGACAAGGCTCCATAAGTGCATAGGAAAAACCAGGACAGATCAAAAATATTGTAGAATTCCTACCCTCATCAGTCAGAAGAAATAGAATAAGTCAACAAGTGGTCCCAGGAATTATATCATGCCCATGTCAACAAAAGGCCATTTAACTCCCTGGTGGTAAATAGGATTCCACCTAAGGAACTGCCTTGATATTTCAAATGGGCACAGCTAAAAGACAGCAGATTACCTAAGGGAAGGGAGAGAATAGGGTCCCCACGCTCACTGGAATAGAAAGACACACCTCAACACTAAGTTAGAGAGTAATAGAGTTGGCCCAGTCCTGACTCTCCCTACCCAACCCAAGTAGCCTCAGCCTCCCCTGTGCTGCCAAGTGCTGAAACTGGCCAAGAGCAACAGACTTATCATCTGCCCAGGGCATCAGTCCAGACAAGTAGTCATGAGAAGGGGTCTTGACTTGATGATCTGAAAGGCCAAGGTGCTCCAAAAGCAAACCTCTTTTCACTGCCAACAAAAGACATCCTGAGGAGGGATGAGGAAAGTTGTTCAAGAGAGACAAAGACATTAGAAGGGAAAGAACTCTTTGGACTACTAAGAACAGGCAGTGCCATGTGTGGGTCTGCCATCAATCGCAGGTGTAGAAACCTAGGGTTCGACTTCCCCACTTGGGCAACTCAGTTCTTGTCCGTGGCCAAGGCCTTACCTGCTGCAGTGGACTCCTCAGAACTGGCCCCCGAGCCGGTTCCTGTCGTCTTCTCGCTGTGGCTTTGGCTGAGGCTCTGGCCGTGATGCAGGAGAAGCCCCCAGAGGAGCCACAGGGCAAGACGGGCGCACACATCCATGACTCCAGGTCTCAGTCAACATGCGCCTGATGTAGACACCTCAGGATCCCAGAGGCAAAGCCGGGAGCCTGGGAGTGCAGCTGACGGTCCTGGAACCCCAGGCAAGATGCCCTCGAGGCGCCGCAGCTGTCCAGCCACCCTCGAGTCCGCCTCCTCAGACAGCCAAAGGTCAAGTGCTCCAAGTTTGGGCTTGGGAGGAGGGCCGGCGCCTCGGGTCCAACAGTGGGTCCGCCGGAGCTGCGACGGCCTGAGCACCCGGTCGGCTCAGGCCGCTTCCGGAGAGTTTGGACAGGGTGGCCGCGGAGCCGGTGTCAGCTCCGCAGCCGGCTACACCCCTGCCGGAGGGGGCGGGCGGGCGGGACCTCCAGCGGGCACCGGAGTGGGGGAGGGAAAGAAGGGAGGGAAAGAGGGGGGCACCTGGCCTCGCACCGCCGAGGATCGGCGAGGGGCACAGGTTCAGGAAGGGCGTGCGACTTCCAGGCCACCGCGGGCGCGGGCGGCTCGGGGATCCCAGGCCTCCTAGGCCGAGGTCAGTGCTCCAGCCCAGTCCCGTGCCCAGGCGGCCGGCGGTGCCCAGGTTCAGCAGGCGGACGCGCACGGGCCAGGCCCGGGACAGAGGATCCCCGGCGAGCAGGCGGGAGGCGTGGGGCGGGCCCGGGGCGGGCGGGGGCGTGCTCTCCCGCAGGCCCGCCCCGCGCCGCCCGGCCCCCAGCGAAGCCCGAGCCCGCCCCAGCGCCCAGCTTACCCCGGAATAACCTGTTAGAGGCAGCCGCCCGGCACCCCCAGACCCCGGCGGGCTCTCCCGGCTCTCGGCCCGCTGTAGTCTCCGCCAGGACCCCTCTCCCCAGCCAAGGGTCGGGGCCCGGCCTCCCTTTCCCCCACGAGAGCCTCTCCCGCACTAACCGCCCGCGAACGAGCGGGCGGGCCCCTGACACGCAGTCGCTCAGGTAACCCAGGCCTGCGGCGGCAGCGACAACGATGACAGTAGCAGCCCTGCCCGATCTCCGGGCCTCGGTGCTGCTCCACTCTCCCAAGCTCTAGAGCCGGTCAGGGCAAAGACCCTCGGCACCACGACTGCCGCCCGGGGCTGCCTGAGGCGACAACTGCCCGGCCCGGTTCGGCCGGGGGGCCCATTGCCAGCCCCCCACTCCAGGCCGGTATCCCAGGCTCCGCCCTCCCCGCCGCTCCTCGCAACCAATCCGCTTCCGCCTCTCTGCAGCTTAGGAACCCTCGCGCTTCGTCACCCGTGTGCAGCGGCCCCTGGCGGGCAAATCTGGGCGCTGCGAACAGGGCCCGAGCTCGCTGGGAGGCCCTGCCCCTTTGCAGAGGGTTGAGGAATAGAGCTAGGACCCGCCCCGGGGGAGGCCCATTAGGGCCTGCTAGTGGTTTCGGAGGAAATGATGCCAGAAGACACACGAAGCGTCCAAACCACTGTAGGTAAAATTGCCCTACACATACAGTAAGTCTTGGCTAAATGACCCCATCTGCCTTCCTGACGCCCCCTCCCCGCCTCATCCAAGCTAAGTCGGATGCCCTCCCTTAACTCTCACAGCCCGTTTTCCTACCCCCCCCCCCCACCTCCAAATCCCCTCCCCTCTGAGGTTTTTGCAGGTAGGGCCTGTGGCTGGTTCCTCCCTGCATCTCACTCTCCCAGCTCTCTGTGTGGCTTGGGGGTGTTAGCGACTTGAGAATGAGTGCCCCCATAAAGAGAGAGTTGCGCCTGGGCCTCCTTCAACAGAGCCTGCACTTCCTGTTCTCAAGTGTGCTGTCAGCAAATCTTTACTGAAACCTGCTCTGTGCCCTACCCTGTCCTTGGCACCGGAGGCGGGAGAAGGGATTAGGCCCCGTCCCCCCTCTGACAGTGCTAAGCCAGCTACCTGTTCTGAGCAAGGCTTCTGAAGACCGGGAACACGGATTTGCCCAATAGCTGCCTGGCTTAAGGGTTAGGCTGTCGATATAAAAACACACGTCTGGCGTCATCTACTACCACTCTTTCCACTCTCATTAAACTTCAGTCGCACTGTCCTTCTTTAAGTTCCTCAAACACATGGAACATCAGCCACCTCCCGGCCCTTGTATCTGCTGTTGCTTCTACCTGAAACACTCTCCCCTCCTGGCCTCCCCATCAACTCCCTCGTATGGCTGGCCTCTCATTCTTCCAGATGCAGTTCAAGATCTTCTCAGAAACTCCTACTCTGACTGCCACCTCAGGTCCACAATTGGACCATACTCATATCTGCCTTCCCCCACCCCATAGGATTGTGACTTTTCAGAGGTCAGGGGCTGTGCTTTATTCATCTCTGGGAAATGGCCATCCAGCCATAGGCCCTGTACATAGTAAGTGCTCAATAAAAGCTGGTTGATATGAGTTAATTCATTTAATTATGCAAATATTTATTGAGTAACAGCTGTGTGCTGGGAAATTGGCCCTAACAGAAGATGAGCCCCTGATCTAGGTTCTACTAGACCTACACTCGGGACCAGGAGTCTGAAGCTCAAATGGAAAACGGGAAAATAGCTAATATTATTGAGAGAAGTAGGTGCGAGTAATAGGGAGTGGTAGGGACTGGGGCACACTGGTAAGCAGGCAGGAAGGTGAACTCAGTATTGCTGGATCATCTTTAAGAGAAGATGGGAATCTGGACTTTTAAATGATGTAGCCCCTTTATCAACACAGACCTACTGTATAGCACAGGGAAGTCAATGTTCTGTAATAACCTATATGGGGAAAGAATCTGAAAAATAATGGATATATGTATAACTGAACCACTTTGCTGTACACCTGAAACTAACACAACATTGTAAATCAGCTATACCCCAATATAAAATAAAAATTAAATTTAAAAAATAAATTTTTTTTGATGTTGGGGGTAGGACTTTTTATTAATTAATTTATCTATTTTTGCTGTGTTGCGTCTTTGTTTCTGTGCGAGGGCTTTCTCTAGTTGTGGCAAGCGGGGGCCACTCTTCATCACCGTGCGCAGGCCTCTCACTATCGCAGCCTCTCTTGTTGCAGAGCACAGGCTCCAGACGCGCAGGCTCAGTAGTTGTGGCTCACCGGCCTAGTTGCTCCGCGGCATGTGGGATCCTCCCAGACCAGGCCTCGAACCCATGACCCCTGCATTAGCAGGCAGATTCTCAACCACTGCGCCACCAGGGAAGCCAAAAAAATAAATTTTAAAAAATCAAAACAGAAAAAAAAAATGATATAGCCCTTTAAAAATGATATAGCCCTACATCTATAGCATAAATTGATCACTCAGACTACAAGTTTATAACTTCCGCCTAAGCCAACCCACCTGCCTGTGTAGTCATTTGTCAAAGAGAACACACAAGAAAAAAGAAAAGTAAGTCATGCTTAATACAACCTCCTTTAAACTCAAGTGCATCATTCTCTTAGCTAACACATGAGTTCTTTGGGGGTATGGGTGCAAAACCCATGTGGTACAAAGAGCCTGGGTCTTGGAGGCAGGAAGCAAGGGTCTATTACCAATTCACACCAAGACCTTGAAACTCTCAGAGTCTGCTGCATTTCCTGTGAGGCTAAAATGGTCTCCAGGAACTAAAAACAGAATTACCATATGCTGCAACAATTCCACTTCTGGGCGTATGCCCAAAAAAATTGAAAGCAGGGTCTCAAAGAGATATCTGTACACCCATGTTCATAACAACACTATTCACAATAGCCAAAAGCAACCCAAGTAAGTGTCCAGGGATGGATGACTATATAAACAAACTGTGACAAATATATATATATATATATATTCAATGGAATATTATTCGGCCTTTAAAAGGAAGGAAATTCTCCATGCTACACATGAATGAACCTTAAGGACATTATGCTAAGTGAGCTAAGCTAGTCACAAAAGGACAAATACTGTATGATTCCACTTATATAAGTTTCCTAGAGTAGTGAAATTCATAGAGACAGAAAGCAGGATAGTGGTCACCAGGGGCAGGGGAGAGAAGAGGATAGGGAATTGTTTAGTGGATATGGTTTCCATTTTGCAAGATGAAAAGAGTTCTGGAAACTGGTTGCAGAACAATGTGAATGTACTTAATACACTTAAAATGTAAATTTTATGTTATGTGTATTTTACCACAGTTAAAAATAAAAGTAAAAATAAATGGTGTCTGGGAGCAAAAGCCATGGCCTGGACAATAGGAGAAACATTCTTGTCTCATCTCTGCCTCCAAGATCATGATGTGACATCAGAAAAGCCAGTGCCCCTCTGGATCTCAGTCTCCCCAGCTATAGGATGGGTAGGGACCAGATTATTGATCCAGTTCAGCTTTAATATTCTATAAGGTAGGAAAATCGTGAGACCTCGTGGATCTTCCTGGATCAGAAGCTGTGACTCTCACCTCAGTAGACCCTAGGTTGGGTCCTCATGTAAGTGTAGCCTCTGCAAGAAGCCCTCACCACATTGTGTCTCAGGAGGAAATCGAGAGCTTGGTTTTGTTTTGTTTTTTTCATCTCTGTGTCTTTTTGAAACCTATACACCAAGCCTTTACCATGTGCCAGGAATATCTCCCTTGAATCACTCTTAAGGGCCTTGCTCCTAATAGATATTCTGCAGATGTTGGTTAAATCAAACTGGATTAACAATTCTTATGCCTCTATTCTACTATTTGCAAGAGCTTTCACATCTATTATCTTATCTCTCCCTCACAAAACCTCTGCTAGATAAGTCAGAGACTATACTCATTTTACAGATGAGGAAGCTGAGCCTAAGAAGATGAAGTGGCAACCACATCAAGTTCTCTTTCTCCTCTGGGATTTCCTCCCTATCCTTCAAGTCTCAGTTCAAGTGATATAAATCAGCCATGCCTTGATCACTGATGGCAGCATAGCACGAACCAAAAGTTATGATTAGTCAAAAAAAAAAAAAAAAAAGAGCCAGCTCAGAAGTTACCTTCCTTCTTTTCCCACCTTCCCTGACTTACCCTGTCTCTCCAGTCTCCTGCTATACCTTAGAGTACTTATATAACTGAATTATGATTATCCAATAAGTATCTATCTTCCCCATTAGCTCCTGAGCTTATCAAGAACTTCATTTCTTTTTTTTCTGTTTTTTTTTTATTTTTCATTTTTTTTGGCCCCATGGCACAGCATGTGGAATCTTAGTTCCCCAACCAGGGATCAAACCCACACCCCCTGCATTGGAAGCGTGGAGTCTTAACCACTGGACCACCAGAGAAGTCCCAGGACTTCTTTTCATTTATCTTTGTATTCTCCCAAGCTAGGACTGTACCCAGTACAGAGCTGGTACTCAATAAAAGTAAACAAATGAACGATGTGTGTTCTGTACAGCAGTTTAGCTGTCCTTTCTCTACACCACAGGGTTTCTGATTACCAACAGCTTTCATTTGGAAAGTGAGAGAATCTTCAAGAGAATCTTCAGTAGAAGTGTACTAAAAGAGTCCGAAATCTCCTGCTCAGAAAAGTTTAGGAATCTGTAACTTTAGGCTGTGTTATCAGTGGTGCTCCCTGGTGTCCAAAAATGGCAAGTACCGCTATCACTAAGAGTCTGGCTGCGTACAGAATGAGGAGAGAAATCTTGGCTTGTAACAACTCTTTCCAGGCTAGCTTCACAAAGAGAATCATCTCCCTTTCCAGAATCAGTTCTAGAATCTTACTGCCAATGTTCATTCATTCAACATCTACCAAGCCCCTGTTTGTAACAGCCCAGTTCCTACCCTCAAAGAGCTCGGTTTTTCGGGGAAATATATAGATGAAGAGTAATTAGAACGTGTTGATAATGTCTTGAGACAAATTGGTACAGGGGCAGGTGAAGGAGCACAGAGGAGGAACAAGTAACTGCCTAAAGCAGTCAGAGAGGCTGTGCACACGGAATGGGGGAGGAGGACGGGTTCTGGAATTATACTGCCTAGATTCACATCGTGGCTCTGCTGTGTGACTCTGGGCAAACCAAGCTGCTCCTGGAATGTACCAGGGCTGAAGAAAGAGGAATTTCCCAGAGGGGAGTATGCCAGATGACCTGGGTACCACCCAGTTTGGAGAAGCTCAAAGAGGCAAAGGTGTCCTGGAGGCAAACAGGACAACTACTGTGCTGCCTGTCTGGGAGGAGGGACCCTCCAGAAGTATTGGGCATGTGCTTGGTCCCCCCTCCCCCATCCAGTTATTTCCTCAGGGGGAATCAGGAACAACTGCTCCGAGGATGCGACTCTAGAACTTTGTTTCATTTGTCACTTCCCCTGTTTGTTCTTTCTGCTATCTCCTGTATTACCCATCACCTTCTCATTTCATGAAATGAGACACTGGGCTTATCTTTGGGGGTAGCAATAAGGGGAATGATGAGCAGAAGACTCGTATTTCAGCTCAGGCAGGCTGAAAGAGGGAAGGCCAGGGAATCAAGAGGAGAACCAAGATGGCTGAGTCCCTGGAGCCACATGAGAGAAAAAGAAGAACTCAGATTTAGGGTTAGCTTGAAGAGGCTGGGGCTGGGACTGAGCAGAAAACCCTGTGGGCCACTGGTGAGCCATAGGAGCTGGAGCTCAGTGAGGACCAGGCTGGGAAGACCCTTTTGGAAAACACCAGGGCAGGGGTGAGATCAGTTCGGGGCCTTTCTCCTCCCCCTCTCTGTCTTCATCCTGCTCTTTCAGGGGAACTGAGTCAGCTTTAGCATTTGACCTTGAGAAAGAGGGAAGAATTATCAGGGAGAAAAACTTGAAAACAACATGAGTATATGCAGAAATTAATGTTTATTAATTGTACCCTGGGCAATCTGCTAGACACTCAGCTTGCTTATCTCACTGAATCCTCACAACCCCACAAAGCACACAGTATTGTCATTCTGATTTTAAAATGAAACTAAATGCCTCTGTTGTATGCTCTTATAGCACTCTGTACTTTTGTATCATTACCTGTTTAAGATTTATCTCCCTTGCTAGTTACATCAGGATAGGGGCTTGCCTTTGTTTTCACCACTGCATCATTGGCATGTGACACTATGCTTGGCCCAGAGGTTTTCCACAAATATGTGTTTAAGGAATGAATAAGAGAGGTCATGTGACTTGTCAAAAGCCACAATGTAAGTGGTACGACCAGGATTTGAATCCTGGACCGTCTGGCTCCAGAACCTGTCTCTGATCTCTCTATTCTACCCCCACCAAGTGCTTTCATATATTCTCTCATTTCTAAATGTCCTAGCTCAGTGACCTTTTCTCTCAGCTGCTTGTGAACACAAATGTACACTGCCTACCAAGAACTCACCTATTCAGGGAAAGCAAGTGAGAGAAACAGTCCATCTGGAGTTGTGCCCTCTTCCTACCCTCTTCATCTCACCATCTTCTTCCTCCAAGAAGCCTTTGCAGACAGCCCCACCTGTCTACCTGTCTCCTTCTCCTCTGGCTTTATTGGCCCTTCCTATGCCTGTGCCATAAAAGTAGCTCCAAGTCACCTGGTCTCTGATGCTTCCATACATATTAGTGCTTTATTAAGGCAATTTTATTCTGCAAATATACTGAAGGCAAATATACTGAAGGCAAGTATATTCTGCAATATACTGAAGTCCTGCCTGTGCCAGGCCCGGTGGTTGGACACAGAGATGAATCAGATACAACCTCAAAGGACTTACACTTAGTGGAGAAGGCAGACATTAGGCACAGATACAATTAACTGGAGCACAAAGCAAGATGACCTAAATGGTATTAAAGAACTATGAGCAATATGTTACATGCATAAACCTTAATTACTTAATGATTATTTTTAAGTGTGTATCATAGAAGGTCACAGCTCAAAAGTATCATCTGGTTCAACTCCTTGCTTTCTGGTGGAGGAGTCTGAGATCCAGAGAAAGGCAAGGCCTCGTCTAAAGTCTCACAAGCCAGTCTGGCTGAGCCAAGACTAGACTTCGGGTCTTCTGAAGCCCAGCCGAGGGCCCTTTCCTCCTCTGCTAGTAGCTTCATATGCAGCAGTCCCATATCCCATCAGACCATGACATCCTCAAGGCCAAGTCAGGTTCTCCCACCTAAGCAAGCTGAACCAGGGTCAGGCATGTCCAAGACCAAGGCCTCAGGAAATGCAGTCACCCCAGGCTACCAATCCAGCCTTTTGGTCTACTGCACCTATTTTTACCACTATGCTTCTAAAAATGATTTTCAAATATTTTTGCAGAAAACTTTTTTTTTAATGAGCCTTTTACCCAGAACACTAGTATATAAATCAGATAAAAGTGAACCAATTCCAGTTGAAGGAAAGGAAGGCCAGAGCCCCACTATTTTCCCACCCTCAAGTCCTGGGAAGGGAACTTTAGGAACACAGTTCAAAAACCTTTGTTCTGGGACACAATTTTTTTTTAACATCTTTATTGGAGTATAATTGCTTTACAATGGTGTGTTAGTTTCTGCTGTATAACAAAGTGAATCAGCTATACATATACATATATCCCCATATCTCCTCCCTCTTGCATCTCCCTCCCACCCTCCCTATCCCACCCCTCTAGGTGGACACAAAGCACTGAGCTGATCTCCCTGTGCTATGCGGCTGCTTCCCACTAGCTATCTATTTTACATTTAGTAGTGTCCAGGCCACTCTCTCACAATTTTTAATGGCTTCATAGAAGCCATTTTAGTATGTGGTCCCCCACTGAACCCTGTCTTTAATGTAAACTCACAATCCTTTCTTCATCATCAAATGGCAAACATCAGCCATGTGCTCCCACTAGAGTACGGAGGGGAATCAGATTTTCCCCTTGTCTTTCCTGGTTTCCTCTTCTCCACACAGAGGAGTATGTCCCAAGTGCTGTGGGGAGGGAGGAGAGAGACCCAAACTCTGCCTGGAGGATCTGGGGAAGTTTGAGCAGAAGGATCATGGATAATGAATTCATCTACTCAATCATTTACCAGCCTGAATCTGATAGAGACTTTAATATTCTGTTCCATACCACACCCACTAGCTACATGAACCATCAAGCATTTGAAATGTGTCTAGTCAAAATTCAGATGTACTCTAAGTGTAAAACATACACCAGATTTCAGACTTAGTACAAAAAAAGAATGTAGACTATCCTATTCTTTTTTTTTTTTTTTTTTTTTGCGGTACACGGGCCTCTCACTGTTGTGGCCTCTCCCATTGCAGAGCACAGGCTCTGGATGCGCAGGCTCAGTGGCCATGGCTCACGGGCCCAGCCGCTCCATGGCATGTGGAATCTTCCCAGACCGGGGCACGAACCCATGTCCCCTGCATCGGCAGGTGGACCCTCAACCACTGCGCCACCAGGGAAGCCCCTCCTATTCATTTTTATAAGCAATAATTTTATACAGATTACATGCTGAAGTTGAATGATAATATTTTGCATATGTTGGGCTAAATAAAATATATTATTAAAATTAAATTTTACCTGTTTCTTTTCATTTATTTAATTTATTTATTTGCTGCACGGCTGTGGGATCTTAGTTCCCCAACCAGTGATCAAACCCGTGCCCCCTGCAATGGAAGGGTGGAGTCTTAACCACTGGACCGCCAGGGAAATCCTTCGTTTTACTTTAAAAAAAAAATGTCATCACTAGAAAAATTTAAGTTGCATATGTGGCTTACAATATATTTCCACTAGACAGCACTAGGAGACTACCAAGTGCATGGCAGAGGTGGTGTGTGTGCATGCATGTGTGCGCACGTGCGAGTGTCGTTGGAGGCAGTGGTCCATCACCGCCAGATTGTGAAAGACTGAGTCGATTTTGCCCGGCAGTCAATAGAGGAAAGAGGTGGAAAGAATAGAATGCACAAAGACCCAGAGATGTGGGCTGGCACATTGTGTTTTGGGAACTCTTTCTTATAGTAGTATGATTTTTAAAAAGAAGAGGAAAAGAAGTATTTGTTGAGTGTTTACTTTGAACCAGGTATTGGCAGCAGGCCTTTTACATCCACTCTCATCTTCACAACTACAGGATGAAGGGGAAGTTATTCTATTTTGCCAAAGACAGAATGGAGGCTCAGAAAGGTTGGACTATTTATTCTCAGAGTTGTTCTTCCTCTTTATCTGGAAAGCCTCTTGGAGACAGGGAGCCTTTCGTTACTGCCTGTTCTCCTCCAAGGCACCTAGCACGCAGCTCTGCACGTGGTAGGCAGTCAGAAAGTTTGTGATGAACGGATATTCTTTCTCAAGTCAGAGCTCCACGAGCAAGGCCAGGGAGCAGAAGCACCAGAGGGCGCCCACGAGTCCGCCCACCCGCCGGTCCCCAGAGCCCCGGCAAGATTCAGGACTGGGTGCGGCCCTTCTGTCCCAAGCAGTTGAGCGCCTCAGCGAGAAGAGGGTGCGAGGGGAGCCCCACGTCCTGGCTCCGCCCCGCCCCCTCCCCAGAGCCCAGGCTCGCGGAGCCGCCGGGTGCGGAACGACGACACGACATCCTGTTTTTGGGGCCCGCGGCTCCGCCTGCGCCTCTGCTGATCTTGTCTTTCCCCGGGTGCTGACGCCAGCTCTCCTTCCCCCAGTCTCCGCACCCTTCCCAGGGGTCTGGGGCCTTCCCACTGCTGAATCACCGCCACCCCGCACTACCCCGGGGCTCGGGGCAGAGGTGGGGACTGCCCCAGCCGGACCTATTCTGGCCAACCCCCAGCCTGGGCCATCGCTCGATCCCTGGGCTTGACTGAAGGTACCAGGCCTAGGGGCGCCTGTTCACAGCATCTTACCGCAGGGGTTGGTGGGGGCGAGATAGGGGGAGGGGGGACAAAAGCCAAGCGCCTAGGCTAGGGCCTCTGCTGGGGTGGAGGTGGCAAGAAGGGGACTGGGAGGACTGACCTTAAGGGCCTCAGAGGTAAAGGGCTGGGGTGGGGGAGCCCAGTACCCGGCTGGGGACCCACCCGGTGGGGGCGACCGGGGCGGGGGGGGAAACCGGCCGGCGGACTTCCTTGTCGAGCCCCGCCCCGCCCCGCCCCGCCGGCCGGCCCGCCCCCCCCACTTCCTCCGGCCTCCAGTTCTCACTTCCTTCTCCAGCCCCGACCCGCTGCCGCCGCCCACCAGCTCCCCCGCGGCGGGGAGGGCACCAGGTGAGGCCTGGTTCCGGCCGGCAGGCTGGGGGTCCGTGGGAGGGGAGCCCGGCCGGCCCCGAACTGGACGTGGCCGCGGGCCCGGGAAGTTTGGCTGCGGGAGGCCGCGGCGGGTGGTGCTCGGCTCGCTTCAAGTTGGGCGGGCGCGGCCGGCCGGGCGGGGCGGGGACGGGCCACTGCAAGCCGGCGGCGGTTCGGGGACGGTGGGTTCCTGTACCAAGGGCGGCGGTACCGGCCCCCGGGAGCCGCGAGGAACTCCTGAGGTCGGAGGGTCTCCCGCTCTGAGAGAAAAGTCTCTGAGTGGAAGAGCTTAGGGCTGGGAGATGGGACTCAGAGGTGGGGTGCCCCCAGCAGTTGCAGGGGGCTGTTACGAAGTGTGTTGAGAGGAAGGGGCCTCTGGGCTAGAGAAGGCGCTCCCTCTGCTTTGGCAGTTGTGACACTTGTGAGGTAGAGAGAGAGGCTGTCTGTTGCCTCTGAAGCCCGAGGCTGCGGAGAAAGAGCTCCTTCCCTGGAAGATCGAAGCCGGTCCAGACCCACAGCCGCAGCCTGCAACCTAAGGGTCCTCTGCGCTCAGGCGGAGGGTGGGGGAGCCCCCAGACCCCAATCCTTCTCTCTTTATGTCTGTTTTTCTGAGACCCAACTTCTCCATCCCTGGAACAGAGCAACAGGTATTTTAGTGAGCAGACATCGGCTGTGCCTAGCTGCCTAGTGCTTTGTCTTTGCGGGGTAAACTGAGGAAGGAAGGGACCTGGTCTTGCCCTGTGACTAGAGGTGAAAGGACTCTTATTCAGAGGTACTGATAGTCCTTGAGGAGATGGCATCAGGAGAGCAGGACTTGAGGAGAGCAGGACTTGAGGAGAGCAGGACTGGTTTCAGGAGATGGAGAGAACAGGGCTTCTGGGAGGCAGCACGAGGCTCTAGCCTTGGAAGATGATCAGGAGCCATCTCCTGCTCTTCCCCCGTCCCCTTTATTAGTCCCTGAATTCTACATGTTCTCATTCTGTCTTCCTCCATTCCTTCTTCAGATTCTGTCAGACTTCAGACACGAACCCTCCGTCACCCTCTTCTTGCGTTCTCTTCCGTCCCTTTTCCCCCCCACAGTCATGCCTGGGCCCTGACCTCTCACCTACCCTGCTTCTCTGTCCATCTCTGTCCTCTCCCAGTGGCCTTCCCCCTCCCTTCCGTGCCCAGCTTCTGGCTCCTGCACACATATCCTCCCTCTGTTTCTTCTATCTCCCCTCATTCCTCTGGATTCCTCTCTCTCCTTTCCCTTCTGCCACTTATCTCCAGCTTTGGGGAGGCTTTTCAGACCTCCCTAGTTCAGAGAGGCAGGCTGAAGCCTCCCCTTGGTAGAGGTGATGAAAGGGCTGGAAAACCTCTGTATATGTGTATGTGCATGCAAGTGTCTGCATGTCCACATCTTTATCTTTTGGAGACAAAATAACTGCCCTCTGCCTTGTGAGGGCCCAGAGCAGGGGAAGCCAGCAGAATGAAGGGAACCTGCAGTGGGTGAGCTTGTGGTTAGGTAGGAGGAAGCAGTCTGTAGCAGTCAGCGTATCAGGGTAGAGTGACACAGGAATAGGACTGGTGAGAGAGGCCGTGGGAAATCAAAATCCCCCAGACCCTTGGGTGCCTGATCAAGAGGCCAGGCCTGGAGGCTGGGGGACAGCCTAAAGGTCTCTGACTCCAGTGCTCACTGGTTCCAGCACCACCTGGTGGGGACAATGGGACCAGGTCAGCTAGGTGTGATGGAAGGAAAGGGAGGAGTAAAGGCAGAATTCTGGAGGGAAGACTATAGCTGGTCTAAGTTCAGTATTAACTGTGGTAGTTCCAATTCAGGAAAAAAAGAAGGGTATGAGGCAAAGGTGTCTGCCCCCTCTTTTCTGCTGCCTTCCAAGGCCTGCCCAGGCCAGATTCCCACGTGCCCAGGGCTGCACCAAGGCCTTGGTGACCAGGAAGCTCTCTGGAGTTCTGCTCACCCCTCTGCCTTCACGCATCCTTAATATTCCCCCCTCACCTAGGACCCTAATTCCCTCTCTTTCGGGAATTTCTTCTAAGTCTAACTACAGTCCAGCCTGGCTCTATAAGCTCTTGCTGTTCCCATTCTAGAGCTCCTTCTTTAAGCCTTTGGGATGCATGCTGAGAGATCGTACTTCTCTCTACCTCCTCAAGTCTACTCTATTCATTTCTGTCCACTAGAAGAAAAGAGAAGTGGAGGGGAGCAAGTGCTATTTTTTATGGGATTCTCAAGCACAGCTAGATTTAAGGACTATCCCTGTTCCCCATTCTGTCCTCTTCCCTTCTCACCGTTGTCCCTCTCCCATGGATTGTCCCTTCCTCCACACTCCTGTCTCTGCTACTCTGATTCTGGGAGGTACAGGGGGGGTTTGGCCCCAGCAGGAAATCCCAGGGACCTACATAAAAATCCCAGCTCAGGGAAGGATATGAATGCAAGGCACTTTCCCAGCATCAGGGCTCAGTAAAAAACCACCCAGGAGTCCTGACTCCCCACCTGCCAAACCAGTACTTATTTTAGATAACTGAGCAACCCACAGGACTCTTAAGGGTGAAGACAGGATGGATGAGACAGGGGTTCTCCCAGGCAAGATCTGGCCCCACTGGAGGTTTGAGCTAATTGCATGAAATTCACTGCTGGAAAAATATAACCAGGGTGGGAGGAATCTAAGTGGGGAAATATTTTGTGGGGGGATGAGGGTGGGGGATATGTGCCTGCTATATTCCTCAAAGGAGGCTGCCCTTGAGGTCTTCGCTAAAGAAATATGGTCAAGGTCTTGACATGAACAGAAGTGGCCGATACAAGATTGTCACAGATCCTGGTTGAGAATACGGAGAGTTGTTTCTGGCAAGGTGTTAAGGCAGATGAGGTGGCTGGTGTGAGCTTTTAGGGGGTAATAAGTAGGAAGATTTGAGAGGTTGTGGCTGGAGCGAGACAGGTGGGAAGATATAAGAATGAGGGTAGCAGGGCAACTGGGAAGAAGATGTGGTCCCAGACTGAAGACCCCTCTCCATACAGCGTATGGACCCATTAGTGGTGAGGCTTGTAGGGTTCTGTGAAGAGGGAAACCAAAGACAAAGCCTGGGCTGCCTCCCCAGAACAGATCGGTTTTCCTGTCCAGGGTCCAGCTTCCTCTTTTGTCCTCATGTCATGGGGGGAGGGCATCTCCCCAGGAGCTGAGCCTAGAGGAGGCTCTCCTCGGCTAGTTCAGGGTGGCTGTCTGTCCAGTAATGTCAGTTCTAAGTCACGGATGCCCCGTCATGGACTAGGCATGAGGCCCTGGAAGCAAAACGGGCTCAGACGCCAACCTGGCCCCTTTGGCCCATTTCCTGAAGGGATAAACCATGGTAGGGTCATCCTGAATGAGGTCAGAGAGATGGGCCCATTCCCAGGCTGGAGGTCAGGAGACTCAGGTCCTTGTCCTGGATTTGCTTGCAACCCTCTGTATAACCCTAGTCAGCTTTGTCTCTTGTGGCTCAGCTTCAAGATTAAGAAGTTGCCTATCAATACTTCCAAAGAGCATACAGAATACTGATAGCTCTGACTCTGTTTTCCTCAAGAGGCTCCTCATAGCTGTGCCCCTGACTCTGGGCCCAGCCTTGAACAGGTCTAAGTATCTGTCTGGGACAAGTACTGTGGCCCCTTTCCCCAAAGCACAAGAGAAGAGGGCAGAGAGTGTCAAGGATTTTGCCAGGGCTCAGCAATGGGGGGGGTACCCGGTGCCCTGCTCCAGCTCTGCCTCAACTGACAGTGGAAAATAGATGCCGGAGTTTCCTCCCTGATGTTTTTTTCCCTTGTGGAAACCCCCTCAGATCTGGGGCGGAGTTGAGGGGACTGGGCAGCCCTGGGTCTCTCTGTGGGTATTTTCAGGTGGGGGAGGCAGGATTGGGAGGATGGCACTTCTGTACAGCCTCGTGTGAAATGAGCAAAGGCAAAGGAAGTGCCACTTCACGGGCCTTTCATGGGGCCCCAGGACTGCTGAGCTGCTGTTAGGTGGGGAGGAGGAAGGCAGGAGGAAGCAAGTGTTTGGCCTTCCTCTGTGCTGCCTGGTGGGGGAGGGGCAGCCGTCTCAGCTCCCCCAGCCAGAGCTGCCCTAACCCTGGGACGTACTGTGTGTGGAGCATCCCAGGTACTGGGACACCGAGAGAAGAAGGAAGGGAACTGGGACTGAGTGAAAGGGTCCCAGCCTCCCACAGTCCTCCCAGCTATAGCTGTCTTGTTTCCTCCTCCTCTCCAGTCCCTAGTGGGTCAAGTCAACTCGCTCCGTCTCTTACCCTATCCGTGGAGTGCAGGATCCTCTGCAGGGGCTGAAGGGTGGAGAATGGCAAGAGGTGGAGAATTCTCCAGTGTGAATTTTTTTTAAGGCTGGGAACTAGGCTGTCTTGGGTTCTGCCCCTGCTAATGGGAGAAGGAGAAGAAAAAGAGAGACTCAGCCCTTGGCCTGGTCCCAGCCCCACACTGACCTCATGTCTCCCCCAGCTTCCTCCTCCTAGCCCAGCTGCAGCCCCTTTGAGCCTCTTCGTACCATCTCTCCTCCACTCCTCCCTTCAAAACAAACAGACAGACTGGCAGAGCTTCTGAAGCTGTTTCTAACACTGACCATGACCATGACCATGACCATGACCCTGGCCTCATCCTTGACCAATCCTGGTCTTCGGATATTCCCAATCCTTAGCCTCATCAGGACCACTTTTCCTACGCATCTTCCTCATCACCACTGGGCTAGAGCTATGCCTGCTCCACCCCTCTCACCCTTGCAGTTGAGGACAAGGCAATCTAGCCAAAGTGTTCATTACTCTAAATTGTACTCCTCAGGGGGAGGAAGTTAGTTACCTTCATCTGCTGTCTCCTGGGCATGGAGGCTCTTCCTCGTTTCCAGAGTCAAAATCTGAATTGATGAGGGAGGAGATGTGTGTCCGTCTGCAGCTTTTGCTCAGCTCTCTGCTGGGCTTCTGGAAGTAAGCAGGACAGATTTCCCTCCTCATGAGGCATCCTGTTAAGTTCAGCACAGGGAACCATAATGACCGTGCTGGGGAAGGTAGGGCAGAAGAAGGGGTGGCTGTGGTGTCCTGGAGCAGCTGGGGAGTGGAGCTGGGCCCTGAAGGACTGGGAGGCTGTGGGGTGGGGTGAGGGCGGGGCAGGAAGCAGAATTCCAGGAAGAGGAGCTCCCATGTGCAAAGACATGAAGGACAGATTGAGTTCATTCAGCTTTTTACTGACAGCCAGTGTGTGCTGTGCTCAGCCTGGGGAGACAGGTCAGCCGGGACCTTGCCCTCTAGGTCCTCCCAGTCTAGTGACAAGAGATAAGATTCAGATCAGCTTCCACGTGACTAAGATAATGCACCTGTGAGAAAATGGGACCAGACCTTGGATGGGATAAGTCTTTTGTGACTTGGGTGATTTACAAAACTTCCCTGAAGGAGGTGGCAATGGTGCTTGGCGCTGGAGGACCAACTGGGGGATCCTTTGAGGCAACTGAGTCTTCTGAGCTGCTGGGTGGGGGGTTGAAGGATGGAAATGGGGGAGAAATACTGGATTCCCACCGGGACAGTGAATATGGCTGCTTGATGTGTTTTGGGAAAGAGGATGTAGAGGCTGCTTGTAGAGAGGATCAGGGTGATGTGGCCAGAGCTTAGGATCAGAATACCCAGAGTGATGGATTATAGTCAGAATGAGTTTCAGCGAGGGTTGCAGAAGGGGATCCCCCATGTCAGGGAGGCAGATTAGAAGGCTGTAGTAAGTTCCCGTTGCCTCCACACTCCCCCATCTCTTCGGGCCTATTCCTCCCCTCCTCCACTCCCAGTTGGGACACTTCCCCTGCTATTATGGCCACAGAGATCTGGCAATCAGGAGATCTGGCAATCAGGCAATCCACTGCTTCCTTTTCCTCCCCCATTCTGGGCCTGCCTGGGCCACACCCAAGACCAGGCCCCACTTGGTACAAGCTGGGCTCTGGGGACTACACTCAGACAGGGTGAGCCCCTTGGGCTGTGCTCCCTGCGGCAGCCAGGTCCAGCTGCTACTGGGAGGAAAGCTTTTCCTATCCCAGTCAAAGCTTTTGGCTGCCATTGCTGTCCAAAGAGATTCAGCATTGCAGTTTTGACTGGGGGGGGTATCAGTCCAGTTCTGGGCTTCTGACCTGTCTATCCAGATCTCAGTAACACGGACAGAAGCAAGCAGGTCAGAAACTCTATACTTAGCTTTTCTGTAGGGGAGTCGAGAAGCTCAAGCTTCAGTATTGGTCGGGGTTGGGGGGGCATCCACAAGCTAAGGAACTTATGGATGACTACTGGAGAAGGAGAGTCACACAGACCCAATGAAGGATGTAAACGGTGACCATACTGTGGAAGCTCAAAGAAAGGAGAATTCAGTAGCCTCGTGGGACCATGAGACCAGCTAGGCCTTGAGTCAGGAAGATTTGAGAGGGGAGGAGGAATGGCAGAGAGAACAACAAGAGTAAAAGTTCAGAGGCCAGAATGATCCTGGCTTCTTTACACAGGACAATGTAGACCCCTCTGGAGCAGGGAGCTACATTGCAAGCACCTGCTTTATATATATACATTGTGCATTAACTCACTTCATCCGTATAACAACCTTATAAGGTTGGTACTATTATCTAGCTCATCGTGGCAGAACTAGGATTTAAACCCAGGTCTATCTGACTCCAAAACCCCTGCCAGATTATGAAGAATTCTGAATGCCAAGATGAAGGACCAGGCATGATCTGAATTAAGCTGGGAATCGAAAGCCAGAACAAGTCATTGTAATATGGTTAATACTATACCAATCTGCAAATATTATTTATTTACTAAACAAAAGTTCTTTTCTTTCTTTCTTTTTTTTTTTTTTTTTTTTTTGCGGTACGCGGGCCTCTCACTGTTGTGGCCTCTCCCGTTGCGGAGCACAGGCTCCGGAAGCGCAGGCTCAGTGGCCATGGCTCACGGGCCCAGCCGCTCCGCGGCATGTGGGATCTTCCCGGACCGGGGCACGAACCCATGTCCCCTGCATCAGCAGGCGGACTCTCAACCACTGCGCCACCAGGGAAAGCCTCTTTTCTTTAAAAAAAAAAAAAAAGGGGGGGGAGGGACTTGGTTAATAAGCCACAGTCGATCCCCAACCCTAGGCAAGCCACTCTCCTTGTGTGGCCCCCTGCAGCATTGACCGTCCCTTTTTCCTACGTGGTACAGGCTAGACCCTACCTTTTAGCATGTGCCCTACTTAAATGAGCTGTGGGAACTTACTTGACCCAGTTCAGGCCATAGGATTTCAGAGAAAAGAGTTGTCCTGGGAGAGAGGATAAGGGTCCGAACTAGACCTGAAGAGGGAGAATTGGGCTGCCGCCACCACTCAGACACCTGCATATTCAATGATTCCTGCCTCTTGGTATGAAAGACTTTGCTTCTGCCACCTTCTCTGTGCACCCCACTTCCGAATTTATAAAGCACATTCATTCCTGTGCTCAGGATCTTCACTGCTGTCATTTGAGAGAGGGAGGGCGAGTTTTATCATGCCTGTTGTACAGATGAAGAAACTGAGGTTCCAGGAAGGGAAGTGACTTACTTGCTTAAGGTCACAAAGTCAGCTGCTAAGGGGTAACTTGGAGGCTCCGTGACACATTGAGGAAAACATAGGACTTTGGATTGCAAAACTGGGGTCTGTGTTAAAAAACTGGCATCTGTGTTAGCTCCCGTGCTGACTAGCTGTGTGACGTTGGGTTATTTTAACTGCTCTGGGTTTGTTTCCTTACCTGTAAATAGGAATAGTACCAGTGAGTTGTTATAAGGATCAAAAAAATGTAATATGATCTATATTGTGATCTATAAAGGGTTGTACCTTGTGAGGGCTTTTAATCAAGTGGCAGAGTGGGCAGGTGAACCCAGGAGGTCAGATTCAGTTGCAGGTGCTCTTGGCCCTCTACTATACTGCCTCTGCCCTGCTTGTTTCTGGACACTACCTCACTCGTGATCCTTTTCCGGTGTCAGTCCCTGTTCCCTTGCCAGCCCGGAAGCTTCCCTCTCCCTCCTCGCTCCTTTGAGGGCTGATTTACTGATTGCTGGTTGATAACCCCTCCCTAGAAAGCTGCCTGGAGCCGGCTGTACTTTTAGTCTCTTGGGCCTTGTGACTGCCGGCCAGAGTTCCCTCCTTGCCTTCCTGCCTGGGCCAGCCCAGTGCTGGGCTTGAGGGGGAAGAGTTCCCCATCACACTGCCATGCCCACTCCCCTGCTTTGTGTGGAACTGAGGATTTACAGGCCTAGGAGTTGTGCTTTCGAGATGCTGGGGTCTCCTAGAAAATCCAGTGGACACAAGTAATGGCACCAACACCCGCCACCCCAAGATGCTGTCCCTTCTCCCCAAGGAAGAAGCCACAGAATCCTGAGATGAATGTGGCCTGACTTGCCCCCACGTGCCGAGGTCTTAACGCACTTGCTGACTGATCAGCCCTCCCACCCCCATCCCGTGCGGGCCTTTCCTATCCCCATCGTCCTATCTCCTGCTCCCAGATTCCTTAATGTCTCATCTCATCCACTTAGTACCCTTGCACAGGCTTTTTTCTCTCCAGTTCATGGATTGGGAAACTGAGTCTCAGAGAGGGTAAGTGCCTCATGCTTGGTTACAGTGAGTCGGCAGCAAAGCAGAGCTGGGGCTAGGACTTAGGTTAGTTCTCTTGACTCCCAATCCCAAATTCTCTACTGCCCTAGAGGGTCCTTATTTTCTTCCTGGATCCATACCCCAGGGCTCTCTATCCTCTCTCCTGAGGTTGAACACACACACTTATTCATGCAAATAAGATGAAAATATTTTTATTGTGAACCAGAGAGGCAACCTCATAGAATGAACTCATTTCCCTCCCAGCTGGTCCCAGGGGAAGCTGGGGCCTGGGAGGGAGCTGGGACCAAGCCCTGGATCCTATGCAGGTTCCACACCGTGGAGTTCCTTTTCCACTTCCCAGTGGTGGATTCCCCCTCCCCCTCCCAATGTGATTTTTGAGGCTTTGGAACCAGTGGTTGAGAGGTCAGGCTGGGGGGTAAGGGGTTGTCAGACCAGGGTGCAGTCTTGCTGTGTATAAAGTGAAATGGAGAAAATGGGCCAGTGGTGAAGGTGCTTGGGTGGAGTGGGGGATACTTAAGAGATATGGGTGTGTCTGAAACAGGACTGTCCCCTCCTAGGGAGCAGGGGCCTGGTCGTGAGAGAGCAGCAGGGAAAGGAAGTCACATACTAGCTAGAAAAAGTCCCCCATGGCTGAGAGGAAGTAGCCAATTAGAGGAGGACCCTTGCCACAGCAGTATAAATAATCACAGGGTTTCCGGAAGCTCTGTTCTTTTCCACAACTCAGAAGAGCAGTTCCTCACCTAAAGGCCCTGTGAGCTGCCCAGGTGACCAGGGTGATGGCTGGAGCTAGGACTCCTCTGAAACTCACCCCACTGATAATTACAGCAGCTTATTTATTTGACACTTCCTGTGTGCCACACCTTATGCCAAACACTTTCTACATGTTAGCTCATTTCATCCTCTGACCAACTGTAACCCAACAGGCAAGATTAGCCCCATCTTACAGATGAGAAAATTTGAGGCTCAGGAAACTTAAATATGTTGCCCGAGATCATACATGACTAGTCGGTGGAGCTGTGATTAGAATCCCTGACCAGTCTGATTCCAGCATGTCTTCTCAGTGGTAGTGCTTTAATGGCACTGTGTTCTCTACCCAAGAGTCTGGAAGCCCCTCAAGTTCTTCAGAGGCACAGCCCATGGTCTCAGGAAAGGGACAGAAGATTAAGGGGAAAATGAAGTTTTTGTCTTACTCTTCTGTTCATCCCTTTTGGCTGGGCTTGGAGGATCTGCCTCACCCTACCTTGAGAGAAGATGCAGAAGGGAGCCACAGCCTTTGCCTCATTCATCATTACACACACAGATTCCAGACCAAATTCCAGCCCTGGCTCGGTCTCCAGTGTTCTCCTACACTGAGTTGCCAGCCTGGGTATGTGTGGCCAGATAGGGTTTCCCATGCTTCCAAGAATGATGGGGTAAGCTCTCCCTCCTTTTCCCCATCCCCAGGGTACCCTGGATTGAGACAGGGCAACTGTCTAGAGAATTGTGCCCCTACTCAGCAGGTTTCTCATTGCACCTTTTGGTTTGCGTTCAGTAGCCAAGATGTCAGGTTTGGAGTTGAAGCATCAGTGCACTAGGCAGGGTGGGCCCTGAGTTGGGAGAGGCTCCGCCTATGGCTGCATCTCAGAGTGACCTGGGACAGCTGCCTTGTGCTAGAAGCCCTCTCCAGTCTACTCGGTGGGAGGGGTCCATATCTGACAGAGGATCTGGTAGATCCCTACACATGCGCACCCTCCTTTTGTGTCTATACTTCCTGAAGGAAAAATAAAAGTAGCTAATACTTATTGAATGCTTATTATGACCAGGCACTGTTCTAAATGCTTTACATGAGTTAACTCATATAATCCTCACAACAACCCAATGAAGTAGGTATTGTTTTATCCCCATTTTACAGATTAGAAAAATGAGACATAGGTTAAGTAATTTGTCCAGGGTCATACATCTAGGAGATAGGAGAACCAGATTTTGACCTTTGTCAGTCTGGCATCAGAACGTATGTGCTTCACATAATATATTACACCTTAGTGCCAGCTTCTTTATCCCTGAGCATCTTTGTGTGGTCTCAGGGCCTGTCTCCCATTTCGTGTCTGTCTCTCTGAGGTCTGTCTTGATGGGACTGCAGGATGGTGTTCAGGTTAAAAGAACTGGAGCTGGTTTCCCTCTGTATGCCCCCATCCTTTCTTCCCAGTGGATAGAGTCCTCCCTAACCAAGAGTATCCCTCTCATCTGTCCATAGGTCACTGCATCCAGAGGGGCCCAGAAGGGGAAGGAGGCATAGCCTCCACCGCAGCAGCTGCACCCACCATGCAGAGCATCAAGTGTGTGGTGGTGGGCGATGGGGCTGTGGGCAAGACGTGCCTGCTCATCTGCTACACAACCAACGCCTTTCCCAAGGAGTACATCCCCACAGTGTTCGACAATTACAGCGCCCAGAGTGCCGTTGACGGGCGCACGGTGAACCTGAACCTGTGGGACACAGCGGGCCAGGAGGAGTACGACCGCCTCCGCACACTCTCCTACCCTCAGACCAACGTGTTTGTCATCTGTTTCTCCATTGCCAGCCCGCCCTCCTATGAGAATGTGCGGCACAAGTGGCATCCAGAGGTGTGCCACCACTGCCCCGATGTGCCCATCCTCCTGGTGGGCACCAAGAAGGACCTGAGAGCCCAGCCTGACACCCTGCGGCGCCTGAAGGAGCAGGGCCAGGCACCCATCACACCGCAGCAGGGCCAGGCGCTGGCCAAGCAGATCCACGCTGTGCGCTACCTCGAGTGCTCAGCCCTGCAGCAGGACGGCGTCAAGGAAGTGTTTGCCGAGGCTGTCCGGGCCGTGCTCAACCCCACGCCCGTCAAACGTGGGCGGTCCTGCGTCCTCTTGTGACCCTGGCACTCAGCTTGGAGGCTGCCCCTGCCCCGCCACCAGTTGTGCCTTTGTGCCTTGGCGCCTTGTCTGCCCCCAGCTGTGCCTTAAGGACTAATTCTGGCACCCCTTGCCAAGGGGGCTTGCCGAATGCCTTTTTCTCCTTGAGGAGGCCCATGGGGAAAGGGGCTTTGGGCCCTGCCCCACTCTGCTTGGGAACACCAGGTATGCTCAAGAGCTCACCCAGGCCAAGGTCGGACCCCTCCCCAAGAAGCCAACCCAGTGCCTCCTCCCCACGTTCCCCTACTGACCAGTTGATCCAGCTTTCCACACAGATATTGCTGCCTGTTGTGGTGCCTTCTCTCAGGTTAGGAGCTCTCAGCCATCCCTAACCTCTCCCTCGCTGCTCTTCAAATTGCCCCCCACCCCCCAAGATGCTCTCTCCCCTCCCCAGAGAAGGAGCCACAGACTCCTAGGAAGATGAATGTGCCCTAACCTACCCCCATGTGCCCAGGCCTTACGCATCCGCTGACTGACTCAGCCCCACCCCCACCCCCTCTGGGCTCCTGGGGGCCCCTCCTACCCCCATCAGCATCAATAAAACCTCCTGTCTCCAGTGGTGCTGGCTCCTCCCTGTGTGCTGGGCATGGGGGGTTGGGCAGGGGCCGGGCATGGGCTAGGGCTCCCCAGAGACTGGGAGCCTTTTGTTTCCTGCAAGAGGGGACAGGGGACAATAGGCTTCATTGTGGTCCCCCCACCCCCCAATTTCCCTAACAAAGCTCTGGGCTCCCTTGGAGGGGCCAGTCTTGTTCTGGGGCCCAGCCACATATTCTGTAGTAGACTGGGATGCAAAGCATGAGGAAAAACTTCCTGATCTGGGACTCAGAAAGGGAGGGGTTGAGAGCCATCAGCCTGCAGGTAGGTGCTCTCACAGTCGTGCATCTGAGAGCTGTCCCCTTATACCCTCAAGGGGACAATTCTTTACTGACAGAGTTGGGGCTGGAACTCAGGCCATCGCCTCAACCCAAGACTCTCCCAGGTAGCCCAGCTTCCAGACCTGGAGTCATTACAGGGATAGCTCAGTCACTCCTGCTCATCAAATCAAGGCTTGGACCAGCCTTAGGAGACTCCAGGCCTAAGGGGGCCGGGGGGTGGGGTGGGGAATGCCACATGGAATCATAGCCTACCATGGACTTACTCCCTCCATCCTGGAGCCTGTCCCTCCCCTCAGTTCCATTAAAGAGACAAGCCCCCGAACAAGCAAGCCTAGCCCAGACTGTTGGCAAAAAGAAAAAAATTTATTTTCCTTTGAAATAAAATGTACAACCAAAAGAGCACAGGGCCTGAGGCAGTAGGGAAGATGGGGGGGTGGGGACACCAGAGAGCCCGTTTTGGGGTAGGAATCTGTGCCTCTGTCCCCTCTACCTGGCACCTTTTGCCAAGGAGGAAGAGTCTGTAAACCAGAGATTCCAGAAGGGAAGGGAAATACATGCTGTGCCAGTGCTTTTTCTGTATCCTTTGGGTACAGAACACCACCTCCACAGGGAGAAGCACAGACTGGCGGAGCCCTCGGAAATCATATAGCCTCCCACCCCTCACCCCCATCATCCACACGGACACAAGGAGGCTCAGATAGGGAAGGACATACACCAAATCAGAGGTGAAGTCAGGACTGGGACACCTGGGCAAACTCAGCAGGGGAATGTCACAGGCCTGAATGTGCAGAGGAGATCATTAGACACATGAGTCAAGTGAATGACCCCATGGGGAGAAATGGCTGTGGTTTTCTGGTAGCAGCCACTGCTCAGTGGTCCCTGACCTCAGCGAGAGGTGCCTACGTAAAGGCCAAGAACCAGATGGTGGTTATGAACATCAGGACTTTCTTTAGCACCAGACGGTGGAGCTCTCCTGCCAGCTCAGCTTCTTGGGGCTTCTCAGGTATGGGTGGTGCTGCTTGAAGGAGCCTGTGCCTTCACGTGGGGTGGGGGAAAGGAGGAGCCAGTAGGGCCGGGTAAAGCCTTGTCCTGTGCCTTTCTTCCCTTCTTCCCCTCTACCCCAGCTTCAGTAGGGCTCAGAGAGGACGCAGGGGATGAGGGAAGGCCAGAGTGGTATCTTGCCCTAGTTTCCGGGCAGTGGGCCTCCTCCCCAGCAGGAGAGCAGGGTTTAGAACCGTTTTTCCTCAGGCTGGGAGGTAATGAGCAGCTCCTTGCTCCCGAAGTCCCACCAGGCTGTCATGTGGAACGCCATGTTGGTCAGGACCACAGTATACTCCAGGATGGCAAAAATGGTGTATACTGCGGTAAGGACACAAGGAACAGGGCGTGATAAGCCTCCTTCCCTACCCCCCAGGGGCCTCTTGATAGATCACCACCACTGCATCACTACGCAAAGGACACAATGGCAGGCAGTCCCCGAGACCACTGCCACTGCCATACTGCACATTACAGAAAACATCACAACTGTCCCATAGCCACTGTGACCACCTATGGATCCTCGCCTGGCCTCACCTCCAGCCTCACAATACATGTTGTGCCGAAAGTACGCAGCCAGCGCCGTGAAGAAGGAGACGAAGTTGATGATGAAGAGCCGCTGTTTCCAGTTGTAGGACTTGCGATCCTAGGGGATGGGCTGTCGGATCACTCTGCAGCTTGTTAAGATATGTGCGGACAGCCTCCCCTCTTGGCCCCAACTCCTAAGAGCTGTGTCTTACCTCCTTTGGTCATGGAAGGGGGGCAGAGGCAGGGGCAGCAGGAATGATGGGCATTTCATACCCCTGCATTTGGTGTAATGAGGCCAAGGCACAGTGGGGTCCCTGTCCCTCCCATTTCAGGGGGACAGAGTGTGAAAGTTACTTGGAGTTACCCACCAACCCAACACCTCCAGATGCTGTGGGGAGAAGAAAAGTACGGGGGCGGGGCAGGGCCGGGGGGAGGCACCAGAGTTATTACAGACCACAGACCCCTGACGCAGTGTTCCTGCTGCAGCCTTGGCGCTGCCCCTCATTCTACTCCCATTTGGAGGCACCACCTCTTCTATTCTCCATTTTCCCATGCTACCCAAACACAGCCCCAGATTCTGATCAATCACCCTCCACTTGTCCCCAGGCCCAGCCCCAGCCCCAGTTCGCAAAAGAACTCCATTTCCCACCTCACCATTACCCGCATCCTGAGGACAAGTGTCCTTGATTTTCCTCTGGGCCACCTGGAGCCCCACTAGTAGACCGTACCTCTTGACTTACTGTGTGCTTCTTGGTCAGCCGCCAGAGAATGCAGGTGAGGAGCATGTGACTGAGGGATGAGGCGATGAACACAATGAAAGCATTTTCATGGATGGCTGGAGGGAGAGAGGAGGGTTGGGAGCACGCACGGAAGGGAGCACCCAAAGCCCTGCGCCATAAGGTCGGGGGGCGGGGGTTGGGGGCAGGGACATCCCCTCCCGGAACCCTTCCCCGCTCCTCCTTCCCTCGTCTGGGCACCCACTGAAGTCCTCGGAAGAGGAGACATAGGTGAGCACTAGCAGCGCAAGGTTCTCCACGACGTTGAGGCCGAAATTGAGGCGGCAAAGCTGGCGGTAGCCGGGACACGGGGAGGCGCAGCTGAGGTAGTAGTTCCAGTAGGCGAAGGCCACCAAGAAGCGGGGTGCTGAGTGTAGGCCAATGCAGAAGCGCCATACGTAGCTCTGGGGCACCTCTCCACCGATGGCCGAGCTCACTGATGGCAGGTAATTGGGCACCTAGAGAGTTGTGAACCATCTGGGCACCGGCCCCCTGCCGGCCCCACCCACCTTGAGATCTTCCTCTCTGTGTAATCACCTTGACACTCAGAAGGCTCTGGTCCAGTCCCCTCCCTCCAGGATGTCCTCCTTCAGAGCCCCAGAGCTCTCCAGGGAGACCTCCCCTTCCAGGTCCTGGGCCCCCAGTGTGCCTGGTTCTCATTCCCTAGCCAGCCTGGGGTTTGTGCTGGGGCAGAGTGGGACCGCCTCCACCTCCCTACAGGTGGCTGGGAAAGCTATAGGCAGGTTCAGATGCTCTCTGAGCCCACAGCACAGGGCTGTGACATGGATAAGGTCCTGTGGGAGGGTCCATGAGCCCAGCAACCCAGATTCAGTCCGAAGGACAGAAACGAGTCACAGAGCATCTGAGCTTCCTTGGCACAGCACTGGATTCACTGCCCAGCTAAGCTGTTCCTGACCGCTCCCAGCTCCACTTGTCCTTCTGGTCTGGGGCACCAAGGTAGTAGAGGGTGCTGTGAGATCCTAGGGGAGCGGGGCCAGAAGATACATTCACTCTGGTCACGTTTAAGAAAATGGGTGCTCCTAACCTGGGGTAGTCTAAGAAAATGACCCTGTCCTTATGCATCTCTCTCATCCATCTTTCTCAAAGGCTGGAATTCCCTCATTCCTTAAGGAACTGGAGTGTCATTCTTTAAAGCTGAGAAAGGAGGAGATAATATCACACAGCTGCAAGCACTGGTGTGTTGCTTATTTTGGAGGGTGAGAGAATGGGGGATGGATGAACAGTAGTTTCGATGGGAACAGGAAGGCCAGGAATAGGAAGAGGATCTCTTAGACTCAGGGGCCTAAAGCAGTATGCCTCAAACTTTAATATGCATATGAGTCACCTGGAATTGTGTGAGAATGCAGAAGGTCTGGAATCTGAGAATCTGCATTTCTAAAAGATTCCATGACTGCGGAAGCTACCAGTCTGTTGCCCACACTTTCCGTGGACTTTTTTAGACCTTCAACAAGAGCCAGAGCAGTGCCAGAGCCCAGAAACCCAGAGAGGGAATGACCCTGCTGTGACTATGGCAGGACAAGTCTTCAGAGATGGAGTTCTGGAAGACCCCTTCCTTTCTGCCAGTGGGGATGCTGAATGGGTCTCCAGAGTGGCTGGGAGGGCAGGCAATGATGGAGGCAGCTCACAGGGCAGGGGTGGGCCTGGGACAGGACCAGCCAGGGCCTTCACGAGCCTTCACAGAAACGGAGATGGATTCCCCTCAGCACTGTCAGAGGAAGCTAAGTGCAGAGCGCTCAGAGAGAGGGTGATGCTATCGAGGCCATGGCTTGAGATACCACAGCTTGAGACCAGGCTCAGATATTCACTCTGAGTAATCAGTGAAGGGCAACATGGAGGCTTTGGAGCCACACAAACCTGGGTCTACATCCCAGCTCTGCCTTTATTAGCTGGCTGACCTTGAGCAAGTCACTTCACCTCTCTGAGCTTTGATTTCCTCATTGGCAAAATAGGGATGACATCACCTACCTTGCAGGGGATGGTGAATACTAAATATAACGTATGCAAGGCATCTGCAGTGTCTAGCACACAGTGAGTACAAGCGATGGCTTTCAGAAGACAAACTTTCCTGAAAAGCCTGCAAGTTGGCTGTGATCTATGTGGCTACTGAACGTGGGAAGGCTGACTTATGAGTGAAAGGTGGGAATCATATCTTGACCGGACACTTCTGAGACCTCCAAGCCTCCTTACTTGACTTTTCTGCCTCTCTGGGTAGGTCCCCTGAGTAGGGTTAGTGGGAGTGTTGCCTCCACTTCCTAGAATATTCATTCTGAAAACTCCTGCCCCAATCTCAGCTACTTTAAGGGGAACAGTACCAACATCTAAGGCTTGGCTGGGAGAGCCCAGAGTATTCAAGGGCCCGGAGCCCTGACTAAAGCTGGGAAAGAGGTAAAGGGTAGAGATGGCACGGAGTTAGGGGGATGCCTCAGGAGGATGAGGATTAGGGCCCTGTGGCTGCTTGTCCCATCCTCACAAGCTCCTCTCAAATTAAGGGTGGGGGCGGGATTCTAAGAGCAGGGATTGCCTCCCTCATCACACACACACACACACACACACACACACACACGTGCTTAATCAGGTATAGGTACTCATATACACCCCCGCCATTCCGAGTACACAAGTTCCCCACTCACCACCTATGCCAACAACAAGCTACATGAGGAGATATCAGAGCCCAGGTACACAGCTCACCACAAACCTCCCCAAAAGCCCAGAGCTAAGGGTACTGAGAGATGGGAACATAACCTCTTTCCCCAAGAATAGAAACCCTTTGGCCTGGAAGACATGGCTCAGTGGATCTATGGCAGGGCAGTAGATCAGAAATTCACATGGTATAAAGGGAGAGGGTCCAAAAACTTCCTTATCATAGAACCTCATGTTTCACCATTAGAGGTTCATTCCTCTGGCCTCAGATAAAAGTCCCCTGAAATTATGGATGACTTTTCTTTATACCTTACCACCACTTCCCCTCCCCACCAACTGGACAAAAACTCCCATTCCTGTCAATCCTACTTGCTACTCTTCTCTGGACTCCATTCCCTCTTCTCTAACCTCATAGTCCCCCATCTTAGCTCTGGTATCCCCCGTACCATGAGCTATTGCACTAGCTTCCTCACTGGTCTCCCTACTCTTGCCCCCTGCCCTTGAATCTGTTCTCCACTCAAGAGCCAGAATGGTCTTCTAAAGCTCAAATCTGATCGTGTCCCTTCCCTGCTTAAAATCTTTCCAAAGGGCTTCCCTGGTGGCGCAGTGGTTGAGAGTCCGCCTGCCGATGCAGGGGACACGGGTTCGTGCCCCGGTCCAGGAAGATCCCACATGCTGCGGAGCAGCTGGGCCCATGAGCCATGGACGCTGAGCCTGCGCGTCTGGAGCCTGTGCTCCGCAACGGGAGAGGCCACAACAGCGAGAGGCCCACGTACAGAAAAAAAAAAAAAAAATCTTTCCAAAGCTCCCCATTGCCCTCTGGATAAAATCAAAAGTTCTCCGCCTGGCACTCACAAAGGTCCTCCTTCACCCCACAGCAACAATTCCCCCTCCTCCAGGAAGGAAGTCTCCAGCATCCAAGCCAGTTTAAGTGCTTCTCCTGGGCCCAGCATCCCCGTGCTCCCTTTTATCACAGAAGGGATCTCATCTCACAGTGTTGTGACTGTCTGTGCCTAGGTCTGTCTCTTGGAGGAATAAGATGCTAAGAGCAAGTCCATGTTCAATTCCATGCCTCTGACACAGAACCTCCAACCCTGGGCCCTCGAGAAAGGCTTGATGGACTGCTCTTGGGGGCAGGAACTCCTTCTAGGTTTCTAGCTGGCAAAGCTCTGAGTGGATATAGGTTGTGGGGCCTGAGACTGCCAGAGGAGAAACAAAGCTAGAAGAAGCCAGGGCAGGGCTGGGCGTCTTCTCAGGTCAGGCCCCTAGTCTGGGCTAAAGCCACCTGTTGCTTCTCCTGGCTCCTGGCCTCATCTTACCTCCTCAGTCCTGGCTTCCTTTCCAGTCTGGTCTTTCTTCAGCCCCCTTCTCCCTCTCGCAATCTCTCCTGCCTATTCCCACTCTCTTCCCTTCCCCCAGGCCCCCTCTGCTCCCTTGTACCCTCTACAATCCTCTTCTACTCTTGGAGGACTGTGACTCTACTCTCCCTGAGTCTCTCTCCCCAAATTCCCCCCACCTCTGACTTTCCCCCCACCATCCTTTTATCCCTCTCCCCTCTCTCTGTCCCTCCACCTTCTCTCCTACTGTCTGATTCCACCCTTATCACCATCTCCTGACCTGGCCCTGACCCAGGTGCTGGGGAGCCTGGCACTCACCCCACAGTCAGTGGCCACTGTGTACTCAAAGTGGAACACCAGGGACCAGATGATGCAGAAGAAGAAGCCAAACACGGGAAAAGTGATGACCCACCAGACCATGGCCGTGAAGCGGAGCCGGAACACAGTCCCATCGGGGTCCAAGGGCTGGGAGGCCGCAGAGAACATCCTGTAGGGAGTGGTGCCCAGGCAGGGCAAGGGACACAACTTGGGGCCTGGTGGGGTCACCTGGGCCTAGGAAAGTGGGGCCTTTTCCAGAGCTGGCTTTTCAGAGTATAGGGAAGAGCCAGAGTATAAAGGCAGAGTAGGAAGGACATAAAAGAAAAAGGAAAGCAGTGCAGAAGAGGAGGTACAGAGGGAGATGGGGCAGGAACAGCAGAGAGACAGGGTCAGCTCATAGGAATCCCCTTGGCACACTGGTCCTATAGGTTCACCTCTTGAAGAGTATAGAGAATAGAGGCTCCCAGTGGCCTGGACTTGGGAGCTCTGATGGCCCACCTCATTCCCATGACTCTCCTACCCACTCAGAAGGGTCAGAGGTGGAAGGGTTATTATTCCCATTCCACAGAAGGGAAGACCAAGGCCCATAACTATGCTAGGATCAAACATTAAGACTAAGGCCTCTTGCCACTTGATAGCTTAAGGCTCCAAGTCAAGGTTTTCTTCAGGCCAAGTAACCTAAAGGACCTTGGCTCAGACTGACCCAAGCCCTCCCACTGACCCTGTCTGACCACATTCCTGCTCTTCACCCAAGTTCAACTAGGAACAGTGGGAGGGCCCCATAACCTATTTCAATGGGACCACAGGCTACCAGCCATCCCACCCCCAGGCTCAGAATGATCCAAGCCTCAGGCCAGCAGTACCCTGACCCCAAGATACCAGAGTCCCTCCGGAGGCCCAGACCTCTATCTCCTTCCTCTCTGAGAAGATCATGTCACCCGATCCAAGACTGTCGGGAACTGAGGGTCACGGGAACCTTCTCCGCTCAGGTTGAGTCTCCTGTGCTGGGCCAGACCCAAGAAGGACAGACCCAGACTGAGGTGGCTGGGCTTCTTCTGCTCCCTCTCCCTCTGGGCAGAGAACTCCCTCCCCCACCCCCACTGCGCCGACCACCATGACCCTTCACGCTGGGCTTCCTTCTGGAGGGCAGATTTGTTTTAAAAGGCCTAGGACCAAATCTCCCCTGGGGACTCAGACCTCCCTCCATTAAGGGAACCCTAGTCTACTAGTCCAGCTCAGCATCAGGGAATCAGGGTGGGGGTAGGCGCACTAAGCAACACTCACACTGGGTGCTGAAGGATCCGGGGCTTCGGTTGAGGGCTCTAGCCAGACTGAGACTGCTCTAAGGCTGGAGTGTCCCACCCCCAGTTCCCGAGGGCCTGCCTCCCACCCACAGAGCCCGGATCTCCACGCCTTCCCCGGGCGCACAGCCTTCCCACGACCAACAAGGCCATGTCATAAATCCCAGAACACTCTGCAAAGGTAAGAATGATAGTGGCCAACGTTGGCCCACAGCAGATCCCTTTGCCAGACATGGGGGTGGGGACCTTTCTGAGGGTTGGGTCCAGCCATGTAGGCAGGTTTCTGGGAAGGGAAAGGGAGAAAGCAGAATAGGATTTAGCCCCTTTCTGTTGGAGCAAGACTGAATATGTTTGTTGGGCCCCATCAGAGAGCTAGCTAATCTTAAACAATAGATTCGTGGTCCAAAAGAGATCTAGACAGGCCTGAATATGAGGTATCAGTGTCCAGCCTGTACCTGTGCAGAAACAGCTAGTGGCAGCTCAGGCTGCATTAACAGAGGTCTAACAGCCAGTAATAGGAATAGAACAGTCCTGATTTGGGCTGTACTTCCCAGGCCATATGAAGTCCTATGCCCAGATCAGGGCCTAGGAGAGAACAGTGATCAACTGGGCCAAGTCCAGGGGCACATGTCTTGTAAGGATTGCCTGAAGGAACTGGAGCTATGCTACCTGAGAAGAGTAAACTCAGGGGACCCTCCTCCCCCGCCATTACTGCCTTCCCATCTCTGCAGGGCTGGCTGGAAGCCAGGTGGAAAAAGTAGCTCCAAGGGTCCTAAAGCAGAGCCAGAGGCAGGACAGAGATTCACCAGAAAGAGGGTATATGCTCACTATAAGAAAGAGCTTGCTGGGCTTCCCTGGTGGCGCCGTGGTTGAGAGTCCGCCTGCCGGTGCAGGGGACACGGGTTCGTGCCCCGGTCTGGGAAGATCCCACATGCCGCGGAGCGGCTGGGCCGTGAGCCATGGCCGCTGAGCCTGCGCGTCTGGAGCCTGTGCTCTGCAACGGGAGAGGCCACAACAGTGAGAGGCCCGCGTACCGCAAAACAAAAAAAAAAAAAGAAAGAAAGAGCTTTCTAATTGTTAGTTACTAAGTCTCCTCGGAATCAGCTGCCTGGGAAGGAAAGAAGCTTCCCATCACTGGGGATGTGGAAGCAGAGGCAATGTCATCTATTGGTAATTATAGACTAAGGCTACTTCTTTCATTCCTCAGTTGGCCATTCCTGGGATTCTCTGGGTGAGAAATTCAGAGTATATGTGAAAATTCCCAGGTGTATCCATCATAGTAGTCCCAGGGAGTAGGGACAAAATACCCCTGGGGTCACTAGGCCTAGTCTTGCCCCAGAGAGGCCAGGTACCCCTCCAGCAGCTACCTATGCCTTAGCTCCCTATCTAGTATATTGAGAATGGGTTATAAGTATGCTGAGGTTACTGATCCCATTATCATCTGGAGCCAGCCACCAGGACCAGAGCAAACAGCCGACTCCTTCTAACTCCATATGCCATACAAATATTATAATTCTCTGTATGGACTATGACTGCATTATATCATGCCTTCCTTTTCCCAGGGCATTGAGCTGATGGATGTGTGTGTGTGTGTGTGTGTGTGTGTGTGTGTGTGTGTGTGTGTGTCGGGGGGGGTCCTATCCATTTATTCAACAAATACTTTTTTTTTTCCTGGCCGCGCTGTGTGGCATGCGGGACCTTAGTTCCCCAACCAGGGATCAAACCTGTGCCCCCTGCAGTGGAAGCGCACAGTCTTAACCACTGGACCACCAGGGAAGTCCCTCAACAAATACCTTCTGATTCAGATGCAGTGCCCATCTTCAAGGAGCTCCCAGCCTAGTAGGGAAGAGAGACACAAATATAATGTGATAGAACTATATCAGAGAGAACACCTGGAACTATGGGCACCCGGAGGAGGGAGTGATTAAGCTTGCCCAATGGAGGCTGCAGAAAGCTTTTTGGAGGAGGAGACACATGAGAAGGGTTTTGCAGGATGAAGAGGAGTTGGCCAGGGTCATAGAACATTTGGTGCATTATCTAAGGTGAGAACTAGGTCAGGAGAGGCTGCTGGATGGATCCTTTCTGATCTTCCCCCTCAGATCACCTGGTCACCCCCTTTTCTTCCAGTCCTGTTCTTTCTGATAGCTCCCAGCCCTGAGTCTCACCAGGCTGGCTGCCCACAACTCAAGGCCCACATCTACCCACTGACAAATCAAGAAGAGGGAAAACTTGAAGTCATATGAATAAAAGAAGTGGGCCCCCATGCCTGCCAGCCAGATCCCACTCCTGGTTGTACCCCTTTTTCTCAAGCAAATGCTCTTTATAGGAAGGTGGAAGCTCAGCTGATTGGGGGCCTTCTGAGCTCTCTCTGTGAGGCTAGTTCAAGGGTCCATGTCCAGGCTCTGCCTCTTTCCCACCTAGAGACCCTTGGCTAACTTCCTCTCCTGCCCTGTCTTCCAACTTGACAATCTCCTTTTCCTCTTCCTCCTTCTGCTCCTCCCCCTTCACATTTCCAAAACCACTTTCCTGTTTCCTCCACCTGGAGCTCTACACTAACCCTGAGAAGGAGGAGGACAGGAATTAGCAACCCTGATAGACATGGGAAAACTGAGTCTCAGTCTCTGAATTTCAGGTAATATAGAGAGTCAGTGGATGAACTAGGAGGATAACAAAGGTCCACACAGGTCTCACCCCATTTACACCCATAACATACAGAGAAAGAACTCTCACAACTTTCTTTCTGGCCCAGCACCCTATATCCCTGTCCAAGAGGGTGTATGGTCACCTATGGAACCTCAGAGGTCATGGGGCCTACCCCAGAAAACACATGTACACACACATAATCAGGTCCCCAACCAGACAGACACAGATATAGTCTCTCTCACACACATACCCCACTCAAAGCCATTATAGTCATGTCCCTCACAGTTAACACATGCACATATACATAATCACATTCCCGTAGAGACAGGCACAGCCCACAGTGCCCCAATAAAAATCCCCCAATGCCCTCTAGCCCAGTTTTTTTCTCTGTCCCCCAGAAGACCCTGGGGCTGCTGAATCGGCCCCTCTATGAAGTAAGGATTGGGTTCGGGGTCCTGGGGCTGCCCAACTTCAGGGACCCTGGCCCCCAACGACCTCCGTGGAAGGTGGAGGGAGACTAGTCCTTGGGACCTCAATTTGCAGGCATCCCCCTAGCAGCCCAGTATGTTTGATGGCTAATCCTGTTACAACAGAATCAGGATCCAAAACAGATCTGATTGGGCCTGAATATGAGGTATCAGTGCCCCCCTCCACAAGCCCTACCCCACAGTGTGTGGCCGTAGTCTCCTTGAAGTGGAAGAGCAGGGACCAGAGGACGCAGAAGAGGAAGGCGACAAGTGGACAGCAGACCGTGACCAGGGCCACCAGGGTGAAGCGGAGCCGGACCAGGGTCCCATCCCGATCCAGCGGCAGTGGGACCTCGTACATCTTGTCAGACCTGGGGATGGAGTGGCGTGCTGTCAGGGCCCAAGGTAGTGAGGCTGGGACTCAGTGGTGAAGCTAGCCCTTGTGCTCAGTCCTCAGCTTAGCTATGCTATGGGGTGGAGAGTCTGAGAAGGAAGCCACCTAGCCCCTAAACTTGGACAGCTACTGCCCTGGATGAGGAAGATGGACTGAGAATCCCATGAGAACATTCACCCTCAATTTCAGAGGAAAGACAATGAACCAAATCTGTGCTAAGATGAAGCCTGAATAGATTGGGAAAACTTCTTCTCATCCCTAGGCCTGGCTTGACAGGCCTAGTACTACAGGAGCTGGTTGAACTAGTCTCTCTTGTTTCAGGAACCAATCCTAAAACTTCCCAGTGAACAGAATGGCCCATCTCCTCCCCCAGGCCTTGGAACCTCCATGTTTCAGGGCCTCCTATCAGCTCTCACTGCTTCACCCACTGGCCCAGGGTGCTTCTGCACCTTCAGGCCCTTCCCAGCTCTGTGTGCTCTGTGTGCCTGCACTGCAGTCCACAGCAGCAAGGACTCCATGGAAGCCAGCAGAACCTCAACCCCCTGCCTGTCCCCACCCGCTGCCTCACGTGCTCTGAGGGTGAAAGGCTTTGCAGAATCAGGCCTGGTGCTAGCCTGGGCTTGCTGTTTGCTAGAGAGAGCTGCCTGGTCAGCTTCTGGAGGCTTCCCAGTGCCCAGGGGCCTGTCCGCTCCCCTCTGGAGACTAGGTAAGGGCTCCTGAGGACTGGGCTCCTCCCCACCGCACTCCCCCACTCAGATGAGGATATCTAGGGTCATGCACTATACTACTAGCCAAGTATATACCAGCAATCCTAGCCCGGACCCCCTCAGTGTATAGAAGGGGAAGTTGAGGCCAAGAGAGGGGCAGGACCCTGCTCAGGGTCACATAGCAAATAGAAGGAAGAGCCAGCAGTGGGGAGATGTAGGGCTCACAGTGTCACAAACTGCAGCTCTCGCCTTCCTTGACCCTTTGCTCTCTGGGCCAGAGCTCTGGGCAGAGAGGTCAGGTTAGGTCAGGTTAGGAGGGAAGAGTGAAGCGGTACCTGTCCATAAGAGGAAAAAAACTAAAAAACCAAATCTTACATAAATGAGTCAGTCAGCCCTGTTCCCATTTTAAAGACAGAGGAACCAAGACACAGAGAGAGGAAGGTCTTTCCTCAAAGCCATATGCTGAACCTGAGGGAAAGCCATCCTCAGAATTTAGGCTTCTAGTTGCCAAACTAGGGCTGGCTCCGGATACATAAAGAACCTGCCCTTCTGGACTCCAGGACCTTGCCTGGAGATCAAGTCCTAGCTCTTCCTGGCCCCGCCCTCAGGACTCTCTCCTAGTCCCGCCCTCAGGAAGAACCCTGACCTCCAGGAGGCTGGCCTCATGGCATCCGGAACAAGCCAGGTGGATACGCCTCTCATCCAGCTTCCTCCACCCACCTCTCTGCCAGGCTCCAACAGGCAGCCTGCCCCAAACTGCTCAACCTCCTTCCTCCTTCTGCGGGCCGGGGCTTTCCCAGGAGCGGTGGAAGTGGCTCTGGTGGCCCTCCCAACTCAAGCACATTCCTACAGTCCTTGGATCATGCCCAGAGACCTTCCCCACCCAGCCCAAACCCAGATTCTGTGGTTGCAATGATAATAGTCCCCCCTTCCAACATCCTTCCTGAAGCCAGCTGCTCTGGATCCCTCAGGAATCACTGGGACACCCAAACCAAAGACCAGATCCTCAGGGAATGACTAGGCAGTGCCCAAGGCAGGGGTTGATAAGAAGGTTTGAGGAACAGTCTGTTCCACTTGTTGGAGGTATGCCTAACCTCCCTTTTAGCTGTGTGACCATGGGCAAGTCACCTAACCACTCTGGGCCTGTTTTCACAGTTGTAAAACATGGGGATCATGTGGTTTGGATGACTAATAAGGCCATACCAACGAGGTCATTCTACTCTCCCAGGCTTCAGGACAGGGAGCTCACTATCTGAAGGGCAGCTGTCCAGCCCCAGTCAACTCTAACTTCCACACAGGTACCACTTAACTGAAAACTGCTTTCTTAGGAGTATCCCTACCTTATTTCCAAAGATCCTTAAAGATCTTCTCAGCTTCCAGTCCAAATCCACACTTACTGGGTGCCTTCTGAGTACTAGGCACCCTGCTTAGCACTAGATATACATTGTTTCTTTTCATCCTCACTACAACAACTCTATGAGGTAGGCGCTATAGCCTGTATATTTCCATTTTACAGAAGAGGCAAGTGAGGCTCAGGGAGGTTAACATTTGCTCAAGGTCACAGGCTAATAGCTGGCAGAGTTGGGATTTGAAACTAATCTAAAGGGTTGCGAGTCTCCGGCACCTCTCTCCTGGGGCACCTAAGGAAGAATCTGGACCAGGAGTGCCTGCGGGGTGAAGAAGGGGGAGCTCACTCTGGAACATCGGGCCCCTGTCAGGGAGCAGAGGGGAAAGGGGTCAGCTACCCCAGCGGGCACAGCAGCAGTTTCTGGACAGACACCAGGATCCCCACAGCCCGGGGCCGGGCCCCGCGGAGGCCAGACCGCGTGGCCGAGCTCCCCCAAGTGGGGCTGCCCGGCAGTCCAGCACACCCAGATATCTCCATACTCACCCAGGCCGTGGCGGCGAGGAGGCCGCGCCGGCGCAGTCCGGGAGCAGGGAGCACCCGGGGGAAGCCCAGGCCGGGCCCGGGGGGCGAGCGGTGGGGGACGGGTCGGAGCGGGAACGGCGGGGGCGGGGGCGGGGCCGGCGCGCTTGGGGCGGAACTTGGGAAGGAAATAGCACCCAGATCCTCTGCTGGCCCCTCCCCGCTTCTGAGGCCCGGGACCCCGGGCTGTCCCCCTTAATCTGGCGTCCCCTCATGCCATGTCGATCCAGCACTGGTCAGCCCCACTCATTCCAGCTGCATGGGGGCAGCCGGAAGAGCACTGGACACCTGGGTCTGACACATTGGATCAGCCACCTTGTCACTTACCTCTCGGCTGCGTTCCATCACCTGTTGAAAGAACATAAAATTAATTCAACAGGACCTCGAATTCTCTCATTTCCTGACCCCAGTCTCTACCCACCTCCCACCCCAATCTAGACGAAATTATCCAGTTTCGCACTTCTGAAACATTAAACCAGTTTGGCCCCAGCCTCGGCGCCCCTTCCCCAAACTTTGCTCCCCAGAGCCCAATCGGGGCATTTCAGCAAAGGGAAGAGCGCATCACAGGGAGCGAGATCCCATGGGGCCCACCCGAGAAACTCTGGGCCACAGCTATTCCCACCTTTGATCAGGAGAGGGCGCCCTGTCCCACCTGTCGAAATGCAGAGAGCGGATCTCCTGCCCCCCAACCCCACCCCAGTCCTGGTCTCTCTTCACCGTGAGAGGGCTGATCCCCAGAAACTAGCCCCCAGCCAGGTTCCTTCCCCACCCTGACTGACCCCTTAAAGGAATCTGAGGGGGGACTCTCTGCTACCTTTGTAAAGATCATCCTACTTCAACGGGGAAAAAGAATGAAGGGACCAGTAATCCCTCCTACAGTTACAATGTGGGATTGTCAGAGCACCTGCAGCAGGTGGAGGACATCTGACCTAGACACCGTTACCATCATATTTTTCCCATTTAAATCCCCACAGTAATAATTAGCACATTTTGAGCACCCCCGGTGTCCCAGGCACTTTTCTACTTTTTTATATTATCCCATTTAATCCTGATAAAAGCCCTATGAGGTAGATACTATTAATATCTCCATTTCACCAATGGAAAACAGAGAAGATGAGTTACCGACTCACACAGCTAGTAAGTGTCAGAAACCAGGATTCGAGTCTGGCACCTGAGGTCATCCCCTTAATCACCATATACTGTTAATTCGGGAAAACAAACGCCCAAATTTGATTAACTTGCCAGAGCCCTTTTGCATGCATCCACTCTTGTTCATTTACTCAGGCTAGGCCCCCTCTGTGACAGGCCCTGGGTTGGGCAATGGTGGGGGACCCAGAGATATCATGCTCACTCCTGGGGGTCCAAGTCTACAGGGAAGGTGTCTTATTCTAAAAAAATAGTTTTCTTGACTTGAATTCTGCCACTCCACCCCACCCCACCCCGGCCTTTAAAGTCCCAGGGCAAATGAACAATTAGTAAAACTGATTGTTACTGAAAGAACCACTCCCATTTAGTTTTGATAACTGGATTTAGGTTTTCTTCCTTGGGGCTTCACGTGATGCTCTTTGTCTAGCTCCAACCCACACATGACTGCTCCTGGCCCCTGTTGCCAGTCTTAACCCCTTGTCTGTTCCTTTGGCTCTAAGTACCATTGCCTGAGGCTGGGTCTCTTCTCCCTGCCCATAGACTACTCCCCAGTGCCTGAAACTTGAGGTGCTCTAACTGGCCTTTAATTCTCTGGTGATTTGGGCACTTCCCCACCATACAGTCCTGAGTCTGTTTCCTCATCTGTAAAATGGTTTTAGGAATATCCACATTATAGTGTTGTTGTGAGAACTAGATGAGGTAATAGAGCAGTGTGCCAGGTTGATGACAACTAGATGTGTCAGCAACAGTCTGAATTTGTCCTGATTGAGCCTTTTCTGAACTGTCTGACCTCAGCTGTCACTGACCCTCTCTGAATCTGTTTCCTCCACTGTCAGTTTGAAAGACTATCACCTACTTGATTTATATGAGGAAAAGTGGAAGAAAAAGATGAGTTCTTACTACGTGCCAGGGACTATATATGCATTCTCTTATTTGATCCTCTTAATAATCTGATGAGGTAGGTTTGATGAAAGCCATTTTACAGATAAAAAAATTGAACAAGCATCTAAGCATCTAGGCTCGACCTTATTCAGGAGGCTCTCAGTGTTTGCTGAACTGGCATTTGTCCATTGTCCAAGTAGCTGCTGCTGCTGCTGCTGTTGAAGCCTTTCAGTGTCTCCTCCCTCCTGGTTGGTTAGCCTGGTGCCTGGACATACCCCAGAGAGGCCTGTGCCTGAAACAGCACCACCATCTTCAAGCTTTAGCCACAATCACTGCTCCACTCCCCTTTCCACATACACATACCAGATATCCCAAGCTGACTGAGCATTTGTTTTCAGGGATGTTCCAGCCCCCAGGAGCACAGGGCGGTGTAGAGGTGGGGAGCAGAAGAGGGGAAGTGAATGTGGGATATAGTTGTCAAGGAAAGCTTCCTGTAGGAGATCTCCTTCACTGCCCTCCTATCTCTCCATCATTCTCCCCATTAGCCACATTGGCTCTTCTTACAACACAGATCTGATCATGTCCCACCCTTGTGGCAAAGTAGTAAATCTTCATGGCTTTTAGCATCAACGGCAAATTCCTTAGTGTGGTGTTCAATGTCTTTCATAATGTGGCCGTCCTCTACTCCAGCAACCACTTGTTTTACATTCTAACTACACTCACCTCTTCCATGGAGCTTTGTTTAACTTCCTCCTTATCTCTCCCTACCCCCCATGATCTGCCCACCTTCCCACTCCTCAGGCAGCCTTGGATGGCCTTCCATCACACCCTTATTAGGGCTCTAACCACAATGAGGCAAAATAATCTGTTGCCTGTTTCCCCGACCTTCCTGGGAGCTCATGTAAGGACAGAACCTCCACCTGTTACGTTTATTTCTGAACCTCTCAGCTTAGCCCAGGCATGAGCATACAGTAAGAGTCCAGAAAATATTTGCTAGATTGATTTAATTGAACTGGATTTTGAAGGATGGGGAGGACTTAGATATATCAAGAAGAGATTTAGGAACTGCAAGAAAGGCCTTTGAAGAATGACCGCTGGGAATAGAGGGTGGAGGCAGAGGGTGCATGGATCGGGGTGGGGGTGGGAGGTAGGTAAAGTGACAGAGACAGAAACAGTGCTAAAAGCATCCAATTTCAGGCCAAACGCTGCCCTGCCTCCTGGGCAGCCTTAGGAAAGTCTTCCTGGGTTGAGGAGGAGTGTTCTTTTTTTCTTGCCAGAGATCTTTTTCATGGCAGAGACATCAAATAGTAATTACATCTTCATTGTTCTATAGAACATTCTTTAGCTTCCCTATCACTTCTTTTTTAATTAATTAATTTATCTATTTTTGGCCGTGTTGGGTCTTCCTTGCTGAGAGCGGGCTTTTTCTAGTTGCAGCGAGCATTGCGGTGTGCGGGCTTCTCATTGCAGTGGCTTCTCTTGTTGTGGAGCACGGGCTCCAGTAGTTGTGGCTCACGGGCTCTAGAGCGCAGGCTTGGTAGTGGTGGCACACGGGCTTAGTCACTCCGTGGCACGTGGGATCTTCCCAGACCAGGGCTCGAACCCACCCGTGTCCCCTGCATTGGCAGGCGGATTCTTAACTACTGCGCCACCAGTAAAGCCCCTCCCCTATCACTTCTAGGACGAAGTCCCAGTTTGCACCCGTGGATACACTGAGCTCTTTCCTGGTCCCACATCTCTGTTCTCCCTGTTCATCTGGCATGGAATGCATCTTTTCCTTGTCTCAGCAAACTCTACCCTTCCTATAAAGGTATAGATTAGCATGACACTTTAGTGAGTTAGGCATGCATGTAGCAATTTCTAGGGCTATCACTAAAATAATAGAAAAAGAATTTAATTTGCAAACTGATGCAGGAAGAAAAATGAAATAATCCAAAAGTATGCAAGAAAAGAGATTTAAATGGCCAATAAGCACGTGAAAAGATGGTCAACATCATTAGTCACCAGGGAAACGTATAAAAAAAACCACAGTGAGATGCCACTTCACACCCCCTAGCATGGCTATAATTTAAAAAGAAAGAAAAAAGAAAATAACAAGTGTTGGCAAAGATGTGGCTGGCAGGAATGTAAAATTGTACAGCCACTTTGGAAAACAGTTTGGCAGTTCCTCAAGAAGCTAAATATAGAGTTACTATATGACCCTGCAAATCCACTCCTAGGTATAAACACAAGAGAATTGAAAACACATGTAAACAAAAAACTTTTACATGAATGTCCATAGCAGTACTATTCATAGTGGAATAATGGAATAATCATTATTCATGATGAAACAACTCAAATGCCATCCAACTCATGACTGTATAAACAAAATATGGTATATTCATAAAATGGAATATTATTCTCCTATAAAAATGGGTGAAACTTTGAAACATTATGCTAAGTGAAAGAAGTCAGACACAAAGGCCATGTATTTTATGATTCCATTTATATGAAATGTCCAGAATAGGCAAATCCATTGAGACAGAAAGTGTACTAGTAAATTGCTAGGAGCTGGGGGGAAGGGGGAGATGGGGAACGATTGCTAATGGGTCTGGGGTTTCTTTTGGGATTATGAAAATGTTCTGGAATTATATAGTGGTGGTAGTTGCACAACCTTGTGAATATACTAAAAACCTCTGAATTGTACACTTCAAATGGGTGAATGTTATATTATGCAAATTATATCTCAATTTAAAAAAAAAAATCCGGCAAAGAGCTGGGCCTCAGTAAATGGCAGTTATTTTTACCAAAAAAACCAAAAATTTTTTTTAAAAGCACAGAAACAGAACATCTGGGGCAAATAGAAAGTCTAAAATGTTAGATAAAATCCTAAATATACCAGTAAATTCGTTAAATGCAATTGACTAAATGCTCTAGTTAAAAGTCAGATATTCACACAAGATTTATATAAATCTAATTATATGTCATTTATAAACATCACCCTTCCTTATCAAGTTATAGGAAAAGAAGAAGGAAATCAACATTTACTGCATGTTTACCATGTGCCAAACAGGGGCCCAGTCCTTTGCAAATTCCATGATCTTATTTGACCTTCACAAGCACCTTATGAAACAGAAATTATTGTGCCCAATTTATAGACAATGAAACTGGTGCACAGAACAATTAAATAATTTGTGCAAGGTCTAAAAAGTAGCAGATCTTGGACTTGAACTTAGATCTGTTTGAATCTAACTCTGCTGCTCTTTCCAATGTACCATATAAGAAATTTAGAATCATCTCTCTGGAAGGAAGTCTCTTGTTCTTTTATAATTCTGCAGTCCTTACAGGTCTCTATCCTCCCTGGGCATCAATCCTTCAGAGCTGCATAGAGTGAGTTCTCAGGGCATGTATGTGTGAGAGAGACTGGAAGCTTCCAGGACAAAAATGGACTTTACTTAGCTCTGTCTCTCTTGGCCAGGGCAGAGTGTTGAGCGGTGGACATCTCTGGGCCCCTAATGCCCAGGACAGAGCTTGGCTCAGCAAGCTTTTGAGAACATACACCAAATTCCTTGGCTTTAGAGGGGAAGAAGGCAGATGATGACAATCAAAAGGGGTGTTATGGGCTTCCCTGGTGGCACAGTGGTTGAGAGTCCGACTGCCGATGCAGGGGACACAGGTTCGTGCCCCAGTCCGGGAAGATCCCACATGCCGCGGAGCGGCTAGGCCCGTGAGCCATGGCCGCTGAGCCTGCGCGTCTGGAGCCTGCGCGTCTGGAGCCTGTGCTCCGCAACGGGAGAGTCCGCAACAGTGAGAGGCCCACATACCGCAAAAAAAAAAAAAAAAAGGGGGTGTTATGAGAATTAGGCAGAGTAAGAGTATGTGGGCCTAGGAAGCCCTGGTCCACAAAGAAGTCCTTCCTGGGGCAGAAGTTCCTGGGAATAATGAGCTTGTAGGCCACATGCCTACCAGAGTACCTAACAAGAGGTCCTTCTACTTAGAAATCACCATGATCACAGGAAATTCCTCCCTGGAGCACTCCTTGTCCAGTGTCTCTCCCTCCAGTCTTCCAATAAATATACACTACTTAAGGGACCCAGCTCCTGCACACCTGCTAGTACTCTGGACTGAATACACTCACTCACACAAGACATAATTCTGAGCTCCTTTTCTGTGTCAGAATCCATGTCTTAGAATATTTAGAATGGGAATTCCTTAATATTTTTAAAGAATACAAATAGTATCTATCATTTATTGAGGGTACCTGTGTACCAGTTACCATATGCCTCAGCTCATTTAATTCTCACAACTCTGTGAGGCAAGTACAATTATTATCCCCATTTTACAGACATGGAAACTGAGGTTCAGAGGGGTTAAGAAATTTGCCCAAAGTTCATACAGTTAATACATGGTTGGGCTCAGATTTAAACCCAGGGTTCTCTGACTCAAAAGTCCCATACTTCTTTTCTATTTAAGAAAATAATTCACTCATTCATGCATCAAACATTTAATGTACACCTATGCTGTGTGGCTGGCCTTAGGGACATCAGAAGAAATAAGCAGAGGAGAGGCTTAAACAGATCTGGGGTTGAGGATTGGAAGGTGAGAAATCAAAGGTTCAGGAGGGCAGTGAGGAAGCTACTGTAACTCTCCAGGGAGACCTAATGACTTTCTGATGCTGAGCATAGGCAAGGGAGGGTGGAGGGAAGGGAGTGATGTTTGGATGGAGTAGCTGGGGAAAGGTGTCTGGAGTCAGATGTTTAGCTTTACTATTTGACCATCCATATATTTATTTTTTTCTTCCTTCAAGCATCTACTGAACATCTACAATGCACTAGGTTTCTTCCATCCATTATCTTATTTTACCTTTACTACCAGATCACTCCACTTTTTTTTTTTAACATCTTTATTGGAGTATAATTGCTTTACAATGGTGTGTTCACTTTTTGACTATCTCTAATCCCTTGCCACCACTGAAAACCCAGAGTGATTTAAGTTTATCCATGTTTTGGGCAGGGCCCATTTCAATTTTGTAGATATGTCCCAGGAGGAGGGGGTGGTAGAGTGGCAATCCTAATAGGTTTTGCTTTCTGAACACAGTCCCTGCTATTTTGTGTGGGACCCACAGTCACTAGATCTAGTTTCTAGAACATGCTCAACCCACCCCCTTGAGATATCAGGCTTCTGCTCTGGGCTAGGCCTTGAGGGAAAGGAACACCAACTTGAAAATGAAGCTCTGGCCTCCAAGAGCCCGGCACCAGAAGATAGGAAAGTAAATAACAGAATACAAAGTAACAAGGCTGTAACAGAGGCCTGCCCAAGTATTACTCCAACTAGCTGTGAGAGATCCCAGAGAAGGGGGAACATTTCAACTAGACTTTAAGAATAAGTAGGGGTTCCTAAAGTGCAGGTGGGAAAGAAGTTCCAAGAATTGTCATTTGTACCAAACTCTAAGCTGAGCCATTCACTTAAGGCACCTCTAATGTTCCTAACGTCCATTCTAGGGATTCAGAGAGGGAAAGGTTGTGTTGGGGCTGGCATGGGTCAGGAGACAAGGAGGCCAGGTTTTGGGGCCTCGGAGCAGCTGCAGGTGAGCTACGCGCAGATAGACCTCCTAGGAGGTCCCTCCAGCTCCGCACGTGGTCTGGCCAGGAAGTAAAGGCAAGACGACGGGGGAGCTTTCCCGTCATAGCCCGCGGACTGGGGAAAAGGAAGGGTAGAATAGTTACCATGCCATCCTGGAGCTTCACTCTGATTGGCCCGAGCATCAGCAACCCGAGTCTCTCCGCTCCAAAGAAGGGGGCGGAGCCTCAGCATAGCGTCATCACTCTTGTTCCACCCCCCGCCCGATGTAGCCACTCACCAGCCTACGTCTAGGGGCTCTTGTGACGTCACGACTATCTCCCAGCCAACCGCGGCGGCGAGGGGCGGTACTTCATGTCCCTCCCACTGCCCCTCCCGCTTCCTCCCCCTAATTCCTTCCGTCCCTCCTCTTCCCCCTCGCCCGTCTCCCAAAGACAGCCCTCACGTTCGGTTTCAAAAGACTCTAGGTCCAATAAATAACAGGGCGGGCCTAGAGTGGCGGCGGTGTCTGCCAATGCGCAGACAGCGAGGGCGGAGCGCCCGCAGCGAGCCTCTGACGCCAGGCGGCGTGTGACGCAGTCTGGCCCTCTGTGCGCTGCGCCCGAAGCGGCGGTCGGTAGCTGAGGTGGTGGCGGCCGCGACGGTTTCGTGGCGGCCGCGACGGTTTCGCGGCGGCCGCGCGCTGCTCTCTGAGCGGCGGGTGGCAGACGGGCCTAGGCCCTCACTCCTGACACTTCCCGTCCCCCACCGCATCGCGGTAAGTCGGTAGCCGGGGTGGTGGCGGCCGGGGACCGGCAGGCTCCTCCTTCTCTCAGGGCGGGCGGGTTCGCGGGGAGTCCCAGGCCCTCTCCGCGCCCCAGTCTCGCGCCGGGGCGCGCACCTTCTGCCCTGAGGCAGGGGGCGGGGCCCGCGACCCTGCGGCCCCAAGGCCCAGCTTTTCGGGCTCTGGGAAGGAGTCGTTATCGGTGGGATCTGGGCCCGGGGTCTCGCGTTGCAGCCTACGTTGTGGGGCGTCCCTCTAGCTGGTTGTACTCATTCATTTGCCCGGCGGTGGTTAGGTGGGCCGGCCCTTTGCGGGGGCAGTGCCTTGAGACCCTGAGTACGGTTTTCCCAGCACTTCTCTGACCATCGTGCGGGATGGGCTTTATTTGCCTTGGCTTCTCCAAGGGGAAATTTGTAGCCCCAGGGGAGGGTGAGTGGGTCGGGAGTTTGTTACCTTTTTAAAACAGTATCTGAGAATTAAGGTCGGTTTAATGGAGTGAAAGCTTATTTTCTGTTCTCCCACGTGTTCCACGTAAAGCTAGACAAGGTGAGGTTTTTGGATTACTATCGCCATAAGGACCTTAGAAATTAAGCCAGTCCCCCTACTCTACATTAAATGCAAGTTTTTTTAGGTGGAGAAACCGAGGCCCAGAGAAGAAACAGGATTAGCCAGTGCTACATGTGACTCAGTGTAGAAATTTTTCTACTACACTGCCCTCCCTGGGTGTTCCAGCTTCCCATTACTGAGGATTCCCTTTGGAAGAGTGGAGGCGTTAAGGTAGGGACATTGGATAGTTAGGAGCAGACCTAGTCTTCAATAGCGTTTCCGATTTAGTTACCACCATCTCTGTTCGTGATAAGGCAGACGCTTCATTAGTTCAACTAGGCCATGAGAACTAAACTTATAAGTTGGTTAAAGAATGTTAGTTATGTTATGTATTGGAAATGAATCGATAAAACTACATGTCATTGGCTAGTTTCCTGTCCCAGGTCTGAAATTTTTATTTGTGGCAGCTGCTGGGGACTCAGAAGAAAGAGTCCAGTTAACGAACTACAGCAATATAGCAGTAGAAAACCAGAAATATGGACAAGACTTAGAAAGGTACACAACAGTCATTTTGTATTTCTTGTACCTCGGAACTCAGAGCTCCTCTCTTACTGAGTTCGAAAATTGTAGTAGAATGAAATGAGAAAATTAAACTATTTTGGGAGAAGAAGCTAACTGGAAGAAAGAAAGAAAAGAGCAGTGATCATCCCCTGTGACAGTCTTATAAATTCAGAAGGAAACACTTGTTGACTGAGTGACAGATGGTGTGTTTGGAACTTGATCGAAGAAGTTAGGAGATTTAAAAAACAAACCAGAAGTTGGACAGGAAGGAGGTACTGGGAAATAATTTGATAAGGTTATTTTTTGACTCTTCATTGAGATTTGATGAAGGCCACTTTGGTCTGTTCACATAAGTCAGATTGTCACTTTCCTCTTGTTTAGATGACAAAGCAAAAACTGAAAAATGTGTGTAAGAGCAGAAGAGAACTGTAGTCTTAATACTAAGAGGTGAACAGGGTATGTATTCTGTGACATGTTTTCTTCTGGGAAGCCTTTCCTGGCGTTTTTTCCCCTGCAAGCTTCCATAACACTTATTTGATACTTCTATTTATAGCACAAATCATTTTGTATTTTAGCTGTGTCTTTTTATTAGACTGGTAAAAAAATTTTTAACTTTGTATTCAGTTTTCTTGGCACAGAGTAGGCCCGCAGTAAGTGTGCTTGCCTGAATGGATAAACAAATATGGAGGAGTTAAGCCTAAAAATAGTCTATAAAGAGGCTGGGTATTTGTGTACTCCTGAAATACGGGGCCCAGATAAGAGGACCCACACCATTCGTATGATACACGGTACTTTGGTACCTGACTTATTCATGTCCACTTGCTCCTGGATAACTAAGAACAAGCACAACTTTTAGGGAACCAAGTTCATAGCTTGGAAAAAATCAGTAATATTACTTTATTGTGATGCAGTACGCGGGCCTCTCACTGTTGTGGCGTCTCCCGCTGCGGAGCACAGGCTCCGGACGCGCAGGCTCAGCGGCCATGGCTCACGGGCCCAGCCGCTCCGCGGCATGTGGAATCTTCCCGGAACGGGGCACGAACCCATGTCCCCTGCATCGGCAGGTGGACTCTCAACCAGTGCGCCACCAGGGAAGCCCTATTGTGATTTTTTATAGTAGCAATTAACCTTAGGAAGAAAGGGGTAGTAGTACTGATATTTAATTTCCAGTAAATAAAGAGCACATCTGTAATTATGCAATTTGTCCAAAGCTTAGGAGATTAAGAAATCTAGAGATTTGCCAGTAGGTATTAGAGACAAAGTATGTAAACAACGTTTCTTAAGAACTTGGTGCATTCTGTGTGTTTGGAATTGAACCTAAGTATTTTGCATTTGTGTATTGTAGTATTTTACCCATAAGGTACTCATAACACCCCCTCCCTAAGTTGTAACAACCAAGAATGTCTCCAAACATTGTCACATGTTACCTGGGAGGCAAAACTGCCCCTGAGTAAGACCACTGCTCTAGAGAAAACGTTGCCAGTATTTCAGTAAAAAAAAAATCTTACCTTTATCATGTCTGGTCTATGCTTGTGGAGTCCGCTAATAAGTTGCATCTGGTTAAAATTGTTCTCGAAAACCCTTAAATTGTCAGAATCTGGTATGGGAAGCTGAAAAGCTAAGAGTCCTAGAGTCACTTTCTTTAGTTTCTCCTTTCATTTCTGTGGTAATCTCCGTTTCTCTGGGATAGGAGAAATCAAAGTCCTGTTTGAAAGGAGATAGGTCGTTGGGTAAATAGAGCAATATTTATTTGTTTTTGTGGAAGAGGGCAAAAAAGAGCTTGTAGTTGAATTGATATAATTAAATGTGATGCTCTGTGATTCCGTTATCTTTCCATTTCACTGATACACGACCTGCCACATGAATCGGAGGTCTTGTCCCATTGTACTGACTGAGAATTTAATGAACACTGAGAATTATTTGCCACATTTTAAGAGTTTGTACTTAATTCAGTGTAATGCGAAACAATTGTAATTTTTTAGTAGAGAAATAAAAATGATTTCTTAAAGCATAGGTCTAATTAGCTAAGTCTGGTACTAAGAGTTAGTTTAAGCTGGGAGGTAGTAGGGTAAATTGGAAAGTGTGAAACTGGAGTCAGACGATTAGAAGGAGGCTCTAGCAATGGTCTAGTAGTTCTCAAAGTTTGAGGTCTTGGGACTCCTTTATGCTTTTAAGAATTATTACACACTCCGAACAGCTAGAAACTGAAACTAATATTTAAAAGATTTATTGATTTAAAAAATACTCTTATGAAAAGTTACTAAAAAATTTAGTGACAACAGTGGCATCGTTTTACATTTTTGCAAATCTTTTTAATGTCTGGCTTAATAGAAGACCACTGAATTTGTGGATCTTTTGCATTCAGATGGTTGGTATGTTGTTTTAGTTGAAGTATGTGAAGAAATCCAGCCTCATACAGATATATAGTATTTGGGAAAAGGAGTGTTTTAATAACCTCTTCAAATAATTGTAGATTTCTCCTTTGACAGTACACTCAAACCTTTTTAAAGGTTTTTTGCAACATGGAATCTGAAACCATATCGTTGAACTTTTGTACAATGTTAACGTTAAAATTCATTGGTCTGTCTTGCACTTTGAATGGGTGTTTGTTTACCTGTGCATGACTTTATGACATTATATATTGGTTATTAGGAATCATTGGTGTACTGAGTTACGCAGCTCTTCCAAATGTTGACAGATTTACAGTTGCTAATATTTCCACCCATTTCATCAGATAAATCTTTTAAGAATTGGGAAGTTGACAAGCTCATAGTGGTGTACACAAGTTTTCAAGATTCCAATTTTCTCTTCAAATCTAAGTAACCATAGTTTGTCATTTATTCTTTGAAATAAAAATGGTGTTCCATTTAAAAAAACAGTTGGTTCAGCTTTCTACTCAAAAGTAATCACCGAAGTGTTTTTCCTTGGGACAGCCATTCTATTTCAATATGTAGAAGTACTTTTGAGTACTTCCCACTTCGTCCCCCAAAATAATCACACAGAGTATTGAAAAGATGTGAACTGAAATGTCGAGCGTTAATACAATCAATAATTTTTACTGCTCCATCAAGGACATTTAAGTGAAAGTGGATTTTTGTGTGTGCTATAATTGGGTGGCAGTGAAGAATCCAGTGACTATACAGTTTGGGGCCATTGTCTTGTTTCATGCTCAGGTTCTAGGTGTGGAGGTCAGCACAGTTTTTTTTTTTTTTTAAAGACAAATAATGTCAGGATTATTATGAAAATAGTTTTGACTTCTTGGGCCCTCGAACAAGGTCTTGGGGACTTCTAGGAGCCTTTGGACCACACTTTGAGAACCACTAATCTAGGGCAGTGATTTTTCACACTGGTTCATACAGCTGTAAGCTTCTTTGAAAGGGTCAGCTGATGGGGTTCTACTGTGCCCCCACCCCTCTTTACTTCAGCCAGGGCAGCTTTTGTGCTTATGTCTGTTTTATGGACTGGGTTCCATAGCTAACTATTTGAAAACCACTGATCAAGGGGAAAATAATCGAATGCCTGAATTAATCTGTTCAGGAAGGGAACAGTTCATCCTCCTTCAGTACGTGTTGGAGTCACTCATCATCACACCTTTGTCTAGACTTCCATGTGCTTCTTTTACACAAAGATTACTAGTATCTGCCCACCGAACCCTTCTTGCTGGAATAAACTTCTTAAGAAATAGGCAAATGGTTTTGTAACTTAAAAAGGTGAGTAGTTGGGAATGAGGCTAGAGATGTGAAATGAGCAGAAGTGAATGAATGATCCAGAGTGACCCAGTATATTGTGTGGGGAGGTAATTGTTTTCATTGTTTGCAGTGGTGCTTTACAGTTGTGTTAAGTGGTCAGTAGATGACACTGAAGTATTGGGAAATAAGTCATATTATGTATGGAGTTCTAGCTAGGCATTGATCAATCAAGGTTTAGAGTGGGGGAAAATTATTACATTTTTCTAATTAAAAATATTGTAAAACTAAACACAAACCTGCTTTTGAGGAACTCTAGTTTGAGGCAACTTTGTCCTCCTAACAGTCCTTTGGTGTAGGCTGTATAATCCCTATTGTTCAGATGTATCAACAGAAATTGAGATCTGAGGTTGAATATCATGACTTAACTACAATTACACAGTAGCAAGTAGCAGCGGTTTTTTACTCCTCTTTTACCTTTTTATTTTGAATTAATTTTAGATTTACAGAGAACTGCAAACATACTAAGTGGCGGAGAGTTTTTAATATAGATTTGTCTCTAAAGCTAATGTATTCTTCACTACTTCAGTTTGTAAAATGAGTGTTATGTTAAGGGGATGAAAAAATGCTACTCAGCACTATGAGGAAGGAGCTGTATTAGACACTGTGGATGATTTCAAGTTAATTTTACACACGAATGGGGGAAATAAAATCAAGATGCTTTTTACCAAGGCAGCAAACAACTCATACACTCAAGTGGCAGGTCTAACAGCAAATATATTGCATAACTAAAAACAGCTGGGAGGCATTAGTTTACGTAATAGGGGTTGGAGAGGGGGAGGGGAAGGGGAAGTATTTTTATACTGATAAGAGTCTGAAGGGTCTAATCTGGGACAGTCATGTGAAGCAGGTGAGGCCTGAGTAGCAATTTTTAGAAAGAAAAGGGAACATAGTATTTAGAGAGAAGAATGAATGTTCTAACAAGGGGAATGGCTTGATCTGGGGATCAATCATAGGAAGGATACTGTAAAACAAGTGGATAGTTTTGCTGGGCTATATTATTAGGTGATTAAGATTAGGCCAGGGCTTCCCTGGTGGCGCAGTGGTTGAGAGTCCGCCTGCCGATGCAGGGGACGTGGGTTCGTGCACCGGTCCGGGAGGATCCCACATGCCACGGAGCAGCTGGGCCTGTGAACCATGGCTGCTGAGCCTGCGTGTCCGGAGCCTGTGCTCCGCAACAGGAGAGGCCACAACAGTGAGAGGCCTGCGTACAGAAAAAAAAAAAAAAAAAAAAAAAAAGTAGGCCAATCTCTTTTACCTGGAATTCTCCCCAACTCCCATCCCTCCTCTCTCATCCAAGGCAAAAATTAGTATTTTTCTATTCAGTTTATCTGTGATTATATTTCCTGTCTTTTTAAGTACTTTTGTGAAGATTAGATGAGAGACTATATGAAAAAGTACTTTGTAAACTGGAAAGTAGTATACTAGTCCATTTGTCTAACAGATATTTAGTGTTTTTGCTCTTTACTGAGTTTGATACAAAGGAACTCAGTGAAGTGGAAAGAAAAAATTACTTCCCATTTGTGTAACTTTCTGTTGTCAGAGAGCAGCAAGCTTGCTTAGTCATTCAGATAGCACTTAAAGTTGGCAGTTGACTGGGTGTTACCATGTTTCAGGGCCTGTCCACCACTTTTCTGGAAGAAAACAGTTTTGTCATTATGCCCAGAGTTCACAAAGCTCACGAAAATTGGACATCAGTTTATTGAGCTTTAGTTGAGACAGTGGGAGAATACTGGGCTACTGTTAACCTGTTATTAAGGCTACCTCTTTCTTATATCTGACAGTCTGAATTATTAATTAGAAGATTGAGCATAGAGAACAGTCAATTTAAGGACATAGTCTCTTTCTGTATAGCACTATTTCATTTTTATTTTTTCTTTCTAAATATGTCTTTTTTTAATTTTAAGGGGAAATTGAATAAATTGAAATGGTTGAAAGACACTGTTCTTTGGGGCTGCATTGGGTCTTTGTTGCTGTGCCTGGGCTTTCTCTAGTTGCAGGGAGCCGGGGCTACTCTTCGTTAAGGTGCACGGGCTTCTCATTGTTGCAGAGCACGGGCTCTAGGCGTGTGGGCTTCAGTAGTTGCTTGTGGTGCACAGGCTCAGTAGTTGTGGTGCACGGGCTTAGTTGCTCCGCGGCATGCGGGATCTTCCCAGACCAGGGCTCGAACCCGTGTCCCCTGCATTGGCAGGTGGATTCTTAACTGCTGCGCCACCAGGGATGTCCCTCTAAATATGTCTTATACCAAAAAAAAATTGCAACGAGTGTAAGTCAGTCCATCCATAGAGGAAGTGGTTAATCTTTGTAGGAAAGTTCTTAGAGGCCATGGTGATACCTTATAAATTGTTAGTCCATAAGAGAGATTACCTTCCTGGTGACTAGAACTCCCATGTTTGCCAGAGAAGTGTCTCTTTCTCCTGATAGTGCTGGATCAATACTGCCAAATTTTGGTCTTATAGGTTCCCTATTTGTAATGAATGTAAAGTCATTTCCCTTTAGTTGTCAGTGTTCTTTCTTAAGGAGGACTGGACTCTAGACTCTAGGAGCATAGCTTCTGGAGTAAATAATAACTTTGTGATCTTGGGCAAGTTATTTCTGTCTCAATTTCCCCATTTGTAAAATAGGGATAAGAATAACTACCTCATTGGATTTTGGGGAGGTTTATAAGAGAATGCATTAAAAAGCACTTAGGACTTCCCTGGTGGCGCAGTGATTAAGAATCCGCCTGCCAGAATAAAGACACAGACATAGAGAATGAACTTGAGGACACTGGGAGGGGGAAGGGTAAGCTGGGATGAAGTGAGAGAGTGGCATGAACATATATACACTACCAACTGTAAAATAGATAGCTAGTGGGAAGCAGCTGCATAGCACAGGGATATCAGCTTGGTGCTTTGTGTCCACCTAGAGGGGTGGGATAGGGAGGGTGGGAGGGAGGGAGACGCAAGAGGGAGGAGATATGGGGATATATGTGTATGTATAGCTGATTTACTTTGTTATACAGCAGAAACTAACACACCATTGTAAAGCAGTTATACTCCAATAAAGATGTTAATTTAAAAAAGAAAAAAAAAGAGGGCTTCCCTGGTGGCACAGTGGTTGAGGATCTGCCTGCCGATGCAGGGGACACGGGTTCGAGCCCTGGTCTGGGAAGATCCCACATGCCGCGGAGCAACTAGGCCCGTGAGCCACAACTACTGAGCCTGCGCGTCTGGAGCCTGTGTTCCGCAACGAGAGGCCGCGACAGTGAGAGGCCCGCGCACCGCGATGAAGAGTGGCCCCCGCTTGCCACAACTAGAGAAAGCCCTCGCACAGAAACGAAGACCCAACACAGCAAAAATTAATTAATTAATTAATTAATTAAAAAAAAAGAATCTGCCTGCAAATGCAGGGCGCAGGGGTTCAATCCTGGTCCGGGAAGATCCCACATGCCGCGGAGCAACTGAGCCCGTGCGCACAACTACTGAGCCTGCACTCTAGAGCCTGCGAGCCCCAAGTACTGAGTCCGCATGCCTAGAACCTGTGCTCTGCAACAAGAGAAGCCACTGCAGTGAGAAGCCTGTGCACCGCAACGAAGAGTGGCCCCTGCTCGCCACAGCTAGAGAAAGCCCGCTCACAGCAACAAAGACCCAACGCAGCCAAAAATAAATGAATAAAATTTTTTTTAAAAAGCACTTAGAACAGCCCTTGGGACACAGTAGGAACTCAAATGTTAGCTAGTATTATTTACTCTAGGAGGGTTTCAGTTTGGGCCAGGTTAATGTATTTGAAAGGATGAAGACTTGAATATGTGCTATTCCTTTAAACTTGAATGAATTTAGAAGTTCCACACATTTCAGTCTCTAGGATTACTTCTTTCTCTTTTTTGAATAGATTTTTTAATGGAAATAGAGAGTTAGTGCAAATATCTGCATCCTCTAGATCTCTTGTTATTGTTAATAGAAGAAGTAAACATTACAGAAAAGTTTGGGTCCTCTGAATCTCTGCCCCATGCCTCATTTCCCTTCCTCTCCCCAGAGGCAACCACCTTCATCTATTTTACTAACTAGTCTCCCTCTTTTACTTTTACTATGTATATATGTATCCATAAATAACAGTGTATTACCTTTTCTATTTTACAGAAAGAATCTGCCAAATATATCTTTTTCAACTTCCTTTTTTTCATTAAACATCTTTTACTTGAAATAATTCTCATAGGGTAACTTTGTTCAAATGTTCTGTTGGTGTCTTACTCTTGATACACCATATTCTGGGTACATACTTAGCAGAATGCTCTGATTCACTCCTTTAACTGGGTAATTTAATGTTAATGACATCACTACATAATAAACTGTTAAGTACATTTATTATATGTTTATCATATGAGGGAAACTGGGCTTGGTGTTGAGATACAAGGCCAGATAGGAGAGGTACACAAATAAACCATTCTTACCTGTGTACCTTTCTTATGCTTTCCCTCTCTTCTCTTTCTAATCCCTTAAGGCCTAGTTCGCATTCTAAATCATCAGGAATTTTTCCTCACAGTTCTCGCCCATTTTCCTACCTAATTTTGACTTCTTATTTCTTGGCACTTACATGCTCTTTGAGTTCTTAATGTGTGGGTTCTTTCTCTGATTATATCAGAAGTTACAAACTCAAAACCTGTTGGGGCCAGGCAGCTGATGGAGATGAATGATATTGGGTGGGTATTGTGGCACATTAGAGAGTATGGCTATGACCAAAAGAGACAGTTCTTACTAAGCTCCAGACTCTTACTGCCATGAATTGATTATAGTCCTAGTCTGCTTAATCATTTTTCTGACATATCCCTATTTTAAATGTTATCAGCTAGATTGACTCTATATATATATACACATACACATAAACATTTCAAAATACATATGTATGTGTATAATATACCGTGTGTGTGTGTGTATGTATGTGTGTATGTATATATAACAGGCCAAAGAAGTGTCTGCTGGTTGTATCCAGCCATTTTGTGATCTCTTCCCTTTAGCAACTTCTGAATTAAATGATAAATACTATCAAGAATCTTTGCTTTCATGGCTTCCTTTTGTTGTGAGAATTAATCTAGCATAATTTTAAGTTAGAAGGTATTTCTAAAGTAACTTGTTCATGGGACTTCCTTGGTGGTCCAGCAGTTAAGACTCCACACTCCCAGTGCAGGGGGCCCCCGGTTTGATCCCTGGTCAAAGAACTAGATCCCGCATGCTGCAACTAAGACCCGGTGCAGCCAAATAAATAAATATTTTTTTTAAAAAATAAAGTAACTTGATCATTTAGACTGTGTTTTAAAGGCACGTTCATGATGATTATCATTAATTTAGAAAATGAGTACATCTGTGTTTCAGACCCATTATTAGGTTTTGGGATAGTAAACAAATGGTACTATTCCTACCTTAGAGGAGTTCATTACGTATTGAGGGGATCATCGGGGGAGGTTGAGAGGTTGAGAGGTTGACTTCCTTGGGAAGCAGACACTGACTTGGAGATAATCCTGCATGAGTTTTATTAGAGAGTGAGCTTGGGATCACCACCTGTGGGAGAGAATGAAGCAGAAATGAGCTGAGGAAGACATTGAATTGTGATAGTATCTTAATGAAGGCCTCAGCCAATCCATGGAGAGTATGAAGCTAGGATCACCCTTCAGAGTTACCCTAAGGTGGAGCAAAGGCGCCTGGCTTTTGGATATGGTCTATCCTCCGGAGATGATCTGACCTTGGGTGAGGCAGCTCTCAGCAGGGGCAGTTCTGAAGAGGGCCGACAGTTGAGGGCGGTCTTTTGGTAGTACTTCTCAGCAGCTGGGACAACAAATCCTTGAGTCCCAAAGGGAGATCTGTGTAGTTGGTGTCCACTCTAGAGTCAAGATAGATATGTGTAAACAAATCATAATGTGCCATGGAAGCCCAAAGGCATGACTAATTGCTAAAGGGAGTTCGAGAAGGCTTATAGAGGAGATGTCATTTGAACTAGGTTTTGAAGAATGAATTGGTACCTTGTTTGGTAAGGGCAGGGGTGGGGCATTTTTCATGAGTCACTGACATGTCGTAGCATATTCAGGAAATTGATTTGTTTGAAGAGCAAAGGGTTTAATGTATTAGCCATTCTTTAATTTCTAACGATCATGATAAAAATAATGAGGCTGTTTCCAAAATCTTGGTTTGCTTCCATGATGATAGTTTTTTAAGAAACACTTAGAATCCCAGTGTGATCAGGCTTGAGGCTAAATCAGGCTCATCCTTGCCAGAACCAAAAAGATAGGCTGAGCTTGAGTGAGAAGCTTTTTTTCCAGGAGTCTAAATTGGATTTGGTCCCTGTATTGTCCTTGTTCTTGGGTCTGGAAAGGTGAATTTCCTTAATATACGGCACATGTTCTTGCTTGTTTCTTAGTATCTTCCATCCAAGGATTGAAGGTGTCCATGGGAAGTCAGAGGTTAAACTGGGGATCTACCACTTATCACTTCTTTGACCTTGGGGAAGCTTGCTGAACACCTGATCCTGTTTCCTCAACTGTAAAATACAGGTGGTGATGCATAATACCATCCTTTTAGGGTTGTTGAGATAATATATAAGGGCTTGTAAACTGTGAAGTGTTTCTCAGGATATTTTATTACTACTTAAAATCCTTTGTGGAATATATGTGTGATACTAGGTTTTTATGTTAGGATAAGACTATTTAAAATCAAATTTTGGTTGTTAGAAGTTGTGGATTTGGTCTGTAGAACCTAGTGCCACTGAAACCCTAATTAACACTAAAATCTTCTATATGAGGACAAATTTCATAGAGAAAAACTATTAACTAGGCTTTTGAATCCTGACATGCCAGCTGTATGGAAGATGTCAGATTTACACGAATAGATTGCTATTTGTGGGGTCGAATAAGAAAACAAATGGCAGATTTAGCATGATAACAATATTACAACTCAGTTTTTACCTTACTGGTGACAGGTCAAAAAATTTAGTCAGCAGATAAAGTGGATTTAGTAGGGGCTGTGACCCAAGACTGCAGTGTGAGAGAGAGTACAATCAAAATGAGTTGGTCCAGACATCTTACCCCTAGCATAACTGTCAATTCTGAATGAACTGTTGAAAAGCAAAACAATAGTACTTCCAAGAATATTTCCCCTGGAAGGGAGAGTCACCAGTTAATATGGTAAAGGTCCAGTCTGTCACTTTGTGACACCTGGTAAATTGGGAAGGCAGGAAACTTCAAGCAGGTCTCATTACTGAAAGAGAAATGATGATTACCTGAAGTATAGCCTCCAGTTCGAAGGGAATGCATTAGAGTCACTTGAGGAGCCTTTCAAAATGCAAATGTCTACATCCCAATCCTGGACATTTTGGTTTCTGACTTCTGGAATTGGACCTAGAGGCTTGTACTTTGAAAAGTTTGCCATATAATTCTGATGTGGCCCTCTTGAACCACTGGTTTCAGTGAGCTTTGTTTAATTGAAGGAGTTATTAAATTCCTGGATGTTAGGATAAAGAACTAAGTGCTGGAATTTTTTTTCTAGGGGAACACAGGGCAGAATGTTGCTTTCTATAAAAAGCATTTCTTATTTCACCTTTTTCCCAACGTTGCACAAAATGTTTTGGATGTTAGAATACCAAAGTGCTAATGGGACACTGGAACATTGTGGGTGAGGCACACCTCAACATGTTATTGATACGTTTAATTCTATTATATGAATGAGGCATATGATTTTACTAGAAGAAAAAAACTACTTCATTATGTATAAATAATAAAAAAGCCATCATGCCTGTTCTAAAATCCAAACAAGCATGATTGACTGTTTTCTGAGTTTTCATATTTAAAGTAGTTTACTCATTATTTTCTTGTCTGCTGGCAGGTAAGTGGTAGCAGATGTCCTAAGTTTAAGGAAAATTTATAGAGGGGGAAAGTGTTTACTTTTTTAGTTAACTATACCTTTACCTTGTTTTCATTCAGATCTAGGTGGGGGAAATCAAACTTCATTTTTGTACTTGTTGGAACTTTGGTCCGATTCATTAAGTGTGACTGGATGTGTAGTTTGGATACTGGAGAGGACTCATTCATATGCAGTGGGGGTTTTGACCAAAGGTTTTCTGTAATATTCCCAGAAGAAGTAGAAGATAGATAAGCAGGGGACCATAGAGAGTAGTGTTAAGAAGTAATCTCAAAAAGAATGTCGGGGCACCAGAATCTCTGGGATTTAGAGATGGGAGGAGGAGATGTGTATAGTTTGAAGAACAATATTACATCATTTTATATACAAACAAATGGGGGAAAAACTTTACAATGGAAACTGTTGAAACTAAAGCCTGACAAAAATTTTAGCTTCTCAGGTGGTTGGGATAAGAGAATATCCTTGTAATTTTTAATGGGTATTCTACATAACTTACTACGTGGGACATACCAAAATCTGGTACAGTAGACCTGAAATCTTTATTAAAGGGAGGCTTAGGTTTTTAAAAAAGGTCGAAAAACATTGTTTTAAAGGGATGGTTGTTGATGGGATATGAAGTTTAACTTCACATTATGATACTAATTCAATTCAGCTCAATTTTACGAAGTCCGTTTTATCATATAGAGTTTTAGGGTATTGAATGAGAGTGAATGTTATGCTATAGTTTGAATAGGCCTAACTAAATTTGTAGAATGATACATTTTTCTGGAAAAAATTCCATTGCATTCTGTGGTCTTTAAAAAGTGATAATCTTTTTCTTCTTTCCAGCTTTCTGAAGATTTTGAAGATGTTTAATAAGTCATTTGGAACACCCTTTGGGGGTGGCACCGGTGGCTTTGGCACAGCTTCAACATTTGGGCAGAGTAAGTTTTAAAAAATAACAAATGAGGGAGAAAAATCTTAAGCTATTGTTAAGAATAAATCCACTCCAGTAGTTTTAGATAGGAATTAATTTATGCTTTGGTCTTTATAATAACTTTGAAAAATGACCAGGATATGATCTTGTTAAAATTTTCTAAAAAAAGAGAAATAAGTTCTGAGTTTTCATGGTTTTCTGATCATCAGTAGAAGGTATTTATTGTTATTAATTGGTTCTTTTGGCAGAGATTTATAATTTTGTTACTAATTTTCAGACCAGGAAATCCTTTTTTAAATATTGAAGTCTAAAATGCAATTATTGGGACTTTCCTGGTGGCCCAGTGGTAAAGAATCCGCCTTACACTGCAGGGGACACGGGTTCAATCCCTGGTCAGGGAACAAAGATCCCACATGCCGCGGGGCAGCTAGGCCCGCGTGCCACGACTACTGAGCTTTCTACGCCTCAACTAGAGAGGCTGTGTGCCACAAGCTACAGAGCCCACATGCTCTGGAACCTGCACGCCACAACTAGAGAGAAGCCCATTTGCGACAGTGAAGAGCCCACGAGCTGCAGCGATGATCCCGCGTGCCGCAACTGAGACCCAACACAGCCAAAAATAAATAAATAAATCTTTTAAAAAATAAAATGCAATTATTGAGGGACATCCCTGGCAGTCCAGTGGTTAAGATGCCCTGCTTCCACCGCAAGGGGCCCGGGTTGGATCCCTGGTCGAGGAACTAAGATCCCTCATGCTGCGTGGCCAAAAAAATAAAATAAAATAAAATGCAGTTACTGAATAACTGCTCTGAGATTTGCTCTGTGAATAAGAAACAACGGTTAAAATGTCAGAGTCCCTAATTCCCACCAGCCCTCGAGACCCATTTCCCCTTCCACTCCACATGGCACTAGTTGCCTATAGCACCCTTATTCACTCACTTTTAAACTTTTTGTTAAAAATTCATACTTAAACACAAAAACACAAGGAATGGCATAATGAACTCTCATGTACTTATTTCCCAGCTTCAGCTATCAGCATTTTCCCGATATTGTTTTTATCCCTCTCTCACTTTTTTTTTTTTTTTTTTTTTTTTTGCGGTACGTGGGCCTCTCACCTTTGTGGCCTCTCCCGTTGCAGAGCACAGGCTCCAGACGCGCAGGCTCAGCGGCCATGGCTCACAGGCCTAGCCGCTCTGCGGCATGTGGGATCTTCCCGGACCGGGTCACGAACCCGTGTCCCCTGCATCGGCAGGCAGACTCTCAACCACTGCGCCACCAGGGAAGCCCTATCCCTCTCTTTTTAAGTGGCGCATCTGAACAGTTTTTTAATGGAAATCCCAGGAACCTTAATTCATGAAGGTTTTTAAAAAGCATAACTACCAAACCTCAATCATTCCTAACAAAAATATTAGAGAAAATTTTTACAAGTGTCTCCTGACCTTTTCTTAAACTATTTTATATATCTAGGTTCTTGATTTTTAACCAAGAGTGCCCACCAGGTGGATTCTTAACCAATGGACCACCAGGGAAGTCCAGAGTCACTTTTTTTAAATTTTTATTTATTTTTGGCTGAGTTGGGTCTTTGTAGCTGCGCGTGGGCTTTCTCTAGTAGCAGTGAGCGGGGGCTACTCTTTGTTGCTGTGTGTGGGCTTCTCAATGCGGTGGCTTCTCTTGTTGCGGAGCACGGGCTCTAGGTGCGCGGGCTTCAGTAGTTGCGGCACACAGGCTCAGTAGTTGTGGCTCATGGGCTCTAGAGCGCAGCCTCCGTAGTTGTGGTGCATGGGCTTAGTTGCTTTGCTACATATGGGATCTTCCCAGTCCGGGGATCGAACCCATGTCTCCTGAATTGGCAGGCGGATTATCAACCATTGCGCCACCAGGGAAGCCCCCAGAGTCACTTAAAAAAATTTTTTTTTAATTGAAATATACTTGATTTACAATGTTGTGTTAGTTTCTGGTGTACAGCAGCATGATTCAGTTATACATACATATATTTTTTCAGATTCTTTTCCATCATAGTTTATTTTATAAGATACTGACTACATTAATAGTTCCCTGTGCTATACAGTAGGACCTTGTTGTTTATCTCAGAGTCACTCTTGGAGGTTTTTTCCCGAAATACATATATCCCATCATAGAACTATGGAATTAGAATTTCTGGGATTGGAAGTTGAACATGTGTATTTTGAAAACTTCCCAGGTCATTCTGATGTGCTCCTCTAATTAAGGACCATTCATCCCAGAGACTGTGGAGTGTACGGTGTCTGGAGAAAATTTTAACAGTTTTTTATTTCTGTTTTTTTTTTTTTTTTTTTTGATTTTTGGCTGTGTTGGGTCTTCGTTGCTGTGCGTGGGCTTTCTCTAGTTGCGGTGAGTGGGGGCTACTCTTTGTTGCGGTGCGCAGGCTTCTCATTGCGGTGGCTTCTCTTGTTGCAGATCACGGGCTCTAGGCACATGGGCTTCCTTAGTTGTGACTCGTGGGCACTAGAGTGCAGGCTCAGTAGTTGTGGCGCACGGATTTAGTTGCTCGGTGGCATGTGGGATCTTCCTGGACCAGGGCTCGAACCCATGTTCCCTGCATTGGCAGGCGGATTCTTAACCACTGTGCCACCAGGAAACCCAAATTTTGATTATTTTTGTCTGTAGTTCATAGTAGCTTGGCACTCTTCTTTTTTTAAACCTGTCAAGATCTTTAACTTATTGAAAAGTTATAAGCTTTTTAACTTTAAGTTTCCTTACTTTACCCAGGAAAATGAATAAAGTGTGGCTTAATATCAGCTCTGTTATAAGTAGTCTGATGGAATTTTGAAAAAATAGTTTTTGGATTAGACCAGTGGTCCTGTTCAAATGCAGAATGTTAAGAAATATTAAAATCCTCTTTTTTTGGGCCACCTGGTTTAGATTTTATTCTGACCCTGGATTTTGCTTTATCAGATACTGGTTTTGGCACTACTAGTGGAGGGGCATTTGGAACATCTGCATTTGGTTCTAGCAACAATACCGGAGGCCTGTTTGGAAATTCACAGACCAAACCAGGTAGGGGCTTTATTTGGAATACAGTTGGTTTATTCATAGCTGGTATAGGGCTTCACTTAGTGACTCCAGTCTGTTTAACCCATTTTTTCCCCTCTCTATCTCTCCAGGAGGCTTATTTGGTACCAATTCATTTAGCCAGCCAGCTACCTCCACAAGCGGTGGCTTTGGGTTTGGCACATCAACAGGAACATCAAACAGCTTGTTTGGAACTGCAAACACAGGGACCAGTCTCTTCTCATCCCAAAACAATGCCTTTGCACAAAATAAACCAACAGGCTTTGGGAGTAAGTAGTAAATCATTGGATTTCTACATCTAACAATTTGATTTGCTTATTGAATGTGTTCTGTCTTCTTCTTTTCCCTGTGTTCACCCACCTCCTTTTCTCACCACATAGCAAAAACATGGGGAGAGGAAAACTTCAAAATGGTATTGAAAAGTTTAATAGGCTGGAAGGGAAGGGGTACATCTCTTCAAGAATGGAAGTCTGAGGGGCACTGGTATTTAAGGAATATGCAGAGGAAGAGGTACCTGATATAGAATGACCAGAGAATAAGATGAAAAGCCAGGTCAGAGTACTGTCATAGGTGTCAAGAAGGGAGAATTTCAAGGAGAAATATGTGTAGTTAACTGTAGTATACTGCAGGGGCACCTTCCTGCCTTTGTTTCGCTTTTGGTTTGAAGAGACTGAAGCAGGAATGGTAAGTACTGGATGTGACATGGTTACTCCTCCATTCCTTAGCCATGGCAGGTGTTTTTAATTGATGGCTTCTTTCTCTTTAAGTCTAAATGTGGCCCAGGGATACTTCACCACACAGTTCTTTGAGGCAGAAACACTGCTAGTTGCACAGGTGTGCCCTGTGAGTTGATGCCATTCCCAGCACTAGTATGGTAGAATAAGTGTTAGCCAGCTATCAGTATTTTACAAAGGGAAAGTTGTTTGAGGCGATGTTGAAATATTTAACCATGACGATATAAGATGCAATCTAAAATAGTAATTCAAAAGAGATATGCCTATTTACTTTATATATTAGGACATGTTTTTAGAAAAGAAATAGTTTGACTGCCAGTGAGAAATCACATTCCTCTTAACTTGGTATTAGGATGTCACTTAATATTAAATATTGGCAAATAACTTTGTATTGCTTACTGCTATTTCTGGTACCATATGTGTAATTTCTTTAGAAGTAGTATCTTATATTTTGAAAAATACATTCCTTAGATAACAGTTAAATTCTCTGTTATGTAATTTTTTTTAACTCAGTTATTTGGGAAAGTAGATTTATTTCTATAAATGACCAACATGCCTACTAATTTTTCTAAATTACTTTTCTGGGTGAAATTTTATATTAACCTATGTGTGGTTACCCTAATGGGACCATTTGTTTGTTTTAAACTTTTTGGTTATATGTGGGTGTTTGTAATAATATATGTAAATAAAATATACTGTGACTCTTGTTCAGGTCTGTTGTGGTAAGGCATTGTCAGAAAGACAAGTTCATTGAGCATCTGGTCCTACCAAGAGAAATAAGATAAAATATTTAATGAAACAGAATACTATTTCTTCTAACTTGTTGTCTAAGTATGCCCAAGGACTTTACAGACACTTAGCTGACTAAAGATTCAGATTTTGTTTCACTTCGAAGTTGTGAGCCTAGAACTTTGTGTGTCTGTATGAAATATCTGTTTGAAGGTACTTGCTAGGGAGATTTGAAAGATAGAAAACCTGAGGATTTGGAAGTAATGCTGCTCTAATGCCACAGGCCAATTCCAAGATAGCTTACAGATTGTTAAATTCCTTACTGTTACCATCCCATTTTTGTTTCTAATTTATAGATTTTGGAACAAGTACCAGCAGCGGGGGACTTTTTGGAACTACAAATACCACCTCTAATCCTTTTGGTAGCACATCTGGCTCCCTCTTTGGGCCAAGTAGTTTTACAGCTGCTCCTACTGGGACTACTATTAAGTTTAACGTAAGTATTGTCTTTCGATCTTTGTGGAATACTTTTGTCTCCTGTATGTTTTTTTGTAGGAGGAATCATAAAATTTCTTCTCTTTCCAGTTATGCATAGCTTAGTCTCACTCTTCCTGAAATATGTGTTAAGAACAATATCTGGGAATAGTTGTATAGTAGACAGGAAGAGTCATGAAACATAAATCTAGATTATAATTTATATTTGAATTATGCTCAGACCAATTAAATTTGTATTTACAAGGTTGATTACAGTAGTAGTTGATTACAGTTCCCTGATGGCTTAGTGGTTAGGATTCCAGGCTTTCACTGTCGTGGCCCGGGTTCAGTCCCTGCTCAGGGAACTGAGATTCCACAAGCCTTGCGGTGCAGCCAGAAAAAAAGAAGTATCAGGTTGAGCTTGTATTTACTGTGTTCATAACTGGCCTCTGAATCGTCGACCATTCTTTACAGAAGTAAAGAAGGAATGATGGGGCAAACTGTAAAAATCATTGAAAATAGGGCCTCCTTAAGGAGCTGTATGGAATAACTCATCAGTTTCTGTGTGCCAATTAGAAATAAAACTTTTGTTGGTGAAATGGCAAAATGAAGCAAATGAGTTTTGTGTTTTCTTCAGCTTTTTTGAGAGAAGTTGGATAGAGGGTTAGAATGAAAGATTTTGTTTATGAAAATACATGGAATACCACTTGATGTAAGATACTACTTGATGTGATTGTTTTGGAGATACTTAGGATAGGCTGGCAGTGCAGTTAGTCTAATGGAAATCTCTGGCAAAAATAGGGATTGGCAAAACTTGTTAAAATTCGTCCAGAAAATGAAGAATTTCTTAGGCAGGGTGGTGAATTCATAATACTGAATTTAGAATCCTGAATTTAAAATAAAGTTAAATATAAATGATAGAGAAAAATACTGTGTGTTGTCTCTTGGAAAGTACAGTAATTGAGAAAACTAAAAATACAAGTAGGAATCTTTAGTTACTAGTGCCTTTTGCCTCATAAGCTTATAGGGGGAAAAACCAGGCTTCCATATTTCGTAAATGCAACAACAGTCACAAAGCAGACACTTCAGAGCAGAGTAGGAATTAGAACTCAGAAATAGAGGTTTAAATGTATATATTGGGTAAATTGGATAAAGCTTCCCTTATGCATATATTATTAAGTGTATTTTAGTAGATAATTGGATAGCTTGGTTATGGGATTAATCCCTGGGTTTTTGATAACTTTCTGAGATTGACTTTTGCAGATAACCTTGATACAGGGAGAGATCAGGAATGCAGTGTATTTAATCAAGCACTCTTAAAACTGTCCCGTTAAGTAAAGAACCTAGGGAACTGGTTATAGAGTTCGGTCGTTGAAGAATTGTGTCTGGGAGAGTAGGGTTATAAAGCTTGAACTTAAACGTTTTCTTTAGACTTTCAGATTTTCCTTTATCTTCCTTTGCAGCCTCCAACTGGTGCAGATACTATGGTTAAAGCTGGAGTTAGCACTAACATCAGTACCAAGCACCAGTGTATTACTGCTATGAAAGAATATGAAAGCAAGTCCCTAGAGGTCAGTAAAATGCATTGCAGAGTATCACCCTAACCTTTTGATTCTATTGGGAAGCAGCTTTTTAAAATGTTTTTGATTATTTTTTAGAATTTATGTAAAAAATTAAGATTAACCCAATTATTTTTTTTATTAATATATTATTTATAGATATTTGTTGTAGGCAAGGATGATATTCAGCTTGTATGTACGGGTATAGTTTTACTAATAGTCTATTCTGATTGGCTGTTGCTCATACTACACTGGGCAGTGTGTGCACATGCATGTGTTTTTAGTAAACTCATGCAAAGTCATAAGTGTGCAACACAATAAGTAAATCATTATCAGCATCCCTGATGTCCCCTTTGGGCCCTGCCCCCAAAGTCACAATCCTCCCCTTCCAAAGGTAACCACTATCCTGACTGCCCATGTTTTGCCCATTTTTGAATTTTACATAGATGGGATCTTATATTACATACTCTTAAATTTGTCTTTCAACATTGTGATGTTTATCCATGTTGTTGTGTGAAGTTATAGGTTGTTCATTATCGTTGCTGGGTGATAGTTCGTTGTACATTTTGACTGTCATCTCTGGTTGTTGCTGTTGCTTCTTTTACATCCCAAACTGTGCTTGCTTCTTTGGAGTATACAGAAACACCCTTACTTGTGAGACAAAACTGTTAAACTTTATCTCTTCTTTTCCTAAGTTTTCTGAATTCCTCAGAATCGTCCATCTTTTAATCAGCTAATCTTTACATTTGGGGTGGGAGTAGACAAGATTATTGTCTAAATGAAAGTATTATTGTCTATAGAAGAAAATTGAAATTAAGATATGGTTGGTCCTTTGGCCTGTAGTTTTATGGTAATTATGGTATGGATTTTAATGTCCATTATACACTGTTGAAAATGTTTTTCTGTAATGATAGTAAGTTAACCATTCCATAGTTTTCTGTTTTTTTAATCATGGTTCCTATGTGAACATAGAAATTGAATACTAAATTCATGTATTTAGCCTCCTAAATAATTTTTTTGGCTGCATATTAATTTGGAATATGTTTTCACTTACTCTAGGAACTTCGTTTAGAGGATTATCAGGCCAGCCGGAAAGGCCCGCAGAACCAGGTGGGAGCAGGTACCACGACTGGCTTGTTTGGGTCTTCTCCAGCCACCTCCAGTGCAACAGGACTCTTCAGTTCTTCCACTACAAATTCAGGCTTTGCCTATGGTCAGAACAAAACAGGCTTTGGAACTAGTAAGCACTTGACATCATATTGGGCCATATTGAGGAGGGACAGACAACTGAAAGTAAAACATAACTGTCATTTTTGTGCTTAAGTGCTCTGGAGAAAAATGATTCAGGGGTGCTAGAGGAATAGGAAATGCCTGGTATGTTTGCAGGGGGTGGGGAGAAATATAGTATTAAGTGCAGATGATTAAGAAGGGCTTCACTGATAGGTGGTGTTTGATCAGTGACCTGTCTGAAGAAGGTGAAGCATAAAGCTGTACAGATTTCTGGGGGAAGAATATTCCAGTTGGAGGAAACTAGAAGTCTAGAAATCCTGAGTTTTTGCCAAAGGGGAGAGGACAAGGGGAAGTACTGGAGGATATAGGGGAATATATTTTGTAGACCTTTGTGGGCCAGTGTCAAGATCTGAATTTTTATTTGAGTCAGGAAGCCATTAGAAGGTTTAGATAAGTCATGTGATTATGAATAAAGGATCATTCTGAAGGCTGCTGTATTAAGAGTAGAGTGTATGGGGGCAAGGGTGGAAACAAATCAGGTAGAAAAGCTGTTGCCCTATCCACATGAGAGATGATGTGGCTTGCAGAGAATGGTGCTATGGTATGGTAAAAGTGTCAGATTCTGGAGCCAGTTTGAATGTAGAACCGATGAGATTTATTGATGGATTGATTTATGTGGGATGTGAAAGAGGGGAGTCTAAGATGATTACTAAATTACTTTATAAAAGTGTTATTTTTGCAAAAGTAATATACATATATGATTTAAAATTCATGAGATACAAAAACGTACATATCCAAAGGTCTTTTCTTTTTTTCCCCCTTAGCCACCAGTTTGCTTCTGTAGAAACAAGCAAAAGTTACATTTTGGGGGGTAACCTTCTATAGAGTTACATACACAAATACACAAATGAATACACGTTTAAGTGGCATTTACATTCTTTTCAGTTTTGGTATTCTGTGATTTAGTTTAGCCATTATTAAGTATTGTTATTGTGTCACACCCTATGCTGGATATATCGCTATAAAGAGAAAGCCCCTGTTCTGAAGAAAAACTTAGTCTAACAAGGTTAAAAATACACACATAGACTTTAAGTGTAGTGTCTTTAAGACTTTAAGTGTCTAAAAATAGACCAAAAGCTGTGGGGTCACAAAGGAAGATTACTTTGCCCAGCCCAGGTTCTTGGGGTCAGAGTATTTTTTATTTTTATTTTTTTGTGGTACGTGGGCCTCTCACTGTTTGCGGCCTCTCCCGTTGTGGAGCACAGGCTCCGGACACGCAGGCCCAGCGGCCATGGCTCACGGGCCTAGCCGCTCTGCGGCATGTGGGATCCTCCCGGAACGGGGCACGAACCTGTGTCCCCTGCATCGGCAGGCGGACTCTCAACCACTGCGCCACCAGGGAAGCCCGGGTCAGTATTTTTGTAGAAAGTAGAGTCTGAACCAAATCTGGAGTTATGTGAAGAAAGGTGGAAAATGAAGTGGTTATCCAGTTTGAGGAATGAATGAATGTAGGGTAATTTAGATATATAATCAGTAACGTAGACTATTGAAGTAACTAGATAATGTGAGGTTTGGCGTTTCCCCCTGCCATTTATTTTTCCTTTTCTTTTCCTGAAAGGTACAACTGGATTTGGAACAAATCCAGGTGGTCTTTTTGGCCAACAGAATCAGCAGGCTACCAGCCTCTTCAGCAAACCATTTGCCCAGGCCATAACCACCCAGACCACTGGCTTTTCCTTTGGTAATACCAACACATTAGGGCAGCCAAGCACCAACACCATGGTAAGGAAACAAGTCTTATTTGTAGAGCTAAGTAATGAGGCTTCTAATCATGTCAAATTAACAAGTTCTGTCTCTACTGCAGTTCTTAAGGGTTGACGGTATGTGTAGTAAAGGGAAGAGAGCAAAATCTTTGAATAGTTAAGACATAGATTCTAGTCCAGACTCTACTCTGTATTTAATGAGAGGCTATTGAACAAGTCACTTATCCTTTCTGGGCATATTTTCTCATCACTAATTGCTGCTTAGTGTGCTAGAATTGGCCGTCCTGAAGCTATACCTTAGGACATTGACTCCAGGCATTCTACAGAATATAGAAGAAAATATTTATAAACTACTGGCTCTATTTCAGAAGGTTCTTTCAGCTCATTCCCTTAAGTGGAGTCAGGCAAAGAAGTTTAGTTCATTAAAATAAATAAGAGAGAACTAAAACTTAGAGCCATGTTGCATAATTGCTACTTCTGTCCAGATAGTAGACGAGAAAGTCCTTATAGTCATTAGCAGTTTATTTCTAGGGACTCTTTTAGGGAAGTATAAAATTAAAGGTTAATTTGAGGTATGATTTATTGATTAGAATCCTTGGGATATACCTGGTTTTAAAATTAGAGATACTTTGCCTGATTTAAAAAAAAAAAGTACAGGTAGACACAAAAATCTTCAAAATACTGGCAAACTGAATTCAACAACATATAAAAAGGATTATACACTGTGACCAAGTGGGATTTATCCTAGGAAGGTTGGTTCAACATATTTTCATATTAATGTAATAAACCATAAAGTAGAATAAAGTACAAAAGCCATATTGTCACCTCAGTAGGTAGAGAAAAGACATTTGACAACCTTTCATAATAAAAACACTCAAAAAGGAATAGAAGGGAACTCAGAATAGCCAAAACAGTCTTGAAAGAAAAGAAAGCTGGGGTGATGAAGACAGTGTAATACTGGCATAAGGCTAGACATATAAAATCAGAGGACTAGAATTGAGAGTCCAGAAACAAGTCCTCATGGTTAATTGATTTTCAACAAGAGTACTAAAACAGTTCACTATGGAGGGAATCTTTCAACAAAGAGTGCTGGGATAATGGTTTTCCACATGCAAAAGCACGAGGTTGGACCTTTTCTTTATACAATTGTGGTAACTATAAAAGTTAGCTTAAAATGGATCAAATGTAAGAGCGAAAACTATAAAACTCATAGAAGAAAAGGAGTTAGGCAATGATCTGTTAGATAGTACACCAAAAGCAAAAGCAGCAAAAGGGAAAAGTAGATTGGGCTTCTTCAAAGTTAAAAACTTTGATGGGTCAAAGGAAATACCATCAAGAAAGCAAAAAGAATACCTGCAAATGGGAGAAAATATTTTCAAGTCATGTATCTCACAAAGGACTTATGTCCAAACAATTAAGAACTCTTATAATTCAATAATAAGACAGCCCATTAAAAAGTGGGCTAAAGACTTGAATAGACATTTTTCTAAAGAAGATAAATGACTAATAAGCACATGAAAAGGTACTCAATATCAGTAGGCATCAGGGAAACTGCATTTCAAAACCACAGTGAGATATCACTTCATATCCACACTAGGAAGGCTATAAACAAAAAGAGAGACAATGATAATGAATGTTTTCAAGAATTTGGAGAAATTGGAACCCTCATGCATTGCTGTTTGGAATATAAAATAGTGCAGCCACTTTGGAAAAATTTGGCGATGCCTCAAAATGCTAAATGTAGAGTTAACATATGACCCAGCAGTTGCACACCTTGGTATTTCCCCCAAGAGAAATGAAAACACAAGAACTTGTATACAACTGATCATAATAACTAAAAGGTGGAAACAACCCAAATGTTCATCAGTGATGAAGGGATAAACAAATGCAGTATATCCATACAGTGGACTATTATTCAGCCGTTAAAATGGAATGAAGTACTGATAAATGCTACAACATGGAGGGACCTTTTAAACATGCTAAGTGAAAGAAGCCATTCACAAAAGACCACGTTTTGTATGATTCCATTCATATGAAATGTTCAGAATGGACAAATCTATGGAAACAGAAAGTAGATTAGTGGTTGGTTGCCTAGGAATGAGGAGTGACTGCTAATGGGTCCAGGGTTTCTTTTTAGAGTGATCAAAATTTTCTGAATTTAGAGTGGGGATGGTTGCATAGCACTGAACATAGAAAAAACCCACTGAATAGTCCACTTTAAATAGGTAAACTTTATGGTATGTGAATTATATCTCAATAAAGCTGTTTAAAACACTACGTTGAATTCTCAATTCAGCTGTAGCCCATTAATGCAATATTTTTCTTTTGTTGACTAATGCATAAAAAAATCTTTAAACATTGGATGATACAAACTTTGCTTATTTGAAATTGTGAGTTTCTCATAACAAATGAAGACTTAACATTACACTACTGCCTTTGTCCAGATTAACTTGATTATTTTCAGCCGATTATTTTCAGTTATTTGATTCAAAGTCCATTCCCCAGCTCAGTATTAATACGTTCTTTTGGCATAACTCTGAAAATGAAGCACCCTGTCATGGCATTTTGTTTTCTGTGTGGCAACCCTGTTATCTCTTAGAGCACAAGAGTTAGTATACTAAGTCTTTATAGCTGTCCAGGACTGTGTTGTTCATCAGGCTTAGATACAGATAACGAATTTCTGGTCCTGCCACTTAGGGGCTGTGACATCTTGGGCAAGTTTTTAACTGCTCTGAGCCTTATTTTCTTTTGGAAAAGGGCCCTGCTTTTCAGGGTTGTTGTGAAGAAAAGAAATGTTCTATGTATTTAGCATAATGTCTGTCACATAAACTTAAAAAAATGGCAACTATTATTAATAATCTAAGACTTTTAAAGACAACTGACTATTGTAGGTTTTCTTGTAATCTAGATTACCTTTTACAGGGTTTATTTGGAGTAACACAAGCCTCACAGCCGGGAGGTCTTTTTGGGACAGCTACAAACACCAGCACTGGGACAGCATTTGGAACAGGAACAGGTCTCTTTGGGCAGACCAGTACTGGATTTGGTGCTGTTGGTTCGGTAGGTTTTTGCAGTTAACTATAACTTGAAGATGTGTATAAATCTGTTAAAGGAATTTCTAAGAAAAATCTGTCTTTTGGGGAATTCCCTGGTGGTCCAGTGGTTAATACCCAGTGCTTTCACTGCCATGGGCCTGGGTTCAATCCCTGGTCAGGGAACTAAGATCCAACAAGCCACGCAACGCAGCCAAAAAAATAAATTAATTAATTAAAAAAAAAAAAAAAAGGAATGCTGAATTTTTAAAAAAATGAAAGAAAAGTCTGTCTTCAAGTATTTTTTTGGGTTATAGTGTATGATTTGATACTGATAGTAACTGAAAGCTATTTGGTAACTTAAAAATAGGCAACTTATAATAGGTTTATTTTCAAAAAGTAAGTTCTTTTTAAAACTTGTTTGTTTCAATACTTGTGTGGAGTTTACTTCTTTTAGTAAAATTTCACTCCCGTTAAATTGTTGAGTTTAAGTTGAGGTGCTTTTGCTCTTAAAATCAGGGGTTTTTTTTTTTTTCTTTTTTAAATAAATAAATATTTTTTTACTTATGGCTGCGTTGGGCTTTCGCCGCTGTGCGTGGTCTTTCTCTAGTTGCGAGGAGAGGGGGCTACTCTTCGTTGTGGTGCACAGGCTTCTCACTGTGGTGACTTCTCTTGTTGCGGAGCACGGGCTCTAGGCATGTGGGCTTCAGTAGTTGTGGCACGCAGGCTTCAGTAGTTGTGGCTCGTGGGCTCTAGAGCTCAGGCTCAGTAGTTGTGGCGCACGGGCTTTGTTGCTTCGTGGCATGTAGGATCTTCCTGGCCCAGGGCTCAAACCCAGGTCCCCTGCACTGGCAGGCAGATTCTTAACCACTGCACCACCAGGGAAGCCCCAAATCAGGTAATTTTAAATTCCTATTTCTAACTTCTATTTTGGGTGATAAATTGGTATCATATTTGTTAATTAAATATTTTTGGTGGTGATCAAGTTGTTAAAATTGTTGGTATTCTGAAGGTCTTCATGCCACTGGAGGCTTAACTGAATTTTTTTCCTTGTTAAGTCATTTAAGTAAAAAATTACTATATAGGAATACACTTGACCTAAAAAACAATAGTAAATACCACTTAGAGAAACTATATGTCTGTATTATGTACCCATTATAACAAGCTTTGAACTTCAGTTTAAAAAAAAAAAGGAAAAGTCACCAAATCATGTGGTTGTTTTCATGGAGATTGAAATCTATTATTTCTTATTTGAGGTGAGAAATTGAGAAAATTAATGCTTCAGAAAGTTATTTTTTAACAACTTTATTGGGATATAATCCATTTGCCATGCAATTCACCCTTTTAAAGTTTAAAATTCAGTGGTTTTTAGCATATTCACAGATAGTGCAGCTATCACCATAGTCAATTTTAGAACATATTTGTCACCCTAAAAAGAAACGTCATCCCCATTAATAGTCACTTCTCATTTCCCCCAAGTCACTTCAGGCCTGCTGTCTATGGATTTACCTATTCTGGACATTTCATATAAATGGAGTCACATCTTTTGTGACTGACTTCTTTTACTGAGCATAATGTTTTGAAGTTTCATCCATGTTGTAGCATGTTTAAACTTTTTACTGTAACTCTTTCTACTGGCACATTAAATACATGATAACGTTTCTGTTACCAGGTAAAAAATATTTGATTGCCTTGTTGTTGTTGTTTTTTCTTTGTCTCACTGAAATATTATGTTTGATGAGGGGTTACCATTAACTTCTCAAGCCAGGAGCATTCTGTCTTGTTAATCTTGCTCAGATTAGTATGTTTTTCTGATACTTATTCATCCTTCTTTATACCTTTTTTATAAAAATTATGACATCTTCTCTCCCTTACCACACACTCAATCCAGTGTACCTAAGGTAACCTCTGTTTCCTGTTTGGAGTGTATCTTTATACTACTTAATATTTTCCTGTGTTGTGTTCTTTTTAGACCCTGTTTGGCAATAACAAGCTTACTACATTTGGAACCAGCACAACCAGTGCTCCTTCGTTTGGTACAACCAGTGGCGGGCTCTTTGGTAACAAACCAACCCTGACTTTAGGAACCAATACAAACACTTCCAATTTTGGTACATATAAAAAGCAGGTTTGACTCTCTTAAAGTTATACTGACTATACCACACATTCTCCTGATTCATATTATTGGGAATATTTTAAAATTCTCAGGTAAGCTGTGGCTTGATATGAGGTTCCAGAGGGAAAGGGAAATCAAGGACTTGGGTTGAGATGCCTGGAAGAGATGTATGTAAATTGCCTTAACTAATTTATATTCTCTTGACTCCCTGCTTTGGATAAAATGGGGCATTCAGCACATGCAGTAGCAGTACTGTGCAGAATGTTGGTTCTCTAATGGAGGTAGATTTTTTTCAAAATAAGGAATCATTTTCTTTGGATTACCTCACCAATAATTGAGAAACAATAAGTAAAACACATTTGCTTTAGATAACACATTCTGTTAGGCCAGGTTTCAAGCAGGGAAGTAGTAAACAGGTGAGATTAGATGATTCTTTTTTTTAACTTTCCGTTGTTGTTTTGTGTTTTGTTGTTTTTTTGAGATTTAATGATTCTCAGTGGAAGTTGAAGCCTCTGATTTGGGGGATTGTTCATTAGTTTTCCTATAGCTGTGTGTATTTTTGAATACATGTTCATTGGAAGAAATTTGGGAAATATATGTAAGATTGAATAACAGAAAAACAAACCTTATACTACTTTTCAGAGATATGCTGGAAAATTTTAAATTCGTTTAATAGAAACATTATTTCTATTATTTTAACTGTCTTTTATAGCTACCTAATTAAGTTTTCAAACAAATTCAACATATTTTGAGATAAACTTTTCATATATATGAAAAGTTCATTTCATTACCAAGGGAAATAGTGGTTGAAATATTCGTTTTAAGGATTTCATGCGCCAGATGCAACATTAGGCTCTGGATATCTAGTGGGAGATGAGTACAAACATATGGTCATTTGCCATAAGTCAGCAGTTACAGTTTTTCAGTGAGGTTTTTTTTAAAATAAATTTATTTATTTAATTTATTTTTGGCTGAGTTGGGTCTTTGTTGCTGCACACGGGCTTTCTCTAACTGTGGCGAGCAGGGGCTACTCTTCCTTGCGGTGCGTGGGCTTCTCATTGTGGTGGCTTCTCTTGTTGTGGAGCATGGGCTCTAGGCCTGCGGGCTTCAGTAGTTGAGGCTCACGGGCTCTAGAGCGCAGGCTCAGTAGTTGTGGCACACGGGCTTAGTTGCTCCGTGGCATGTGGGATCTTCCTGGACCAGGGCTCGAACCCGTGTCCCCTGCATTGGCAGGTGGATTCTTAACTGCTGCGCCACCAGAGAAGCCCTTCAGTGAGTTTTTTAATGATCGTGTACTGGAGAAAGAGGCTACATTAAGCATCCATTGGAAAGTATATGTGTTCATGGAAATATGAACTATGTGAAGGAGAGAGATAGGTCCTTGTCAGGTACCAATTCCTAAATTAATGTTTTGATTTGAGTTTTATAACCCCTTTTGTTGGGTTGTTCATTCACTCCTAGTAATGATTATCATTCTACCTATAATTCTTTTTGGCTGTACTTGATGAAAGAATGGTTTTGAGGCAGTGGACTTGGTTAGCATGAATATCAAATTTTGTGTATTTGTTTCTTATCTATTAAGTAAGATGGGAAAGATACTTAAGGGTTAAATCAGTGTTTTTCAGCCTTTTTTTTTTTTTAATCAGTCACTCCCTCTTTCCCAGAGAGACTTTGTAGACCTTTTTCCTCTTAAAAATTATCTTCTCACCCCATGAGATTTTAATACCACATATATACTGTGTCTGTTTATGTACCGTGGACCTTTGGAAGGCCATAAACAATCTTATATCTCTTTTTTCTGCCCCTTAGGAAGTAATTTTACTCCCTTTGAAAATGCATGTAGGGCTTCCCTGGTGGCGCAGTGGTTGAGAGTCCGCCTGCCAATGCAGGGGTCACAGGTTCGTGCCCCGGTCCAGGAAGATCCCACATGCCGCGGAGCGGCTGGGCCCGTGAGCCTGTGCTCCGCAACGGGAGAGGCCACAACAGTGAGAGGCCTGCGTACCACAAAAAAAAAAAAAAAAGAAAGAAAAAAGGAAATGCATGTTTTTTGATAGCATACTTCACGTTCAGAATTAAATATATTTTCTATCTGACAAGGTGTTTATGTAGGCTATTGATTTGAAAATGAAAACTCTCATCTTTATTTGATAGGTCTCACTACTTATGTGCTGAATTTGAATTGTCTTTTTTTTTTAAATCCTAATGTTGACCTAGTACCTGGCATAGACTAGGTGCTCACTAAAAGTTTATTAATGAATAAGTGGGGCCCTGAGAGGAAAGATTCCCTGTACGAGTAGGGATTGCAGGGTGGCAAGTTTTGTTTTACTCTTGGGTGAGCTTGTCATTCCATTACCACCCCAGAGGGATCCAGATCTAACTAAGACTTTCTTTGATGTTCCTTTTGTCTTGGGAAGCTGTCAACTTTGCTGTTGTGGGCAGAGATGATCTTCTGATTTGGAAATGAGTCATATAACAAATCTGGAAATGGAATAAGGTTACACAAAGATTTGTAGTATCATATCATTGTTGGTTGCACGTTATCCAGTATGGGATTGTTTCGTTATGATGGTGATTAATCCACAGAGTGAAAAGGTTCATCTACAATTGATGTTGCCATATCCTTAAGTCATTCTTTAGAGTCATCAGTTAATTTTCTTAGTAATTATTCCTAACAGGGACTAGTTTAAGGTTAAGTGAATGAATAGAATTGTTTCAGGAGAGAAATTACAAGCAGGATGTCAACACTTGTGAGGAGCAGTTTAAAGAGGTGGAAGATCTTTTGGGTATTGATAAGATGGTACTTGGTAATAAATTATTGGTTCCTCATGCTACATGGTTAAGGGGAGAGTTGAGCTCTTTGTGTACATAGACATCTGATATTTTAAGCGTTTTTTTTTTAAATTGAGATATAATTGACATGTAACATTATATTTCAGATGTATTGGGTGGGCCAAAAAGTTCGTTTTTCGTAAGATGGCTCTAATAGCACTTAGTTGTCTTTAACTTCATTTAAAACAATTTTGTTAGATTGTATGTGACAGCATGCATTTGAAAAAAGACTTATCAAAATTGGTGAATTTTTGTGTAGCAATTTTAATATTGAAGATGGAAGAACACAACATTTTTGGCATATTATGCTTTATTATTTCAAGAAAGGTAAAAACGCAACTGAAACGCACAAAAAAATTTGTGCAGTGTATGGAGAAGGTGCTGTGACTGATCAGTGTGTCAAAAGTGGTTCGTGAAGTTTCATGCTGGAGATTTCTCACTGGACAATGCTCCACGGTTGGGTAGACCAGTTGAAGTTGATAGCAATCAAATTGAAACAATAATTGAGAACAGTAAACATTAAACCACGCGGGAGATAGCTGACATCCTCAAAATACCAAAATCGAGCTCTGAAAATCACTTACACCAGCTTGGTTATGTTCATCGCTTTGATGTTTGAGTTCCACATAAGTTAAATGAAAAAAACCTTCTTGACCATATTTCCACATGCGATTCTCTACTGAAATGTAATGAAAACATTGCGTTTTTAAAACAAATTGTGATGGGCGATGAAAAGTGGATACTGTACAACAATGTGGAACGGAAGAGATCCTGGGGCAAGCGAAATGAACCACCACCAACCACACCAAAGGCCGGTCTTTATCCAGAGAAGGTGATGTTGTACATATGGTGGGATTGGAAGGGAGTCCTCTATTATGAGCTCCTTCCGGAAAACCAAACAGTCAATTCCAATAAGCACTGCTCCCAGTTAGACCATCTGAAAGCCGCACTTGACAAGTGTCCAGAATTAGTCAACAGAAAATGCATCATCTTCCATCACGATAACGCAAGACCACATGTTTCTTTGATGACCAAGCAAAAACTGTTAAAGCTTGGCTGGGAAGTTCTGATTCATCTGCCGTATTCACCAGACATTGTACCTTCAGATTTCCATTTATTTCGGTCTCTACAAAATTCTCTTAATGGAAAAAAAATTCAATTCCCTGGAAGACTGTAAAAGGCACCTGGAACAGTTCTTTGCTCAAAAAGATAAAAAGTTTTGGGAAGATAGAATTATGAAGTTGGCTGAAAAATGTCAGAAGGTAGCAGAACAAAAGGGTGAATATGTTGTTCAGTAAAGTTCTTGGTAAAAATGAAAAATATGTCTTTTTTTTGTACTTAAAAAACTGAAGGGGGGCTTCCCTGGTGGTGCTGTGGTTGAGAGTCCGCCTGCTGATGCAGGGGACACGGGTTCGTGCCCCGGTCCGGGAAGATCCCACATGCCGCAGAGCGGCTGGGCCTGTGAGCCATGGCCGCTGAGCCTGCGCGTCCGGAGCCTGTGCTCTGCAACAGGAGAGGCCACAACAGTGAGAGGCCCACGTACCACAAAAAAAAACTGAAGGCACTTTTTGGCCCACCCAGTACAATGTAATGGTCCAATATTTGATATATTGTGAGATGATTACCACAATAAGTCTAAGTAACATCTGTCATAATATATAGATAGAAAATTTTTTTTCTTGCTTACCCCTATGTTTCCTTCTAGGAGTTTTATGATTTCAGATCTTATATTCAAGTCTTTAATCCATTTTGTTTATGTTGTAAGATAATGGTCCAGTTTTATTCTTTTACATGTGGTTGTCCAGTTTTCCCAAACACCATTTATTGAAGAGACTGTCCATTCTGCATTGTATATTCTTGGCTCCTTTGTCATAAATTATTGACTGTTAATCAATTAATTGTTCTTAATTTTACTTTAAAGTTGTTTTGAAATAACAGAGTTGATAAACTTTTGTCAGTAAGAATCTGTGGAAATGTGTGGTATAAACAGTGTAAGTTGGGACTTACTTCCCTCCTGTGGGTTTGAGGTAGTTCACTAGTATCTTGTTTTCTGCTGTTTATGGGGTTGGAAGATCCTTTTTGGTTAAATTTTAACTCAGAAAGACAACATCTCCAAGTACATTTTCTGGGTTTTTTGTTTTTTGGTTTTATTTTCTTTAAAGGAAATTGATTGTGCTTGAGTGGGCAGTACTCCCTTTTTGTGGCATAGCTGTTAGGAGAATTGAAGAAAAGACTTAATGCATGAATTAAATGTATTGAAAGTAAGTCAGGTTACTTGCTTGGATTTTTAAATGACATTAGAAATATGTTTTCAAACTGTTTAATTCTTTAACTTTTGTTCTTGACATTTTTCATTCAGATATAAATTCAAAGATTGGCATGACAAAGTATAATCTTAGTTGGTGACACTGACATATATTCCAAGACACTTCCTTTATTCTGTTATGTTGAACTTGTTCACCTCCATGATACCTTTTTAAAAGACTTCAGGTGTACCACAAACAGGATTTGCTGGCCAGTGATTGGGGTTTTTTTCCTCTTATCAAAAGAGATTAATGATATGTTCATTATCATTTGTTGATATTTAGCTCCAAAAGGAGTACAGAAACTGCACACATCTGAACAAAAGAGAAATAATAGCAGTAATGTGATGTGTAGGTGTCTTTGTGGGGAGACTTGTGGATTTTAGAGGGGAATCACAGGGTTTTCTCTAAATTTTGGGTCATAGTGAAAAAGGATGGTTTGTTCAACTCTCCATCATCTCCGATAATGAAACAATTCAATTCAAGAAAGGTTATTCATAGATTATCTTCTCTTTTTAATGTCAACTAGCTGAGTCCTCGAATGCTCCTGTGAGCTGATTGAGTCTGACTCCATTAAAGCTCCTCATGTGTGATCAGCCACACATTACTATTCATACAAGGTCCATCTGTTCAAAACAAAAGCTGCTATAAAGATTTTTATAGGTAATCTCTTAGCAAGAACCTTTAGGTTCAGTGAAGTGTCTTTGTTGACTGTCTTATTTTTTAGTGAAAGTTTGGGGGGATTAATTTTTCTTCTACTAATTAAACATGAAACATAGAATGGAGGCTTTGAGTCTTACGAAGGGAATGTTCCCCAAGCTCAAGCACAATCACTTTGCTTTAATATTGGGTATTATCCTATATTGAATTGATATTTCAAGTCTAAAATTAATTGAGTAAATAGGAAGACTGTGAGATCTGTTTATATTTACTTAAACTTAAAAATTAAATTAGCCTACCATTTAGGATTTCTAAATATCAAAAAATGAAGGGATGCAAAACTTAGGGTCAGACTGCTTTGTTTTAAATTCCCTTGTACAGGACATTGAGAGTTGTGTTAATGTACAGTCCACTCATTCTTTTGTCCTTCTAGGGTTTGGCACAAATACCAGTGGGAATAGTATTTTTGGAAGTAAACCAGGACCTGGAACTCTGGGAGCCGGGCTTGGTGCAGGATTTGGAACAGGTAAGGAACTGTACCATAAGATTTAGGAAGTGATACAACTAAATCTAATTGCTGCAACTTAAGACCTCTGTTTGATCATATACATGGAAATAAGAGGCCTAGATTTTCATTTTCACAAATGGATTTAGAAAACATTCCCGTATGCTTTACCAGATTTTAAAACCTGGCACATTTATCTTAGAGGCTGTCTGTTCCTTTTGTACAAAATGTTTGTCCTCTGATTGTTCTGGTCTACCTGGGATTTTCAATACTTAATGTGTTATGTCAGAAGATACACATATTTTGAATTTTGGTCAGTCTTGCCAATTTTTAATTTCCCTTCCAAAAAGAATGCCAGTTTGCTTTTTTGCTCATATTTTATAAAAGTGCTCATTTTTTCATACCCTTTCCATATTGCTGGGCTTCTTCATCTTTGTGTGCCTGACAGTGGAAGTTGGTATGTTCTGATTTACACTTCACTGATTACCAGTGAAGGATACCCTTGTGTATGTTTACTGGACATTTGAATCTTTCAGTTCTCTATTCATAATCATTGTTGATCATTGTCTCTTTATTTTTGAGAACGCTTTATATATTGTGGATATTAACTCTTTTGGGTTGTATGGTAAACTGCTTGAGCCTTTGAGCTTACTCAAATTCTACTGCATATATTTTGCAAGAAATAAAAACTAAAAAGCTGTAGTTTTTTGTACGATGTGATCCTTACACTTAAGCAGAATATAACATCTGACATCATGTTCTCTTCTAATCCCAGAAGGAAAATTAACTTTGGTGTGGTCTTTTTCAAGGTAGTTTGATGCTAGACAGCTTATGAACCATAAACCTAAGCTGGGATAAGATGCTGCTCTAATGTCTGTTACCAGATATTTCCACTCAATCTTTGTTTATCATTTAATTTTATGATATCTTAATGTACAAGTTTTTTTTTTATGTGGTCAGAGTTGTCATTCTCTTCTCTTTGGCTTCTGGGCCTTGCAGATTATGATTAGCAATGCTTTATTCTGTAGTCTAAGATTATAAAGTGGTCTATAACTTTTTTCCTCATGCTGTTTTCTTCTGTTCCACAATAATGTAATACCTCAACCTCTTTATTTATTTGAATATATTCGGTTTTCCTTGAACAGCTGTACCTCACAGACAATGAATCTCATTTTCACTGCTGTTACATAATCCTCATTCATGCTTTGCCCATATAAACTAAAAGCCAAATACAATTAATAAAGAATTTTACACCCCCACCTTAGCAGCAATAGATCATGTAGGGAAACGAGAATTGTGAATCACTGAGTACACACTATTGAAATTCTTTGGTGGTCATGTCTGTTAAAGCAGACTTTTGGCTCTGAGAGGAATGTGTCTGGAGACTATCAGATATAAATACCCACATTAATGAATTCTGCATTTCATGGTATCACAATTAGGATAACATTGTAGCTTTGGACTGTGTTTTTAGGGGGTCATTAGCTAAGAGGGTATTCCTACGTAGCTAGGTTCTTGGTTTGAATGATAGAGATTCAAACTCATACCTCAACAGAAGTACATTTGCATGTAACATAGGCCTTTGGGTACTTCATGAGTAGTAGACTGTAGAAACCTTAAGTGTACAAATACATAAATTTTTTGTACACCTAGATTTAAGTGACCAATCTTAGTGTAAAATGTTTTATATTATCCTTTGGTGTATGATTAAATCATGGGTGCATCAGTTTCTTGTTTCACAGGTATTAACTGTCAGCACTATCAATAGCATGCCATTTTCTTGGTAGTTACTTAGTAACAATACTAAGAAGTTTTAGTTCTTAAAATTTTCCCTGAAGTCATAAGTTTAAGGGTACATCTAGTAAAGTTTGTTACACTAAGATATACACAGAAAAATCTACCCAAAGCTAATAGGTACCATAGATAAAATTAAATTCTAACATTTATTAGAAAATCTCAATGAGGTATAACCATTTTTATTTATTCTTTGAGCATCCTTGGAGTTTTTAGGACCACTGTTACCATGGTGCCACCAGTATATCTTCCTTATGATTCCTACAACTACCTGTAAATATAACACAATTCATAAATTGACATTATTATACATAAGAATGTCCCTCAACTTGTGTAAGTCCTTTCACTCAGTATAAAAAGCCATTTGTGCATAATATAAGACCGATCTGGATAAAATATATGTTTTTATTATTTTGTAGGTTATGAAATATAGTGATTTTTAGACTGTTTCATGATTCTTCTTTCAGGGCTAATGCAAATACACACCCATCCAGAACAGAAATTTTTATCCATTTTATATATTCAGGTTTCATCTAAGCCTTTGTTTAGGGGTAAGGAAGTTTTGTTCTCTGGGGGCAAAAGAAGAATCCTGAAATTTTTACTGTAAACTGTGTCCTTTAAGGGAGTAATATAGGGACTTCCCTGGGGGTGCAGTGGTTAAGAATCCGCCTGCCAACACAGGGGACACGGGTTCGAGCCCTGGTCCAGGAAGATCCCACATGCCACGGAGCAGCTAAGCCCGTGCGCCACAATTATGGAGCCTGCGCTCTAGAGCCCACGAACCACAACTACTGAGCCTACGTGTCACAACTACTGAAGGCTGCGTGCCTAGAGCCTGTGCTCCATGACAAGAGGAGCCACTGCAATGAGAAGCCCATGCACCACAACGAAGAGTAGCCCCCACTTGCCACAACTAGAGAAAGCCCGCGCGCAGCAATGAAGACCCATGCAGCCAAAAATAAATAAACATTTTTTTTAAAAGGGAGTAATATAATTTTAGTTTTTCTTGGAATTTTCACCAGTTTCTAATGGGTTGGAACTTTAAAAGAAGTCTTATTCCCTGTTTCAAACCTGGTTTTTTTAAGGTGAAATAATCCCATTGCTATATTGTTATCTTATTATTATTAGTGAGCGTTGGACGGTTAAGGAATGCTTTGTTCATTTAGGAGTCACCCTCATTAATTTATATTGTATGCATTCTCTGAGTGTAAACTTGCTATCCTTTTTTTTGGGTTGCAATCTCAAGACAGTTTCCATTCGATATTTTTGACCTCCAAGTATTATATGTTTGAAGTGATTTTCCTGGTAAACCATATCTCTGTCAAGAAGCATTGGTATGTTAAAAAGAACTTCAGATCTTCCAAATTGCCATTAACTTTTTCTTTGGGGTGGGGGGAGGGATGGAAAAATGTTTTTAATTTATGCCAATAACTTATCCTAAAAAAACTAAATTCTTCCCACTTTACACTTTAAAAATCATTGCCAACAACACAGTCCATAAGCAAGATTCATTAAGCTTTAAAACATTACAGGTTTCTTCAGCGGCCTTCTCCCTGGTGAAGATAAGTTCTTATTCCATCCACAGATTTAGGCTGAAACTTGAATCTGTTTAGTAACCTCATCACAAGGCATTCAGCTTTTTATAAAAAAAAAAAAAAATTGTCGGAAATAGTTTTCATGAGACGGTATACTTGAAAGTGTTACTTTTTGCTCTTCAAAGAAGATATATTGGATTTGGTTTTCTATAACCTGCATGTTAGTCAAAAAGGTGACGTTTTAATTGGTTCAGTTGAGTATTTTGATTTGCAGATGTTGAAATTTAAGGAGAATTGACAATTTAAAATTCTTTAGAAATCTGTTTTACTATAGAGTAGCAATTAAGAGCCCTGGTTGTATTGTCAGATGCATCGAGGTGTGAACTCTGGTTTCACCACTTACTACGTTTGTGACATTGAGCTAATTATTAAACCCTCCATTTTCTCTTCTGTAAAATAGGGACAATAGTTCCTGCTTCAGGCTTGTGAAGTTTAAATGAGATGATAGTAGTTAACATTTAATGAATGTTAGTATCTACCAGACCTCTTCAGTGCTTAATATGTGTTTATTTTAATCGTAGGATAAATATCTAAGCTATGTATTATTATCTCATGTTATAGTTGAGGAAACTGAAGCACAGAGAGGTTAAGTATTTTGCCTATGATATATATGATGTACTCAACAGTTCTTGGCATATAGTTAGCATTTACTGTATTAGATTTTTTGTTGAAATGAGGTTATTATGAAGTTTCCAAATGTATTACATTTTTAAGTAACTGACCTCTCTGGAGTAACATCCAAAGGATCTTCTGTGGCGCTTTTTCTTTCCTCTTGTCTCCATAGCTCTTGGTGCTGGACAAGCATCTTTATTTGGGAACAACCAACCTAAGATTGGAGGGCCTCTTGGTACAGGAGCCTTTGGGGCCCCTGGATTTAATACTACAACAGCCACTTTGGGCTTCGGAGCCCCCCAGGCCCCAGTAGGTAAGTGTCAGTCACTTTAGAAGCCTTTACTCAGTTTATTTCTTGCTAATACTTAAACTCGCTGACTTGATTTTCCACCCCACCCTATCCCGTCCCTACCAAAGCGGTATATACACACAGGTCATCAAACAATCATGTAGTACAGAAGGGCTTGTAATAGGTCCTGGCCTTCCCTGTTTCCCCACTCCTAGGTTCACTCCCCCAAAGAAACCACTTTTGTTACAGCTTTTAATTCATGTGGCATGTAAGTTTATATCTCTAAATGATGTGCTTATATTGCTGTGTTTTGCTTAAGTCTACATATATCAATATTTAACTTGTTAATGGTAGATGAGAATTTAGCTCAGTTATCACCTCTGTTTTGTATTCACTTCTCCCAATATATCTGTTTACTAAATTCCCTAAGTTTAGGGGTTTTTTTTGTTGTTGTTGTAGCTGGATTTGAGACTTTTTTAAAAAATTATTTATTTGGTTGTGCAAGGTCTTAGTTGCGGCTCGTGGGCTCCTTAGTTGCGGCTTGCCAGCTCCTTAGTTGTGGCATGCAAACTCTTAGTTGCAGCATGCATGTGAGATCTAGTTTCCTGACAAGGGATCGAACCCAGGACCCCTGCATTGGGAGCGCAGAGTCTTATCCACTGCGCCACCAGGGAAGTCCCCCACAAGTTTAGTTTTATCTGTTAAAGTGTTTTTCATACTTCATTCATTTGAATACCCCTTCCTAGTTTTTGTTATATCTGCCTGCCACCTTTGTTATTATTTCTAATTTAAAATTAACTTACTTTGTAACTTAAATATCTATCTTTTTTTTAAAGAAAATTATGTTTTACCAAAAATAAAAAACTGATGTCACCTGGCAGATATAGAGTAACTGAGATGGATGAATGGAAGGAGAGAAGGAAGGAGTGAGTCTCTGTACCATTAAATTCATCTCCTGTACTATCATGATCCATGTTTCACATTTTGAGAAGCCATGCAAATTTCCATGTCCTTACATACTTTGCAAATTTAAGCCATGTCCTTACATACTTTTTCTTACTCTGTCAACTAGGAGATAGTATTTCTTGAGTCCCCTTGGTCAAGTGAGGCTAATAGTGCTCTTCCTTACCCTTCTTTTTCTCTCATTTCTTTGCCCTTTTTATATTTTTGTATTGATAAAGTTGAAAAGTACTCTCTCCTAATAATTACTGTCTTCTTCCTTTGGGGAAAGAAAAATTTAAGTTTCAAATGAGCATAGCATTTTATTATAACTGTGAAAATATTGCTGCTTAATCAAGTAATCTTTTCTCATACAGCATTTTCTTTCGCCTGGAACTTCTAATTATTTTTTTCCCTTGCATTACATTACCTGCCCTTATCACCTTCTTAACACTAGTCCAAATTCTTAAGGGTAGTATTAGAATTCTTTTACCCTGGATACCTCATTCTTTGATCTCTCTGTCCTCCTGCGGCAGTGTGAACTCTGATTACTCCCTAGGTCTTCAGCATTGCTCTAGTATATTCCCTTCAAGTCTACTCAGTGGAGACTGCTATGTCCTGGATATAGGGTTTTCCTCTTTATCTATTTCCTAAATTTTCTGGAATGTGTCTTCAAGTAACATGGATATGAAAGGTAAACTTTGACTACTTACAGTTCTGAAAACATCTTCATTTGTTCCACACACTTTAATGTTATGGAATCTGGTGTGAAAATATTTCACCCTCAGAACTTTTTTTTTTTTTTTGCGGTACACGGGGCTCTCACTGTTGTGGCCTCTCCCGTTGCGGAGCACAGGCTCCGGACGCACAGGCTCAGCGGCCATGGCTCACAGGCCCAGCCGCTCCGCGGCATGTGGGATCTTCCCGGACCGGGGCACGAACCCGTGTCCCATGCATCGGCAGGCTGACTCTCAACCACTGCGCCACCAGGGAAGCCCCACCCTCAGAACTTTGACGATACTTCTTAGATTAACCATTTCTGATAAGAAGTCTAATGCCTTTCTGATTTTTTTTTTTTTTTGCGGTACGCGGGCCTCTCACTGTTGTGGCCTCTCCCGCTGCGGAGCACACGCAGGCTCAGCGGCCATGGCTCACGGGCCCAGCCACTCCACGGCATGTGGGATCTTCCCGGACTGGGGCACGAACCCGTGTTCCCTGCATTGGCAGGCGGACTCTCAACCACTGCGCCACCAGGGAAGCCCGCCTTTCTGATTCTTGAGACTTGTTCCCCCTAGGCCCACAACCATTTAGGATTGTCCCTTTGTTCTGAAATTTCAGTGATTTGCTTAGATCCTTTCTGTCTTTTTTCTTTTTTGGCCACGCCACGAGGCATGCGGCATCTTAGTTCCCTGACCAGGGATTGAACCCTGGGCCCCAGCAGTGAGAGCGCCGAGTCCTAACCACTGGACCACCAGGGAATTCCTAGACCTTTACTGTCTTAACATTTGATTTTTTTCACCCATGTTTCTACTTTCTGGAAGTTTTTTTTAAATTGTCTTCTGAATCATCCTTTTGGATTTTTTTTAATTGTCTTTCTCATTCTCTGGAAGTTCCTTTTTTTAAGCATCCAGTTCTTAGATGCAGTTTTTTTCTTGAAACTCTGAATTTAATTGGCATTAAAAATTTTTTTAGAATTCTTCTGTTCCTTAAATTTTCAGGATTATTTTTGTTTTGATCCTATTCTTTAATACTCAGTGATGCTTTCCAGTCATATTTAAGAATAAAATAATAAAAATCTCACTGGCAACTTGTGTATCTGGGTAGAGCTTTTTCGTCAGTAGATTTCATTTGATAAGTAGTCCAGGAACCAGCTGTTAGCCAAGGGTCTTCTAAATGTTAGAATATCACATTCTTAGCTCTGGGCTGGTACAGGTCCCCTTGTTGCCCTTGTTAACTTGATTTCATCAGAGGAACTCTATCTGATATTTTGACTTATCTGTTGAGCATCAGGGATTAGGAGGATGACAGGGTATAGTAGTAGTTGTGTATATATGCTTTGCCTTGGTTCTTCTCTCCTTCCACAGTCTCAGTTCATCAAATTTAGTCTTCTTGAATCTCTCAGCTTTCTGTGCTTCAGGCAGATAGTCCCCCCTTTTGGCTGTAATCCCCTTTGAGTGTACTCCAAGATATGGTTTACTCTCTCCTGCTTGTCCATTTCTTTCTTCTAGGCATTTGTTATATTTTCTCATCTGTTCATTTACTACCTTCCTATTCTTTGTCATTGTGGGCTGTGTAGATATTTTAATTTGTTTTATCCATAGATTTTAATTAGGTCTTTGGAGCTAGCAGAGGTGAATTAGAACTCTAATTTCTCTGTGAAAATTAGAATCAGTTTTATCATAAAATTATATTCAAATTTTGTTTTCCTTAGTTTTGATTTTAGTAGGAGGTAGCATAAATACCATAACCTGCTATTTACATAGATAGCTTTTGAATGGTTTTTAATAATCCATCTTTTCCCAAAGCCAGTTAAAAGGTCCTGACAAGAATTTGATATTACAGTTATATACAGTAGTGTTTCTGCTCATTTAAATGTAGTTGTATTGATTTAGAATGTACATCTTTGCATCACAGGGTCTTAGTTATAAGGTGCTTTAGAGCTTGTGGGAGTCCATTACTTAAAAGCCTCAGCTATGGTGGCTTCCTTACAGGTTAGTCCAGTCCATTGTTTTGTTCAGGTTGTTTAGAAACCAAAACCTGCCTTTATAGAATTTCCACCCAGTAGTTCTACTTCTACATCCTAAAGCTAAGCAAAATCAGTCTCCTACAATTTCTTTGTGGTAACCTATTGCCTTTCTTTCAGATAAAGTATCAGTTTCTTCTGGTCTCAAAAGACTTGATTTTTATACCTTTTTTCTATCTCTTTAATCATTTGGTCATGATACGGTTTTTCAGTATGTTTTCAAATTATTTTGACCAGAACTGAATATTAACACCAGTAAATGATAGCTTAACTAGCGCTTATGCTTGCTTATTCTCTTATTTTTCCTAACTTATCAGCTCTCTTTTCTGTATTTTATTTGAAATAATTCAGTTAACAGAGAAGATTTCATATTTAAACATACAGAAATAAAGACATTCTCACACACTTTCCTAATTATGTATGTTTGAATTTGTTGAGGGAATTTTTATTTGAGCATACCCAGGAGGGGTGACCTATACTTGTTATATGGTGGGATCAGCTAGTGCTGGTCAGTGTTTTTTTTTAATTAATTAATTTATTTTAAAATATTTATTTGGCTGTGTTGGATCTTAGTTGCAGCTCACGGGATCTTTCGTTGCTGCGCGTGGGCTTCTCTCTAGTTGTGGCGTGCGGGTTTTTCTCTCTCTAGTTGTGGTGTGTGGGCTCCAGGGCACGTGGGCTCTGTGGTTTGCGGCACGCAGGCTCTCTCGTTGAGGCACGCGAGCTCAGTACTTGTGGAGCGCAGGCTTAGTTGCCCTGCGGCATGTGGGATCTTGGTTCCCCAACCAGGGAGTGAACCTGTGTCCCCTGCATTAGAAGGCGGATTCTTTACCACTGGACCACCAGGGAAGTCCCTGATCAGTGTTTTTTTAGTGTATAATTGGCTGTCAGGTAACAAACCGACTAGTGAATATCAGAGTTCATTAAGAATATCCAGGGATTTTTTAGTCTTATTGAATAGTCCACAGAACAACATTATGTTATTGGGTGGCTACTTTTCTGTATTTTTTTCTCACCAGTAGTCTTAAATTGGATTTAGGAACTTTCTGAATACAGATGCTTTACTATATGATCATTAAATTGACATCTCCTCTGGGTTTCACAATCCTGAGCAAATTTGTACCCTCTCCTAAAATATCAACATACAGTGTTTTAGTATTTAGTGAATACATCCAGTTTTAAGAATGCTTAATTTGACTATGGTGGATCTACCCCTTTTCATTAATTTTATTTTAATTGTCTGTTTTGGGTTTGTTGTTGATGCTGCTATTGTCTCTCCACTCCCCCACCCCCCACTCTGCTCCATTGTATTAAATTTTTCAAAATTTTTTGTTTGTGGCACTTCTTTTCCATAGATTATCTTATTATATTTTGGCTTTAGCCTTATTTTAAATGTTTATAAAGGAAAACGTATTTTTATTTCTAAAGTAACTTGTGTGATTTGATTTTTTTTATCAGTATTTTTTGAAATATTTATCTTCTGAAGAGATTTCTTCATCAATCAGGGTATAGTGCAGATTTTTTTGTTGCTGTTTTCTTTTTACCGTGTACAATTGTAGATCATTGTTCCTGTCTGATGACGTTTGTTCTTACACTTTTTTTTTTCTATTTCTTTATTTTTTTGGCTGTGTTGGGTTTTCGTTGCTGTGCACAGGCTTTCTCTGGTTGCAGCGAGCGGGGGCTACTCTTTGCTGTGCGCGGGTTTCTCATTGCGGTGGCTTCTGTTGTTGCGGAGCACAGGCTCTAAGTGCGCAGGCTTCAGTAGTCGCAGCACACAGACTCAGTAGTTGTGGCTTGCGGGCTCTAGAGTGCAGGCTCAGTAGTTGTGGCTCACGGGCTTAGTTGCTCCGCGGCATGTGGGATCTTCCCGGACCAGGGCTCAAACCCGTGTCCCTTGCATTGGCAGGCGGATTCTTAACCACTGCGCCACCAGGGAAGCCCTGTTCTTACACTTTGAAAGAAAATGGGGTGATCTTTTTTTCCTTTCAATTTTTACTTAAATGTAATATGAATATCAAATGCAAATAGTAAATATAAGGATGCCTTAACAGCCATTTTCATTTTCATTTGCTACCCTCTTCCTCTATATTCTCAGTATACTTAATATTTTTTATTCTGGAATTTTTTACTTATTAAATTAAATCAAAGATACTTTGTTATTTCCATATTGTCATTTTTAACAACTACTTAATCCACCATGTTGATGAATCATGATTTTTACAACTGTTAATGTTGGACATAGGTTGTTTCCAAGTCTTGACCATTACAGATAATAATGGTGTTCAGTGAACACTTACAAATATGTCTTTATTTTCTTTCTAGTTTAATTAAGTCCTTGGGTTAGATTTTCATGATTAAAATTATTAGGTTAAAAAATATAAAAACATTACTTGCTCTGTGTACTGTCATATTGTTTGTTTTAGACATATTAAACCAATTTGCAGCATCTCTAGAAGTCAGACTGATCCCTTTTTATATAGCTACGCCATTGATAGATAATGAATTAGATACAAAATTTCTTCAAGGTTGTTTAGGTTTACATTCCTTTGATTATTGGCAATAATGAACACCTAAGTAAAATTTTGTGTGTGTTGTCTCTTATGAAATGCTCCACATATCTTTGACCTTTTAGATTATTTGATTGTTGATTTCCTTCACAGTTTGCTCCTTTGCTCTCAACCAGTAATGCCACTGAGTGAGTCTGAACATTTTGAAGAGAATCTCAAGTTCTCTTGATTTAAGGCACTGGATCCTTGGACTGACATCTTGCTTTTTCTTTTCTTTTTTTAAAAAGCTTTGACAGATCCAAATGCTTCTGCTGCCCAGCAGGCTGTTCTCCAACAGCACATCAATAGTCTGACATACTCACCTTTTGGGGACTCTCCTCTCTTCCGGAATCCCATGTCAGACCCTAAGAAGAAAGAAGAGGTAAGTTTAAGGATGTTTCTATAAAATCTGTTCTCAGAGTAGGAGAAACTTAGGTGTAATTAAACTTCTAAGACACATTATTTATGCTTTTCACTAGGCCAGGGGATAAATTATTTTTATATCTGGAAGGCAGCATGACAGTGAAATAAGTGTTGAACTGGAAGTGAAGGCTGAGACTTTTCAACAGCCCTGATATGAGGCAGATATTATACTCATTTTATAGTTGAGCAAACTAAGGCTCACAGAGGCTGATTTCTCTAACATCATAATGTCTTAAGTGGCAAATCAAATTTTTTTTCTCCTGATTTCTACATAGCTTTGTCTTAATCTCTTAGGTTCTAGAAATGATCTTCTGTTCACTGTGTTGTGGCATTAAAAGTAGTCTTTGGTTGGTTTAATCCTGTTTTACCACTTACAGTCTGTGAGATATTGGGCATCTCCTTTTGCCTCTCTGAATGTGTTTCATCTGTAAAATGGGAATAGCAATTCTGTTCAGTGTTGAGAAATAGAATAAGTTGCTCAGTATACAGAAATAATTATTTAGCCATTTATGTCTGACTAGTTACTGTGTTCAGCACTGAGGATACCTAATAAAAGTAAACAAGAATTTATTCTCTAAGAGCTTGCTATCCAGTGAGGAAGATCAGACCTGTACATGCTTAAATTTACTCAGCTTTAGTATAATATATGCAGTAATAGAGAGATGAGCCTATCAACTGATGAATGGATAAACACAATGTTGTATGTCTATATAATGGAATATCATTCAGCCATAAAAAGGAATGAAGTGATGATACATGCTACAACATGGATGAATCTTGAAAACATGCTAAGTCAAAGAAGCCAAACGCAAAGGCCACATGATTCTATTTATATAAAATGTGTAAAATAGGCAAATCCATAGAGACAGAAAGTACATGCTTGCCAAGAGATAGAGGGGACTTCCCTGGCGGTCCAGTGGCTAAGACTCCGCACTCCCAGTGCTGGGGGGCCCGGGTTTGATCCCTGGTCAGGGAACTAGATCCCACATGCCGCAGCTAAAGATTCCACATGCTTCAACTAAAAAGGTCCCACATGCCACAACTAGGATCTGACACAGCCAAATAAATAAACAATAAAATAAATGAATGTTTAAAAAAGAGAGAGAGAGAGAGAAAGAGAGGAATTGGGAGGCACAGTATTTCTTTTTGGAATGAGGGAAATGTTCTGGAATTTAGTGGTTGTGGTTGTACAGCCTTGTAAATATACTAAAACTTAACTGAATTAAATGCATTAAAATGGTGAATTTTATGTTAGTGAATTTTATCTTAATAAAAATTTAAAAATATCACAGAGGGAAGAGCATAGATTCTTGGGTGAGTTTGATAAAGGTTTTCAGAAGAGGTAAGGTTTAACTTGTTTTGAGAACATATGTAGAAGTTGGTAGATCTAGGTCAAGACATTCCAAGCAAAGGCACAGAATTGTGAAAGATAACAAAAGAGATTTGGGAAGGTATGTTGATACTGAAGTGTAAACAGTCTGCATTGTGAAGAGAAGAATAAACTGTGATAGGTTTTATATTTTAGATATTGTTGTTTCAAGTGGTTATATAATCCCATGTATACTGTTTAGGAAAACAAATGTATAACATCCTGAAGATGCTATGGAGACATAGTAAAGGTGCCATCAAAACCAACCTGAAGACTAATTAATTTAGTTGTATGTCTCCTCCACTAACTTGTAATACCCTCAAAAATCAGGGAGAGTAATTGTATTATTATTATTATTTTAAATTTCTTTCTTTCTTTTTCTTTTCTTTCTTTTCTTTCCTTCCTTCCTTCCGTCCTTCTGTCCTTCCTTCCTTCCTTTCTTTCCTTTCTTTCGTTTCTTTCATTTCTTTCTTCGTTGCTGCACACCAGCTTTCTGTAGTTGCAGCGAGTGGGGGCTACTCTTTGTTGTGTTGCGTGGTCTTCTCATTGCAGTGGCTTCTCTTGTTGCAAAGCATGGTCTCTAGGCACGTGGGCTTCAGTAGTTGTGGCATGTGGGCTCAGTAGTTGTGGCTTGCAGGCTCTAGAGTGCAGGCTCAGTAGTTGTGGCACACGGGCTTAGTTGCTCCGCGGCATGTGGTATCTTCCTGGGCCAGGGCTCGAACCCATGTCCCCTGCATTGGCAGATGGATCCTTAACCGTTATGCCACCAGGGAAGTCCCAATTGTATTATTTTTATTCTTAGTGTTTGACTCATGGTAATTATCAGCGTTTATTAAATGGTGGATAAATGCAAGCTAATATCTATCCATTTTTTCATAGTGATGTAGATTGCATAAAAGTTGAATATTTATGGCTGTGTCTCAGTTTTTCTTGAAGGATAAGATTTTTGGTTTAATTGAAAAATAATTAGGCTTAGAATTATTTTGGTATTATATTTTCTTAAAATTGAATGTAAATATTGTCTTTGTTTTAGAAAGCAAAACAACTGCAGGCTATTCTCTTTTGTAAGATGAAGAGAAATGCACAAGGTATATTCATATGTTAGTACATTTCGATTTACAATATACTTCAGATGCAGATACTTCAGATGCAGTATCTCAATTATATTTTGAAACAAGTCAGACAAACCCATTGAAATGGGGGCTGGGGAGATGAATGAAAATCAATTATAGAGAAATAAAGACAGTTACATTAGCATTCACACTTACATACGAAGTTGGGTGGGAAATCCTTGTGTTCTGGGAGCCAAGACTCCAAGAGAGATCTAGCAGGTGAATGGCAGAGATGAGGTGTGAACTCTGGTCTTCTGATTTTTAAGGCCAGTATCATATTTGAGTTAAACTAGAACTTTCCTTGATTTTTTTGTTTTTCAGAGATTGAAACCAACAAATCCAGCAGCCCAGAAGGCTCTCACGACACCTACGCATTATAAACTGACACCCCGCCCTGCCACCAGAGTCCGACCGAAGGCTTTACAAACAACAGGCACAGCCAAGTCACATCTCTTTGATGGGCTAGATGACGATGAACCATCCTTAGCCAATGGAGCATTCATGCCCAAGTGAGTTTCTGTTAAATTAGATGTAAAATATTAATATAAACTAAGTATAAAACTGTTTACTTAAATGTGCTACAAATGTTATATATACATTTTTTTTCTTAATGTGATAAATATAGAATGTCACGAAGAAGAATAAAAATAACTCGATCACTCCGAGGGATAATCATAGTTAACATAACATGTTTTGGTTAACATCCTTCAAGTTTTGCATATATCATGTTATTTGGTTTTGTTTTTGATAAGCTAGTGCTAGTGCTTACATTATTTTAAGCAGAAGACACTGTTTTCTTACAACTCAAATTGGCCAAACTAGTTAAGAAAAAATATATATACGTATACACACATTTGTTTTCATTCCTATACATATAGATATTAATAAAATAATAAGTAATTACATTGAAAATAAATTCAGAAAAGTATGTTGAAGAGTTGTTGGTAAACATTGAAAATTATACTTAAAGTATGCAAACATGCCTTATTAGAGTGTTAATATATATACATGGGGGAAAAAAACTGAAGAAAAATACATACCAAAGTGTCAACAGTAGTTAACTTCTGGAGATATAATTTCAGGGCATTTCATTTCTCAGTTGTTTATTTTTCTAGATGCATTGCTAAACACACACAGAGGCTTTTTTTAAATACCGAATACTTTTCTAATCAGAAAGGAAAGCTTTTTTTTTTTTTTTTTTTTTTTTAAAGCTTTGGGGGAAAAAGTAGGAATTCATCTCTTACAGTTCTTAGTCTATGAATGTTATAAAGTGTAAAAAATTATCACTCCTTTTTTTCTCTTAAAAGTATGGTGGGCAGCTGCTTCAGAAAAGATGGAAAGTCCGATTTTATACATTTCTTTTTTTTTTTTTTTTTTTTCTTTGCGGTACGCGGGCCTCTGTCTGTTGTGGCCTCTCCCGTTACGGAGCACAGGCTCCAGACGTGCAGGCTCAGCGGCCATGGCTCACGGGCCCAGCCACTCCACGGCATGTGGGATCTTCCCAGACCGGGGCACGAACCCGTGTCCCCTGCATCGGCAGGCAGACTCTCAACCACTGCGCCACCAGGGAAGCCCCCGATTTTATGCATTTCTTTAGAACATCACTGGATTATTTTGAAGGCAGGGACTGCGTATTATTCATGTTTATGTCCCCAGCATTTAGCAAATTGTTCAGCTTAGAGTCACCCTTTTTAGTCCAGTCATCAGATCAACAACTTTCAGGGCAATTTCACCAGGTCTTAGGATCTACAAATATGATATACAAATAGAGAGGATTGGAGTGGGAAAGCACACGTTTTGCTGTTAATATGGTATCCCCTTCCTGGCTTCTACTATGTGGTGTTGCTCTCAACAGTCTTTACTCGATGTATCAGAAGTACACGGGTTACCTGTCACTTTTCCTTGATTTACTTTCCTGGAAATGTGGCTTCCAGGAACCCACCACTTTTTTAGTTTTGTTCCTACCTTACTGGTTGCTCCTTCTGTCTCCCTTGCTGGTTCCTCTTCTTCCTGGCCTCTTAAAATTGGAGTGCCCCTAAGCTCAGTTCTTGATCACATTATCTTTACTCACTCCCAAAGTGATTTAATTTAATTCAAGACTTCTTGATCATCTGTAGTCTAATTCTCAAACTTTTATCTCCAGCCTGGACCTCTCTCACAAACTCCAGACTCTTATATCCAATATCCAGCCCTACTCAGCATCTCCACTTGCATGTCTAATAGACATTTATTTCAAAATTAACATGTCCAGAACTGAACTGATCTTCCACCTTAAAGCTGTTCCACCCAAAGCCTTTCCTGTTGCAGATAATTGCGTTTCTATCACTCTAGTTGCTCAGGCCAAAAATTTTGGAATCGTCATTGACTTTTTTCATACATCCCATATCTAAGCCATCAGCAAATCTTTGTTCTACCTTTAAAAATTATCCAGAATCTGACCAATTCTTACCACCTTCACTGCTACTAATTACCTTGACCCAAGGCACCATCATCTCTTGACTGAATTACTGCAGTATCTGCTAACTGATCTCTTTGCTTTTACCTTTGTTCCTTTGCATTCTGTTCAGAATACAGCTAACAGTGATTCTTTTGAAGTGTAAGTCAGACCATGTCACTGTCTGTCCAAAACTCAATTGTGGTTCGTACTTCACCCAGTAAAAGCTGAATTCCTTACAATGGCACATGAGGCCCTATAAGATCTGATGTTCCATTACCTCTGTAAACACATCTACTACTGTCTTCACTGTCTACTCCACTATAATCTCCTTGCTGCTGTTAGGACAAGAAAGGCATGCTATCGCCTTTGGATCGTTGCTCCAATTGTTCTCTTTGCCTAAAACACTTCTCCCCATAAATCCTAATAGCTAACTGTCTTACTCTTTACGCAAATGTCACATCGGTGAATACTACTCTGGCCACCCTATTTTAAATTTTACCCGTCTTTTCTCTTGTCAGAACTCCCCATGTTCTTTTACTTATTTTTTTCTGCCAGTTATGCCAGCATCATTTGTTAAACAAACTGCACCTTTCCCAAGGGAATTTAAATGTGACCCTTGATGTATTAAGTCAGATTCTCTATTCAAGTTATATGCTTGTTCGTTTGCTTGTTCGTTTATTCTTTTTTTAAGTTTTAAATAACTTATTGAAATATAGTTGATTACAATGTTGTGGGGGGTTTTGTTATTTTGGCTGCGTTGGGTCTTCGTTGCTGTGCGTGGGCTTTCTCTAGTTGCGGCGTGCGGGGGCTACTCTTCGTTGTGGTGCGCGGGCTTCTCATTGCGGTGGCTTCTCTTGTTGTGGAGCACAGGTTGTAGGCACGTGGGCTTCAGTATTGTGGCTCGCGGGCTCAGTAGTTGTGGCTCGCAGGCTCTAGAGCACAGGCTGAGTAGTTGTGGCACACGGGCTTAGTTGCTGTGAACAAGACACATTCCTCTGTCACAAACTATGGGGGAAGAGAGATGTTGACAAAATAATCACAAGTGACAGGAGAAGTAGAGATTGCCACTGTAGGAGAGACAGAATGATGAAGGAAAGCTCTGAGGATGTGTTGTTTAAACTGAAGAGGGATAGGGAGGACTGTCAGGCAGAGAGAGTATTTTGATATGTTTCTGGTTTTAAATACACATATATTTTTTTCAAGTGGATATAAATTTATTTTCCAGTTTTTTTTTTCAATGTTTGTTTCAAACATGACTTGACCAATTGGTGTTCTGTCTTGTATTTATCAAGATAGTCTCTCCCCCCACCACACCATTTATATAAAATACTGGAAAGTGCAAGTTGTTTCCTGGACATGAGGGAGAGAGAGGTCTTGGAGGGATAGAAAGGAGAGATTACAAGGTGTATGAGGAGACTTCTGGATATTTATGGCTATGTTGTTTTTCTTGATTGTGATGATGGTTTCACTGGCGTATACACATGTTGAAGCTTATGGAATTGTACAATTTAATATGTGCTGTTTACTATATGTCAATTCTGAACTAATAAATAAATGTAGCAAGGTTGTGGGAAACAAGTTCAATACAAGTTCAAACAAGTAACTCTTATTCCTATATCGCTATATTCCTATAAGCCAAGTGAGGGCAGTGACGTAAATATGGCGAAATATACATGAATCTGTCACTTGTTTTTACTTATGAAATATTTCATTGTTGAAATAAACCTGGTGTTCAAAGTCACATAGTTTTGCTTTCACAAATTGTACGACACTTTTCTGTTCTTTGGCTTCTTGTGTCTGTCCTTTGTACCTGTCTCACCTTGATATTTCTGATTCCAGTCCTCTTCACATTTGCCTCACGCTGTTTTTATGTTTCATATTTAGTTCCTTGTTTTTTACTTGTACGTTCTTCATGTGAAACATTTGATTAAACCATCTTCTCTCCCCCCCCCCCCACCCCTGTTGCTGTGTTTCCATCCATTGCAGCTAATATTTTCTGTGATCACCAGGTTGTTCGCTCTTTGGCCAGAAGGAACCCTTTCATGTTGGCTCCTAAGCCCTCTCCATAGATCCTGATAGTGTTTGGTAACTTACTTTCTTTTAAACTTTTTTTCCGGGCTTCCCTGGTGGCGCAGTGGTTGAGAGTCCGCCTGCCGATGCAGGGGACACGGGTTCGAGCCCTGGTCTGGGAAGATCCCACATGCCGCGGAGCGGTTAGGCCCGTGAGCCATGGCCGCTGAGTCTGCGCTTCCGGAGCCTGTGCTCCGCAACGGGAAAGGCCACAACAGTGAGAGGCCCACGTACCACAAAAAAAAAACACTTTTTCCCCTAATTTATTTATTTATTTATTTATTTTTGGCTGCGTTGGATCTTCGTTTCTGCGCGAGGGCTTTTTCTCTAGTTGCAGCAAGCGGGGGCCACTCTTCATCGCGGCGCACAGGCCTCTCACTATCGCGGCCTCTCTTGTTGCGGAGCACAGGCTCCAGACGCGTAGGCTCAGTAGTTGTGGCGCATGGGCATAGTTGCTCCGCGGCATGTGGGATCCTCCTGGACCAGGGCTCAAACCTGTGTCCCCTGCATTAGCAGGCAGATTCTCAACCACTGCGCCACCAGGGAAACCCAACTTACTTTCTTTTAGAGTTCACCATGTAAAATTTTGTCCGGGACTTTTTTGCCTGCTGTGTTCCTGATTTAGATTGGCTTGGATGTTCCTGTCTTATAATTTCCTTATCCAGTTTTGGTATAAAAATTAGGCTGACCTCACAAATTGTATCATTCCCTCTATTCTCTGGAAGACTTTGTGTAAGATAGGCCTTTTTCCCCCCCTTCCATTAGATGTTGGATACTGGTGAAGATACGAGTCTGAAGTGTTATTTGTAGTAAGGTGTTTTGTTTTAATTATTGACTTTAAAGTTATAGGACATCCGCTTTTTCATTCTTTTGAGTCACTTTTGACAAGTTATGTTCTTATAATATTAATTTCAGCTCATTAAAATTCCAAACTTACTGGCATAAAGTTGTTTAAAAATATCCTTACTGTCTTCTTCATTTTAGTAGAATCTGTAGGGATGTCTGTGTTTTCACTCCTGACATGTGGGTATTTTTTTTTTTTTTTTTTTTTTTTTTTTTTTTTTTTTTTTTTTCATGTGGGTATTTTGTGCCTTCTCATTTTAGCAATGTGGTCAGGGATCTACCAGTTTTATTGACCACTTCAAAGAACTAACTTCTGGCATTATTGATGCTCTCGAGTCTGATTCCTCTTTCATTAATTTTTAATTTTATTTATCATTTTCACTAATATTTATTTTTAGTCCCTTCTCCCCTCTTTTTTTAAAAAAATTTTTATTTATTTTATTTTTGGCTGCATTGGGTCTTTGTTGCCTGCACGCAGGCTTTTCTCTAGTTGTGGCGAGCGGGGGCTACTCTTGGTTGTGCTGCGCAGGCTTCTCATTGCGGTGGCTTCTCTTGTTGTGGAGCATGGGCTCTAGGTGCGCGGGCTCAGTAGTTGTGGCTCACCGGCTCTAGAACTCAGGCTCAGTAGTTGTGGTGCACAGGCTTAGTTGCTCCGCAAATGTAGGATCTTCATGGACCAGGGCTCCAACCCGTGTCCCCTGCATTGGCAGACGGATTCTTAACCACTGTGCCACCAGGGAGGTCCATTCCCCCCTCTTTATATGGTATTTAATTTTCTGTCCTTTGTCTAAATGGATGCTTAGCTTTTATTTTCAACTTTCCTTCTTTTCAAATATTAATATATGCATTTAGAGATGTAAATTTTCCTTTTAGTTCAGCTCTATTTGTACTCTACAAGTTTTGATATGGAGTACTCTTAATGTTCAAAAAATAACTATATGATAAATGCTTTCTGATTTTCATGGGGATTTTTGAGCCTGGGGTTATTCAAGAATATAAATTCCTAACATGGAGATTTTTAAGTTATCTCTTTGTTACTGATTTCTAGCTTATGTGCAAAAGAAAAAAGTACTTCAGGTGATTTCAGTTTTTTGAAACTTGTGGCTTCCTTTAATAGTCCAACATATGGTTAGTTTTCATAAACATTCCATATGTATTTGAAAAGAATATTTATTCCATAATTGTTGGGTTTGGGGATATTAAATTATACTAAGCTTGCTAATCATTTAGGTCTTCTACATACATAGTGATTTATTTGGTTTGGATATTTCAGTTACCTTATTTCCTTAACCTCCAAATCACAAAAACATATATGAACACATCTGCAGTTTTCCTAAATTTATCTATTTTAATATTTAACAGCTTTTACAAATGTGTGCCTGAATTACTTGTGTTTTTTTTTACTTACTAATTTTTATTGTAGTAAAATATACATAAAAATGGTTAAAATGGTAAAATTTATGTTACATACAATTACAGTTCAGTGGTGTTAAGTATATTTACAATATTGTGTAGCTATCACCACCAGTATCTCCAGAACTTCATCATCCCAAACAGAAACTCTGTACCTGCCATGCGATAATTCCCTATTTTCTTCTTCCCCCAGAAGAAGAAACCTGTTAACCTTTTAACCATTACTTTCTGTCTGTAAAAATTTGCCTATTTTAGATACCTCATATACAGAGAATCATACAGAATTTATTCTCTTTCATTTCTGGATTATTTTACTTGGCATAATATTTTATTTGTTTAAATTACTTTTATTGGAGTACAGTTGCTTTACAATGTTGTGTTAGTTTCTGCTGTACAGCAAAATGAATCAGCCATACATATACACATATCCCCTCCCTTTTGGACTTCCTTCCCATTCATGTCACCACAGTGCATTAAGTAGAGTTCCCTGTGCTATACAGTATGTTCTCATTAGTTGGCATAATATTTTAGAGGTTCATTAAGTTGTAGCATGTATCAGAACTTCATTTCTTTTTTTTTCTTTTTTTTTTTTTTTTTTTTTTTTGCGGTACGCGGGCCTCTCACTGTTGTGGCCTCTCCCGTTGTGGAGCACAGGCTCCAGATGCACAGGCTCAGCGGCCATGGCTCACAGGCCTAGCCGCTCCGCGGCATGTGGGATCTTCCCTGACCGGGGTATGAACCCGTGTCCCCTGCATCGGCAGGCGGATTCTCAACCACTGTGCCACCAGGGAAGCCCAGAACTTCATTTCTTTTTAAGGCTGAATAATATTCCACTGTATGGTTAACCCACATTTTGTTTATCCATTCCATCTATTGATGGACTTTTAGGTTGTTTCCACCTTTTAGCTATGTGAATACTGCTGCTATAAATGTTGGTGTACAAGTATCAGAGTCCCAGTTTCAATTCCTTTGAGTATATATCCAGGACTGGAATTGTTTGCTCATACATTGATTCTATACTTAACCTTTTAAAGAACTGACAAACTGTTCAGGCTACCTGAAAAAGAATTCAGAGTAATGATAGTAAAGATGATCCCAAAACCTTGGAAATGGAATGGAGAAAATACAAGAAATGTTTAACAAGGACCTAGAAGAACTAAAGAGCAAACAAACCATCATGAACAACACAATAAATGAAATTTAAAATTCTCTAGAAGGAATCAATAGCAGAATAAATGAGGCAGAAGAACGGATAAGTGACCTGGAAGATAAAATAGTGGAAATAACTACCTCAGAGCAAAATAAAGAAAAACGAATGAAAAGAATTGAGGACAGTCTCAGAGACCTCCGGGACAACATTAAACACACCAACGTTCGAATTATAGGGGTCCCAGAAGAGGAAGAGAAAAAGAAAGGGACTGAGAAAATATTTGAAGAGATTATAGTTGAAAACTTCCCTAATATGGGAAAGGAAATAGTTAATCAAGTCCAGGAAGCGCAGAGTCCCATACAGGATAAATCCAAGGAGAAACACACCAAGACACATATTCATCAAACTATCAAAAATTAAATACAAAGAAAACATGCTAAAAGCAGCAAGGGAAAAACAACAAATAACATACAAGGGAACTCCCATAAGGTTAACAGCTGATTTCTCAGCAGAAACTCTACAAGCCAGAAGGGAGTGGCGTGATATACTTAAAGTGATGAAAGGGAAAAACCCTACAACCAAGAATACTCTACCCAGCAAGAATCTCATTCAGACTTGACGGAGAAATTAAAACCTTTACAGACAAGTAAAAGCTAAGAGAATTCAGCACCACCAAACCAGCTTTACAACAAATGCTAAAGGAACTTCTCTAGGCAGGAAACACAAGAGAAGGAAAAGACCTACAATAACAAACCCAAAACAATTAAGAGGGGCTTCCCTGGTGGCGCAGTGGTTGAGAGTCCGCCTGCTGATGCAGGGGACACGGGTTCATGCCCCGGTCCGGGAAGATCCCACATGCTGCGGAGCGGCTAGGCCCGTGAGCCATGGCCGCTAAGCCTGTGCATCTGGAGCCTGTGCTCCGCAACGGGAGAGGCCACAACAGTGAGAGGCCCGTGTACCGCAAAAAAAAAAGAAACAGTTAAGAAAATGGTAATAGGAACATACATATCGATAACTACCTTAAGCGTAAATAGATTAAATACTCCAACCAAAAGGCATAGATTGGCTGAATAGATACAAAGACAAGACCTGTATATATGCTGTCTGCAAGAGACCCACTTCAGACCTAGGGACACATGCAGACTGAAAGTGAGAGGTGGAAAAAGATATTCCATGCAAATGGAAATCAAAAGAAAGCTGGAGTAGCAATTCTCATATCAGACAAAATAGTCTTTAAAATAAACACTATTATAAGAGACAAAGGACACTACATAATGATCAAGGGATCGATCCAAGAAGAAGATATAACATTTGTAAATATTTATGCACCCAACATAGAAGCACCTCAGTACATAAGGCAAATGCTTACAGCCATAAAAGGGGAAATCAACGGTAACACAATCATAGTAGGGGACTTTAACACCCCACTTTCACCAATGGACAGATCATCCAAAATGAAAATAAATAAGGAAGCACAAGCTTTAAATGATAAATTAAACAAGATGGACTTAATTGATATTTATAGGTCATTCCATCCAAAAATAACAATATACTTTCTTCTCACGTGCTCATGGAACATTCTCCAGGATAGATCATATTGTGGGTCACAAATCAAGCCTTGGCAAATTTTCAAAAATTCAAATTGTATCAAGTATCTTTTCCAATCACAACGCTAATGAGACTAGGTATCAATTACAGGAAATGATCTGTAAAAAATACAAACACATGGAGGCTAAACAATACAGTACTAAATAACCAAGAGATCACTGAAGAAATCAAAGGGGAAATCAAAAAATACCAAAAGACAATGAAAACACAATGATCCAAAACCTATGGGATGCAGCAAAAGCAGTTCTTAAGACGGAAGTTTATAGCAATACAGTCCTGCCTCAAGAAACAAGAAACATCTCAAACAATCCTGCTTCAAGAAATAAGAAACATCTCAAATAAACAACAGAACCTTATACCTAGAGCAATTAGAGAAAGAAGAACAAAAAACCCCAAAGTTAGCTGAAGGAAAGAAATCATTAAGATCAGATCAGAAATAAATGAAAAAGAAATGAAGGAAATGATAGCAAAGATCAATAAAACTAAAAGCTGGTTCTTTGAGAAGATAAACAAAATTGATAAACCATTAGCCAGACTCATCAAGAAAAAAACGGAGAAGACTCAAATCAATAGAATTAGAAATGAAGAAGGAGAAATAACAACTAACACTGCAGAAATACAAAGCATCATGAGAGATTACTACAAGCAATTATATGCCAATTAAATGGACAACCTGGAAGAAATGGACACATTCTTAGAAAAGCACAACCTTCTGAGCCTGAACCAGGAAGAGAGAGAAAATATAAACAAACCAATGACAAGCACTGAAATTGAGACTGTGATAAAAATCTTCCAGCAAACAAAAACCCAGGACCAGATGGCTTCACAGACAAATTCCAGCAAACATTTAGAGAAGAGCTAACACCCATCCTTCTCAAACTCTTCGAAAATATAGCAGAGGGAGGAACACTCCCAAACTCATTCTGTGAGGCCACCATCACCCTGATACCAAAACCAGACAAAGATGTCACAAAGAAAGAAAACTGCAGGCCAATATCACTGATGAACATAGATGCAAAAATCCTCAACAAAATACTAGCAAACAGAATCCAACAGCACATTAAAAGAATCATAGACCATGATCAAGTGGGGTTTATCCCAGGAATGCAAGGATTCTTCAATATATGCAAGTCAATCAGTGTGATACACCATATTAACAAATTGAAGGAGAAAAACCATATGATCATCTCAATAGATGCAGAGAATGCTTTCGACAAAATTCAACACCCATTTATGATTTAAAAACCTTCAGAAAGTGGGCATAGAGGGAACTTACCTCAACATAATAAAGGCCATATATGACAAACCCACAGCCAGCGTCATCCTCAATGGTGAAAAACTGAAAGCATTTCCACTAAGATCAGGAACAAGACAAGGTTGTCCACTCTCACCACTATTATTTAACATAGTTTTGGAAGTTTTAGCCACAGCAGTCAGAGAAGAAAAAGAAATAAAAGGAATCCAAATCAGAAAAGAAGAAGTAAAGCTGTCACTGTTTGCAGATGACATGATACTATACATAGAGAATCCTAAAGATGCTACCAGAAAACTACTAGAGCTAATCAATGAATTTGGTAAAGTAGCAGGATATAAAATTAATGCACAGAAATCTATTGCATTCTTATACACTAATGATGAAAAATCAGAAAGAGAAGTTAAGGAAACATTCCCATTTACCACTGCAACAAAAAGAATAAAATACCTAGGAATAAACCTACCTAAGGAGACAAAAGACCTGTATGTATGCAGAAAACTAGAAGACACTGATGAAAAAAACTAAAGATGATCCAAACATGTGGAGAGATATACCACGTTCTTGGATTGGAAGAATCAACCTTGTGAAAGTGACTGTGCTACCCAAAGCATCTACAGATTCAATACAATCAATCCTTATCAAACTACCAGTGGCATTTTTCACAGAACTAGAACAAAAAATTTCACAATTTGTATGGAAACACAAAAGACCCCGAAGAGCCAAAGCAATCTTGAAAAAGAAAAATGGAGCTGGAGCGATCAGGCTCCTGGACTTCAGACTATACTACAAAGCTACAGTCATCAAGACAGTATGGTACGGACACAAAAACAGACATATAGATCAATGGAACAGGATAGAAAGCCCAGAGATAAACCCACCCACATATGGTCACCTTATTTTTGATAAAGGCGGCACGAATATACAATGGAGAAAAGACAGTCTCTTCAATAAGTGGTGCTGGGAAAACTGGACAGCTACATGTAAAAGAATGAAATTAGAACACTCCCTAACACCATACACAAAAATAAACTCAAAATGGATTAAAGACCTAAATGTAAGGCCAGACACTATAAACCTCTTAGAGGAAAACATAGGAAGAACACTCTTTGACATAAATCACAGCAAGATCCTTTTTGGCCCACCTCCTAGAGAAATGGAATTAAAAACAAAAACAGATGGGATCTAATGAAATGTAAAAGCTTTTGCACAGCAAAGGAAACCATAAACAAGATGAAAAGACAGCGCTCAGAATGGGAGAAAATATTTGCAAACAAAGCAACTGACAAAGGATTAATCTCTAAAATTTACATGCAGCTCATGCAGCTCAATATCCAAAAAACAAACAACCCAATCCAAAAATGGACAGAAGACCTAAATAGACATTTCTCCAAAGAAGATACACAGATTGGCAACAAACACATGAAAGGATGCTCAACATCACTAATCATTAGAGAAATGCAAATCAAAACTACAATGAGGTATCACCTCCCACCAGTCAGAATGGCCATCATCAAAAAAATCTACAAACAATAAACACTGGAGAGGATGTGGAGAAAAGGGAACCCTCTTACACTGTTGGTGGGAATGTAAATTGATAAAGCCACTATGGAGAACAGTACGGAGGTTCCTTAAAAAACTAAAAATAGAACTACCATATGACCCAGCAATCCCACTACTGGATGTATACCCTGAGAAAACCATAATTCAAAAAGAGTCATGTACCACAATGTTCATTGCAGCTCTGTTTACAGTAGCCAGGACATGGAAGCAACGTACGTGTCCATCGATAGATGAATGGATAAAGAAGATGTGGCACATATATACAATGGAATATTACTCAGCCATAAAAAGAAACGAAATTGAGTTATTTGTAGTGAGGTGGATGGACCTAGAGTCTGTCATACAGAGTGAAGTAAGTCAGAAAGAGAAAAATACCGTACGCTAACACATATATGTGAAATCTAAAAAAAAAAAAAAATTTTGTTCTGGAGAACCTAGGGGCAAGCCAGGAATAAAGACACAGACGTAGAGAATGGACTTGAGGACATGGGGAGGGGGAAGGGTAAGCTGGGTCGAAGTGAGAGAGTGGCATGGGCTACCAAATGTAAAATTGGTAGCTAGTGGGAAGCAGCCTCATAGCACAGGGAGATCAGCTCCATGCTTTGTGACCACCTAGAGGGGTGGGATAAGGAGGGTGGGAGGGAGACGCAAGAGGGAAGAGGTGTGGGGATATATGTATATGTATGGCTGATTCACTTTGTTATAAAGCCGAAACTAACACACCATTGTAGAGCAATTATACTCCACTAAAGATGTTAAAAAATAAAGGAAAAAAGAAAGAAAGAACTGCCAAACTGTTTTCCATAGCCGCTGCACCATTTTACTTTCCCTCCAGCAGTGTACAATGTTTTAGTTTTCTCCGTATCCTTGTCAGCTCTTGTTATTTTCTGGTTTGTCTGTTTGTTTTTAACAGCCATTCTGGTGGGGGTGAAGTGGTACCTCATGCTTGTAATTTGCATTCCCTTTATGATGTTGTGTATCTTATGTTGTTATTGGCCATTTATCTTTGAAGAAAACTGTGGCAGTAACTGGAATTCAAGGATGATGATATTGACCTTCAGAGGTTTTTTTTTTTTTTTTTTATGACAGTGCTTATTGAGATGAGTCATAGCTGAACTTAGGACCATGTGCTTTTTACTTTTAGTTCTTAACTTCAGGGGTAGAGACTTTTCAGGTCCCAACACAAAACAAGTGGCATTTACTAGTGACCCGCCCCTTGGTAGCTCTAGACTCATCTCTGCCTCCCTGGTCCCACAAGACTGTCAAGTTCACCATCAGCCTCTCAGCCTTCCCTTTGGATCCAAGAAGTCTCCAGGAGAAAAGCAACCCAAAATATCGGACACCTCCCTGTACCACTGTCCCCCCAGGTTGCTGGTACAGTCATTTTTTACTATCTTGTTGGCTCTTAATGCCTAGAAAGAGCTCTGAGTTTTCTGGTAATCCTTCCTAGGAGAATTAGTCTATATTACCTAGTCTACCATTAATAGGAGGGCAAGTTTTATTTTTCATGGAAATAATAATTTTTTATTGTCAAGTGCCTGTTTCATTGGCTTACTTAATACTTATTTAATAACATCATTACTATAAGGAGTATAAATAGCATACATAGGTAAGGAACAAACACTAGATGTTTGCTACTATATAACCCAGTTGTTGAGACTAGAATAAATAAGGGAGTGGCCTACCTACTTAGTGGTTGGTTTAGGGTGGCAGTGGGGGCGAGGGGTGGGGAGGCGGGTTGTTTGGTGGGGTTTTTTTTGTTTTGCTTTGTTTTTGGTTTTTTTGTATGTACTGCACACCATGCGGGATCTTAGTTCCCCAACCAGGGATCAAACCCACGACGTGGAAACGTGCATTGCTAACCACTGGACCTCCAGGGAATTCCCAGTTGTTGGTTTTTCTAAAAGAGGGAATGGAGTGCATTAGGTAATCCAGTGACTTTTTTTTTTTTTTTTTTTTTTTTTTTTTTTTTTTTGCGGTACGCGGGCCTCTCACTGCTGTGGCCTCTCCCGCTGCGGAGCACAGGCTCCGGACGCGCAGGCTCAGCGGCCATGGCTCACGGGCCCAGCCGCTCCGCGGCATATGGGATCCTCCCAGACCGGGGCACGAACCCGTATCCCCTGCATCGGCAGGCGGACTCTCAACCACTGCGCCACCAGGGAGGCCCAATCCAGTGACTTTTTAAGTGGAGGTTGATTAAGATCTCTTATATGGTTTTTCTACTTAAAGCTGGTATGCTGTAGAGGTTGTTGCCTTAAATAAACCTATTGTACACAAACTTGAACTTTTTAGGTATTCATGGTCATTTCCATCATTGGATATCAGGGGATTCTACCCCTCTTTCTTGTCTTTTTTTTAAAGAAACCTTTCTCATTTAATCAACAAACATCTATCCTATTTTCCTTCAAGGCAGCGTGCCAAGTTCTATGCAGGAGCAGTCATAAATCCTGACTGCCAAAAAAGAAAAAGTATTTAATGAGAGAAAAGACATGTAGAGTTCAAAAAGGGAAGAGTATTTTCTAGGGGATTTCCTACTTGGTTTTGATGTGCTTAGCTTATTCTTCCAAACACCAGAGTGTAATATATTTGAGACCTTGTGCTCTGGTTATGTATTTATGGGATAAGTTGGTGAATTGAACTTGTTAGGTCAATTTTAGATATATATGAATTGAATAAGAGTGCCCCTTTCCACTCAAGGTTTTAAGATAGTCTTTGATGTAATTATGTGTGCCTGAGTTCTTTCTTTTTTTTCTTTTGGTCTCTGTTTATAGGAAGAGCATTAAGAAGTTGGTTTTGAAAAACCTTAACAATAGCAATCTCTTCTCTCCTGTTAATCGTGATTCAGAAGATCTAGCTTCACCATCTGATTATCCAGAAAATGGAGAGAGGTAAACTGAATTCTCATTTGGGTTACTTCTGGTAGAGGGCCTTGTGCTCATTTAGAAAAGATTCTGAGCTTAGAATTTATTCATTCTATGAAATTTTATGAAGTTAGAAGTATTGGTTTGGCCAAAAAGTTCGTTCGGATTTTTCCATAACATTTTACAGAAAAATCCAAACAAACTTTTTGGCCAACCCAGTATTACAGCATATGAGCATCTAGAAGTTATGTTGTTTTGTTGCTTCTTGAGTACTTTAGACCTTAAAATTATTTTTCTGATTCAGTTCTGCAAAACTATTTTGGTATCCATGTATGTCATTTTGGATGGGGTTGTTAAAGTGATATACAGTCACTGTAACCAAACCAAAAAAATAAAAAAGTATAGAAATATATAAAGGAGGAAGTACAAGTATATACACTAATTCTTAAGAGTTCAGTATATATTCTTACAGTTTAAAAATTTATTTATAAATATATTCTTATATATTGTAGAGTTTATGCATGAAATAATATTCTGTAACCTGCTTATTTCCATTTACTGTAAACACCTTTCCATATCAATATGAATAACCTGCCTCCTCTTTTTAAATGAGTCTGTAACCATTATTGTAAATGTAAGGTAATTCAATCAGTTCTCTATTAGAGGACATTTAGATTATGTTGGTATTCCTATATTCAAAATAATGCTTCAATGAAAAATCCTTGTATATATGTCTTTGCCCTCCTGTTTTTTTTCTCTTTGGATAAAATTTTAGTTTGAGTTTTCATAAATGAATCATTAATACCTTATTGATTATAATATCAAAAATTTTAAATTTTCAGTTTTTTATTTTGAAATTCACCACTGATATTTGACCCCACATAGTAGACACCCCCCTTCCCCCTTTAAACTAAATATTGTGATGCTCAGATTCGTTCATTCATGAAAATAGGTCAGTTAAAGCCGTGGAATCTACAGCCAGATTTCCTGGGTTACAATCCCAACTCTAGCACTTACAGCTTTGTGACCTTGGCAAGTTATTTTTCTGTGTCCGAGTTTTCTGTAAAATACAGAGAATGATAGCCTATTTTACAGGTTTACCGTAAGTATTAAGTGAATTTTTAATACATGGAATTACCTAGAACAGCACCAGATGCTAGTAAAAGCCTAGCAATGTTTGATTGTTACCATTTTACTATTTCTACTCAAGGGACTAAGATAGTATTTATTTTCTCCCTTTTCAGATTCAGTTTTCTGAGCAAACCAGTGGATGAAAACCATCAGCAGGATGGAGATGATGATTCTCTTGTATCACGTTTTTATACTAACCCTATTGCCAAACCCATTCCTCAAACCCCAGAGAGTGCTGGAAATAAACATAACAGCAGCAACAGTGTGGATGATACCATTGTTGCATTAAACATGCGTGCTGCCTTGCGAAATGGGCTGGAAGGAAGCAGTGAAGAGACCTCTTTTCATGAGGAGTCACTGCAGGATGACCGAGAAGAAATAGAAAATAATACTTACCATATGCATCCAGCAGGTCAGATTCAGATTGGCACTTGAGTAATCTCCTACCAGTCATATGAGACTTCTTGTTTGTCACTGATTTTCAACATAATAGAAGTCAGCTATCTGAACTCCTAAATGTTTTTTATTGCATTTTATGGAAGTTAACACTTAAACACTTCTCACTGATGCTTTGGTTGATTTGGAATTCACTTTTTTTTGTACCTTTGGAGTAGTTAAAATTCATTTTATTAATTATCCTGATATAGTTTAAATATCCCAAATTTTGTATCCAGAGAGACTATCCTCATAATTTTTCCTAGCTTTATAAACTCACATATTGTTTATTAGTTTTTTAATTAAAATTATAGCAGTATTATCATATGAGATTTTTGAGATTTGAGTTAGACCATGCCTGACTAGAATAGGCATTCAAATGTTAGTGGTTGCTATGGTTATTATCACCTCAGTTCTGTGCTTTTCTTTTTTGTCCCCAACAGTGAACTGATTAGTTTTTCCACACTAATCCATGAAACAGTATAAACTACAAGATTGAAGTATCTTGATGGGATGCTTAAAGTTTGCCTTTTTTCTCTGTTGACTTAACATCTCTTTTGGGTTTTGACAAATGTCATTACATTCCTTCTTCCCCCCTTTTAACTGAGGTACAATTTACATATAGTGAAGTACACAGATCTTAAGTGTTCATTTCAGTGAATTTTGACATATATATATACTCAATCAAGAGATAGAACATTTCTTTCACCCTGGAAAGTTCTCTTGTGTCCCCATCTCAAGAAGTCAACCACAGTCTCGTTTCTGTCACATAGATTAGTTTTGCCTAGTCTTTTTTTTTTTTTTAATTTATTTTACAGTTTGTCTTGATGTGTCTGTAAACTTGTTCTATATCTAAATTATCTTATTGCCTTCATATATATCTTTGGTCACTTGGTGCCCTAAGGAAACAAATTTATACTTTCACATTAAGAATCCTATGTTATCTATATTTGTGTTTAGACATCTACATGAGTTCATTATAATACTGCATCTTAAATATCCAGTCTAGATTTTTTTTTATTTCTAGTTTTCTCACTGACCTTTTTTGCCGCCTCCCAATTTAAAATTCCATTCTCAAGGACACTTTAACAACCCTCTAAAACTTGCCCATAGAGAAGCAAGTTAAACATGTGAGTGGGCATTGCTGGAGGCTGGAATTTGATCTTATATTGGCCTTAAACTCTTCCTCTCAGAGAGCAAGTTAGCCTGATCTCTTCCTATAAATGGAACAAGGAGTGACTAGAACAAGCATACCCATGCTATATTTTCTTTGATTTCTTCAGAAATCTGCCTAGTTAGCACTTTTTAAAATAACATCAATGTAGTCCTTTAAGTTTCCATTTGTCTGTGGGACTTTCTCATGTAGGATTTTTCATCTTGATTTTAGCTCTCAATTTGAGGATGTAAATTTGAAAGATACAAGAGGTTTATAGAAGGCAATAACATGTAAAACTAAAAGCATTGGTTTTGGAGTTTTAGCTCCACCTCTAATCCAGCAAATTACCACATAAGCCAAAAACCTGGGTTTGGACATCTTCCATGTGTAAAATAAAAGAAAAAAATAAGTCTTTCCCAGAATGTATTCTATGGAATGCCTTTCATAGTGCAAGTATGTTAATAGGTGTCATATGAAAAGGAAGTTCTGTGGTTAAATAAGTCTTGGAAACACTGGGTTAAGTAAGTAGATGTCATTGTTTTGTGAGTTTTCAGAACCTGTACTATACTATCTTATGCATGTTCTCCAAACTTACTTAACCATGAGGTTTTTTTAAAAAAACACTTGGTTTCTCTTAAGAATAGTGTTTCTTAGAAAAGCAGATTGAAAGAAAAAAAAAGAAAACTAGCTTGGAAAGATGCTTTATTCCTATATATTTTCTCTTTTTATAATAATTTACTGATTATTTCAGGTAATTTTTAAAATTATCCATTCTGTAGAAAATTTTTAAAAAGGAAAAAGTGAAATAAATATTACTGAAAATTCCTCTACCTGAGGTCAGTCACAACTGGTATTTTCTGTTTCTTTTGTCATAGGCATCGTTCTCACTAAGGTTGGCTACTATACTATTCCATCCATGGATGACCTAGCTAAAATTACCAATGAAAAAGGAGAGTGCATTGTCTCTGACTTCACTATTGGTCGTAAAGGTGAGTGTGAATTTAAGAGTTAGTAGTGTATAAGCCAGAGATCTTCACTTTATTTTTGTAATTAAGTAAAGGAAGCTCTTGATAGCTAAATTTGTTTTTTACCTACATTTGGACCCACCTTGGCCTGAATAGAGACTTTGATTGACAAGTAACAAAAAAGACTAGAACTTTGTAACAGTCTTTACAAAGACTGTTTGTAAGTATTTAGTAAGTATTTGGCTCATTGCAATTTTCTACAATTAAAATACTGTAAACAGCAAGAAATACTAAGTGAGAAAATTAATAGTTGACAAGAGATGGGTAATATTTAGGTTCAACTTCATATTATTAAGTTATTACAGATAAAATTTTCTTGGGGAAAAATCTCATCTTTCTGTATTGTATTAAAAGAAGGGCTCAAGTATTTTAATTCATACTGCAGGCTAGGTGTTAAGGGTTGTTTATGTAGCAGCCATACAGATATTTGGGGAGAGATTTTAAAAGGCTATTTTGAGGATAATGTTAAGTGCTGTAAAAATGCACATGTTAAATCAGATAAATGTATTTGATGTCACCTTCTAATACATATTATAGATGAAATAACCCATTCAAGGAATTGCTGGGTGATTTAGAATATTGATTAATGTTTAAAGCTGCTTGCTCCTTCTGATTATATAATCACTAGAAGTATGAAATGGGTATTTGCTCTCTATACAGGATGAGTTTTTAACTGTTTGCTCTGATTTATAGGTTATGGTTCAATCTATTTTGAAGGAGATGTGAATTTGACAAATCTAAATTTAGATGACATTGTGCATATCCGAAGGAAAGAAGTGATTGTCTACTTAGATGATAACCAAAAACCACCTGTGGGTGAAGGGCTAAATAGGTATGAATTTATTTACATATTTAAAAAATAATCAGCTAAATCACAATTTTTTCTGTTAACACAAATGTATTCATATTATATACAGTTTTTTTGCAACTTATCCCTTTGACTTACTATAGTGTGTGTGATTATTGTTTCTCTACTTTCATTTAAAAGTATAAGTGATAGGGGCTTCCCTGGTGGCGCAGTGGTTGAGGGTCCGCCTGCCAATGCAGGGGACACGGGTTCGTCCCCCCGTCTGGGAAGATCCCACATGCCGCGGAGTGGCTGGGCCCATGAGCTATGGCCGCTGAGCCTGCGCATCCGGAGCCTGTGCTCCACAACAGGAGAGGCCCACGTACTGCAAAAAAAAAGAAAAAAAAAAAATTTATATATATATAAAGTGATAAAGAAATGCTATAGTATGACTTTTTTGACTTCTTTTCCCTAATATCATCAGGTCCAATTGGTTAGTTTCCAAAAACTTTTGGGAAACACTTTTTTTTGGGGGCCACACTGCGTACCATGTGGCATCTTAGTTCCCCAACCAGGGATCGAACCCTTGCCCTCTTCAGTGGAAGCACAGATTCTTAACCACTGGACTGCCAGGAAGTCCCGGAAAATGCTTTTTAATACTGTTTTTTTCTTGTTTCTGTTGTGACTGTGCTTAACTCTTTCTCTATATTTTAGTGTGAGATACTAGCTTCTAATATGATCCACGTGAAAGGGCCATAATTAAAGTCATTTATGTTCACAACCCACTGATATTGAATCATGAAGAAATAGAAGCTCTGGGACTTCCCTGGTGGTGCAGTGGTTAAGAATCTGCCTGCCAGTGCGGGGGACACGGGTTCAAGCCTGGTCTGGGAAGATCCCACGTGCTGAGCAGCTAAGCCTGTGCACCACAACTACTGAGCCTGCGCTCTAGAGCCCGTGAGCCACAACTACCAAGCCTGAGTGCCACAACTACCGAAGCCCACGTGCCTGGAGCACGTGCTCCACAACAGGAGAAGCCACCTTAATGAGAGGCCCGCGCACCACAACGAGGAGTGGCCCCCACTTGCCACAACTAGAGAAAGTCCGCACGCAGCAATGAAGACCCAACACAGCCAAAAAATAAATAAATTTATAAATAATAATAAAAACAAAGAAATAGAAGCTCTGAACAGCCCTGTAACTAATAAGGAAATTGAATTAGTAATCAATGCACTCTGCCCTGGTGCCCGCTTCACCCAAGCACTGGACCAGATGGCTTCACTGGTGAATTATACCAAACATTTAAAGAAGAATTTACACCATTCTCCTCAAACTCTTCCCAAAAATTGAGGGAACACTTTTTAATTCTTTGAGGCAAGCATTACCCTGACTCCAAAGCTAAACAAAGATGCTACAAGAAAAGAAAACTACAGACCAAAATATCTTTAATAATTATTGATGTAAATATCCTCAACAGAATACTAGCAGACAGAATTCAACACTGCATCGATTGGATTACACACCATGACCAAATGGGATTTATTTCTGGAATGCACAGATGGCTTAACATACAAAAATTGATGAATGTCATGCATAACACTTATAAAGGAAGAAAACCACATGATCATCTTGGTGCAGAAAAAGCCCTAGACAGAATTCAACACCTTTTCATTATAAAGACACTCAGCAAAATAAAGATAGAAGGAAACTACCTCAGCATAAAAAGGCCATATTTGAAAAACCCACAGTGAACATCATACTCAGTAGTGAAAGACTGAGAGCTTTTCTTCTAAGATCAGGAACAAGACAAGGATGCTTGCTTTTGCCACTGCCGGAAGTCCGGGCCAAAGCAATTAAACAAGAAAAAGAAATAAAAGACATTCAAATTGAAAAGAAAGTAACATTATCTCTGTTCACAGATGATGTGATCTTTTTTTTTTAATTTTTACTTATTTTTTTGGCCGTGCCGTGCGGCATGTGGGATCTTAGTTTCTTAACCAGGGATCAAACCCATGCCCCCTGCAGTGGAAGTGTGGAGTCTTAACCTCTGGGATGCCAGGGAAGTCCCAGATAATGTGATCTTATATGTAGAAAGCCTGAAGATTCTACAAAAAACTTTACAGCTAATAAACAAATTTAGTAAGGTAGCAAGGTAAAAAATCAACATGCAAAAAACAGTTGAGTTTCTGTACGCTGACAATAATCTGAAAAGGAAGTTAAGACAGTTTCATTTACAGTAGCATCAAGAAGAATAAAATACTTAGGAATAAACTTAACCAAGGAGGCAAAAGACTTGTACACTGAAAACTACAAAACACTGCTGAGAGAAATTAAAGAAGACATATAAATGAATAGATATTCCATGTTCATGGATAGGAAGACTTAAAATTGTTAAGATATCCATACTACCCAAAGCAGTCTACAGATTTAATGCAATCCCTATCAAAATTCCAACTGCATCTTTTGCAGAAATAGAAAAAATTATCCTAAAACATATGGAATCTCAAGGGTACCATGAATAACCAGACTAATCTTGAAAAATAACAGAGCTGGAGGACTCACACTTCCTGACTTGAAAAACAAAGCTACAGTAACCAAAACAGTGTGTTACTGGCATAAAGACAGACATATAGAGTAATGGAACAGAATAGAGAGCCCACACATATATGGTTAAATGGTGACACGGTTGCCAAGACCATGCAATGGAGAAAGAGCAATCTCTTCATCAAATGGTTTTGGGAACACTGGATATCCACAACAGAAGAATGAAGTTGTACCCTTACCTTATGCCATAAATAAAAATGAACTCAAAATTGATCAAAGACCTAAAACATAAGACTTAAAACTATAAAGCTCTTAGAATATGTTTCACAACATATATGGCAAAGATTTCCTGGGTACAACACTGAATGCATAGGCAACAAATAGTAAAAATAAATAAACTGGACTACACCAAAATTTAAAACTTCTGTACATCAAAGGGCATAATCAACAGAATGAAAAGCCAGCAAATCATATATCTAATAAGGGGTTAATATCCAGAATATGGGGCTTCCCTGGTGGCGCAGTGGTTGAGAATCTGCCTGCCAATGCAGGGGACACGGGTTTGAGCCCTGGTCTGGGAAGATCCCACGTGCCGTGGAGCAACTGGGCCCGTGAGCCACAATTACTGAGCATGCACCTCTGGAGCCTGTGCTCCACAACAAAAGAGGCCGCGATAGTGAGAGGACCGCGCACTGCGATGAAGAGTGGCCCCCGCTTGCCACAAGTAGAGAAAGCCCTCGCACAGAAACGAAGACCCAACACAGCCATAAATAAATAAATTAATTAATTTAAAAAATATATCCAGAATATGAAGAACTTCTATAGCTCAACCATTTTAAAAAAATCTAATTAAAAATGGGCAAAGGACTTGAATACATGATTCTCCAAATACGATAAACAAGTGGCCAAAAAGCATATGAAAAGATGCTCAACATTGATAATAATTAGGGAAATGCAAATCAAAACCACAGTGAGGGGCTTCCCTGGTGGCACAGTAGTTGAGAGTCTGCCTGCCAATGCAGGGGACCCAGGTTCGTGCCCCAATCCAGGAAGATCCCACATGCCGCGGAGTGGCTGGGCCCGTGAGCCATGGCCGCTGAGCCTGCGCGTCCGGAGCCTGTGCTCCGCAACGGGAGAGGCCACAACAGTGAGAGGCCCGCGTACCGCAAAAAAAAAAAAAAAAAAAAACCCACAGTGAGTTATCACACCGCTTAGGAGGTTACTTAAAAGAAAAATAGCATGTTTTTGCAAGAGTGTGGAGAAATTAGAACCTTTGTGTATTGTTGGTGGGAATGTAAAATGTGCTGCAGCTGCTATGGGAAAGAGTATATGGTGGTTCCTCAAAAAATTAAAAATGAACCAGCAATTCTACTTCTGAGTATGTATCCAAAAGAATTGAAAAATAGAGTCTTGAAAAAATATGTACACACCCATATTCATAGCAGCACTGTTCATAATAGCCAAACGAGAGAAAAAACCCAAGTGTCCATGAATAAACAAAATGTATGTACACACAGTGGAATATTATTTAGCCTTAAAAAGGAAGGAAACTTTGACACATGCTACGGAACAGATGAACCTTCAGGACATTATACTAAGTGAAATACGCCAGTTGCTTGCAGAAAGACAAATAATGTATGGGTCAACTTATTTGAGGCATGTAGAGAGTCAGATTCATAGAAACAGACAGTAGAATGGTGATGATAACTTTTGTTATACCTTTTTAACCACAATAAAAATTAGTGTTAAAAAAAGTCATCTGTTATTATGTGGTAATCACTGTACTAAATGCAAGGCATACTGGATGAATAGGACACAGTCCTTGATCTCAAATATTGCTGTTAGAAGGATTACATTACCATTATTATCATCAATTCACACTCATTATTTAATGGTTAATACTGTGATGTTCCTGATACCTCACTCTGCAGGCATTCATTGTTAATGGTAGTTGCTGCTATTATTACTGTTGTTGTTATGTACAATAGCACTTTGAGACCTTCACTAAGACTTAGGTCTTTGCACTGGACTGTTAACACCGGACTTGGTCGAGGATGCATAGCTTAAGTGTTACTAAAATCAGATTGGGGACCCTGGTGGCACAGTGCTTAAGAATCTGCCTGCCGCAGTGGTTAAGAATCCGCCTGCCAATGTAGGGGACACGCGTTCAAGCCCTGGCCCAGGAAGATCCCACATGCTGTGGAGCAACTAAGCCCGTGCGCCACAACTACTGAAGCCCGTGCTCCGCAACAAGAGAAGTCACCGCAACGAGAAGCCTGTGCACCGCAACAAGAAGCCTGCGCACCACAACAAAGAGTAGCCCCCACTCACCGCAACTAGAGGGAGCTCACGCACAGCAACGAAGACCCAACACAGACAATCAATCAATCAATCAATAAGAGAGAATCCGCCTGCCAGTGTGGGTGATACGGGTTCAATCCCTGATCCAGGAACATCCCACATGCCACGGAGCAACTAAGCCCGTGTGCCACAACTACTGAGCCCACGTGCTGCAACTACTGAAGCCCGCGTGCCTAGAGCCCATGCTCTGCAGCAAGAGAAGCCACCGCAGCAAAGAGTAGCCCCAGCTCACCGCAACTAGAGGAAGCCCTAGCACAGCAACGAAGAACCAATGCAGGCTCCTCCCCCCCTCCCCCCCATCCACACAAAAAAAAATCGGATTGGAGGGGCTTCCCTGGTGGCACAACGGTTGAGAATCCGCCTGCCAATGCAGGGGACACAGGTTTGAGCTCTGGTCCAGGAAGATCCCACATGCTGTGGAACAGCTAAGCCCATGCGCCGCAACTACTGAGCCTGCACTCCAAAGCCTGTGAGCCACAAGTATTGAAGCCCGCATGTCTAGAGCCCATGCTCCGCAACAAGAGAAGCCACCACAATGAGAAGCCCATGCACCGCAACGAAGAGGAGCCCCCACTCGCCACAACTAGAGAAAAGCCCACACGCAGCAATGAAGGCCCAATGCAGCCCAAAATAAATAAATAAATAAATTTACTAAAAAAAATCGGATTGGAAATAATTGGTGTACCTTGGTAGTTTGAAGTAAGTGGGGTTTGACACTCTTGAACCAGATATTTAGCTAGTTGATGTGGGGGTAATTCCTTACTCTTAAGCCCATCTACCTTAGGAGCCAAGACTCAAGTTTATGAAACACCTGCAGAATAATTCCACAGTAACACAGGTACCTTTATTTGCTGTGTATATATGTGTTACTTGGCTTTCTGGTTATAAATATGAAATATTTACACTTACTTGATTGTACATTACAGGAAGGCTGAAGTTACATTGGATGGAGTTTGGCCAACAGATAAAACATCTCGTTGTTTAATAAAGAGCCCAGATCGACTTACTGATATCAACTATGAGGGAAGATTGGAAGCAGTTTCAAGGAAACAGGGAGCTCAGTTCAAAGAGTACCGTCCTGAAACTGGTTCTTGGGTATTTAAGGTATAGTCATTTAACCTAGTTCTTATAAACTGTAGTTATAAACTGTGTTAGAAGAGATCCTTTTTTAAATTCTGTTTCTACAAATTAGGAAATAGATATAGAAATACATCATAATTTGCTTCAAATTACACATCTCATTAAACCCCAGAGCAGTAAGGAGCTATTATAAACTTTTTGAGCACATGATTCAAGTTCTACACCCCATCTTATGACCATTTAGATATACTTCTATGGTGTGTTTTTCTAATTTGTGACATCACTGGGGACATCAGGCAGAATTTTTGTCTCTTGGTAGATCACCTCTTCCTAAATAATTTTTATTCTTTTAAAGATTTCTGGGTGTGTAGAGGTTGACTTCCTCCCTTCCTTGATAGTTTAGTCCAGTGGATTCTTTCTCTTCTAGACCAGTTGGATTATTTAGCTTGTTGAAGGCCCTTGTGTAGGTAGGGAACAACTAGGCAGTACATACACACACACGTGTGCGCACACGCAATATATACATATATACCGAAAATAGTAATGACTCTTCTGGATTTGGTTTCCTGTATTAATATAGAAAGTTCGTAATTATATGAGCAACTGGTACACGCACCAAACATCATCTAAATCGTAGAAAAAAACAGTAAAGTGTGATACGTGACATTTCATTGTGCTTTAAATATTTTGATCTCTCTTTTTTTTTTTTTTTTTGAAGCTAATTCTGTAAGATTGCAAGGGCAAGTATAATGGAAGCCCTTCTGAATATAACAGTGTTAAAAGTGATTTTGTTGGATTCTTCTCTTCCTTAGGTCTCTCATTTTTCTAAGTATGGCCTTCAGGATTCCGATGAAGAGGAGGAGGAACGGCCATCCAAAACTAGTACAAAGAAGTTGAAGACTGCCCCTTTACCTCCTGCAGGCCAGGCCACCCCATTCCAGATGGCTCTTAATGGCAAACCAGCACCTCCGCCCCAGGTAGAGACGGGACAATGAATTTGAATGGAGTCCATGATACAGACGTTGAAAGCAAGTCATTCAGCTAGTACAAAGCTGTTTTATGACCCTGGAACTTTGAAGAGTACAAATGTATTGGCAATCATGTTAAGACAATTACAAGGGAGGGCATGAGGTGGTACTGGCATCTGTTGTTTACTTGAGAGATTCAAAGAATTCTCTTGCTGTTTGGATCATTCCTTCTACAGATTGTCATCCTTAAACACCTCCCTCTCTCTTCATTTGGACTTGCTGAATTCTCTGCTCAGTGATCAACTTAAGATAGTATTTTGCTTGTGTGGGTTGATGCAAAGTAAACCCGACTTTTGTTGACTACCTGATGTGCAGTTTAATCTTATTCTTTACCTCCATGTTTTTTTTAAAAGTTCAGGTTAGCTTTCTGCAAGGGTTTTTAACTCCATTTTTCTCAAGTTGTTTGCTTATACTTCAGGTAATCTCTTGATATTTGTATTTTGACAATACATAATCTTTATGAAAATACATAAAGCTTTAGAATACAAATGAATTGTTGGCTTGGGGAGAGTAGGGGCTGCATCATTTATTGCAATTACCTGTACCACACTCTTTTTCAGTATTGTTAAGCCAGTATAAACCTTTTGTCCTTGTAAGGAAAGGTTTGTAATTTAAATATCAGGTAGTTTCTTTGCCAACTCATAAGAGAGTTTTACTTTCATTTGGATGTTGTTTATATTCAATCAGGTTATAGCAGTTTTTTTCTGTGCTGCCATACTCATCTCAAAGAAGACAACTTGATATAAAATGTCTTTGTAAAGCATCCTCTACCTCTCAGCTGCTAAAAGCAGGACCTTTGGAATTTTCCATGCTACAATTCTTATGGCTGCTGAAATGTGCGATTTTTATGATTGATTAAATAATTTCTTGGGAGGCACTTTGGAGACTTTTGTGTATGTATGTTCACGTTTGCGCGTACAGGGTGAGGGTATGATATAAGTGGGAAATGGGAAATATGTTGACTTTTATGTTTATAATTTTAGCCTTTAGAATACTCCTCTATTTAGAATACATCTCTTCTGAACTAAAGAAATGCTGTAAATGGATTTGGTTTTCCAGTTACCCACATTCATTTTGTCTGAATCATATGCTTTGTATAATCTCTCTTTCCAATCTTGCAGTATACTGTATATGTATTTCTTTGGATAAGAGTCAGTTAGCCTTCTTTTCTGCCAATAAAAGTAATATGTAGGCTCCTTAAAGATACAGCTGAAAAAGAAAAGCTTCATCTTGTGGCAGATAGAGCAAATTTATGTAATATTGACCATCAGTGGTTTTTAGGCTCTTTAATTTCCAGAATACACCTAGTAAGAGATAACAATAAAGTCCTGTGATGGCACTACAGTAGGTGAGAGTTCTTTTGAAAAACTGAGCACCAAAAAATTTCAGGAGAAGGTTCTAGGAAAAGGAGAGGTGGTAAGGATCAAGATGGGCGAAGAGAATATAGTGAATAGGTATCTTATCCAGATATCTCCTTTGATTGAGGAAGTGGGTGGTCTTTGACCTTTTGGATCCAGAAGGGAGAAATGGGTAGACTTGTTTAGATATTTAGGCTAATGTGTTAGAACAGTAAGAGGGGTCTTTGGAGAACTCTTCTTTTGTAATGCCCAGTGACCTAAGTGAGGTTAGGGGAAATGCCAGTGGTTGCACAGTTTTTTGAGTTATTAGCATCAGGACCTACATTTTACTTGGCATGAGGAAAATACTTGAGCCATCTGAATAAACTGGAAACAGCAATCTTCTCATCCCAGTGTCAAGATGACTGTCTTCACATTGTCACTTGGCTCCCTGGAGGGGTTGATTTCCGTGATACAGTGTTCCTTCAGTCTGCTATAGCTTTCTTTCCCCTGCTGTACACAATCTCAGGTTCTCTGACTTTAGCCGGTGGGGGGGGGTCCTTAAGGCATTAGGAAGATATATAGTTTTGTTTAATGGTTACATTTATTCTGCTATCTTTTGTATAATATCCTCAGTCTCCTCTTTGCAGTTTGTTCTTAAACCTTGCTTTGCTCCTAAAAAAGCAAGTGAATCTAAGCAACCAGAAAACAGAAAGGTAACTATATTTTTATGTAATCTTCTCCTCTATGCCTTTTTTTTTTGGCTGCGCTGCACGGCTTGTGGGATCACAGTTCCCCGACCAGGGATTGAACCCCGGCCACAGCAGTGCAAGCACCAAATCCTAACCACTAGGCCACCAGGGAACTCCCTCTCTATGCCTTTTAAGTTAGAGAAAATGTTGGCAGAAAACCCTTCCTCACAGGTGAATTAGGGCAGTTGCAGAAACATTTGTTTGGTAGTTAGAACATTTGTTCTAAAATGCTGATCTAAGACCCAGTTTTCAGCCAACTGCATCAGTATCTTGGAGAGCCCATGTATCTGGCATTGGGGCTCAGGCATATTTATATTTTAAATGCTTTCCCCCAGGTGATTGAGATATGTAGCCTCGTTTCGAAACTGTCGAAAGACTTCAGATCTTTAGCAGTGAGGTAGAGAGACATGTAGCTTTTTCCTAAGCTTTATACTGAAATGTAACTTGTGTTCAGTACCATCAAGACACACTAGTTGACTTGCTCAGAAACTTAGCATTGTTTACTCGGTGAGTACATTCAAATAACTTTAAAAGTTTTTTAAAGGAAAAAGTGATTAGAATTTAGAAGAAAATTCCATTTTATCTTGTGTTTACTTGTTTTAAAAAATAAAGTGGCAGGTATCTAAAACTTAGCCAGTGAATCAATATATATTTTAATTTATATTTATGTAATTTATACATATTATATATAAAATAATTCTATAGCCACAAGCCTTTTTCAGATGTTCATGTTATTGAATCCTATGCCTCCTGCAGTAATATCCATGAATGTATGTGTAGAAACATGCACACTTTGATGGGCCCTTGTGACCCTGGCATGGGATTGCTCTTGAACACCGTATTGTTGACAGGGCTGATTTTCCAGCAAAATGAATATAAAACGTTCTTTGCTGTTAGAAAACGAGTTGTTTTGGAGGCAGGCAGTAGTAGTACTTATATACTGGATTAGGCTGTTTGGCTGGGAGAACAATATGAATTATTTAAACGTGGGTTTGACCTTGGATTGGATATTTACCCTTTGTTGAATAAGGGTATCTTGATTTCACTTCATTGCATTACTTTATCTATTGGATTAAGAAGAGATGCTGTATCTTTAGGGTATTGTTTACATGAGGAAGATTCTTTTGAGCTGGAGAGTGGAGGTTTCTAAAAACATTAAAGGTTTCAGTCATGAAACATCACCCTCAATATATCTAAAGAGAGTCATTTTGTAGATCTTGTCTGTTTACTTAGTATTTGATGGGCTTCTTTTTTTTTTACCCCCTTCTTTCCTTACTCAGGTACCTTCTGTGTCACCAATTTTATTTTTATTGTCTACTTTTCTTTGTAGTACTGGCTTTGAGGAAGCACCTGATCTCCCAAGATTTCTCTGAAAATAACATCTGTTGGGGTAGTTTGTTGCAATTACTTAGATATACTTAAATGAAATTCACACATGGTGTTTCTAGGAGTTTACCAGGTCCTCATAGTTTCAAATTCACTTCCCCCGTCCACTTATTAGATGACAGTAGCTTTGAAGTCTATGCATGAGGATGAAGCAAATAAAACCTTGATCCTTAGCTTTCTTAAAGATAGGCTGAGTCCCTTAGGTCTCTAATCTAGTTACTTGATGAAATCCTGCCACTGCCTAAAAGTGTTCTAAGTGAGCATCTCTTGCTGTTACTGTTATTCCTTTGTTGAATAGTATAGTAAATTGAAACCCTCCTCCTCCTCCTTCCTTTCCTCGCACCTATACTCGCTCCTTCTTATCTTTCACAGGTATTAGCTTTTTCTACCGTGTGGCAGGCACTGCATTAGCCAGTAGAAATAACAAAGTGTTTTGGTGAATTTAACAATGTGCTTGGTGTTAGATACAGAAAATAGTAGACTATAATCTCTACTTTCAAGCCTTCACAATGTGGTGGGTCAAATATATATATATGTATGTGTGTATGTGTGTGTGTGTATACACACACACACACACACAAGGAATTACACCATGATACAGTGTATAAAATAGGTATAGACAAGGTGTTATGGGAGCCCAGCAGAAGAGGGTATCCTGACAGGTTGACAGAGGATGGGGAATTTCAGAACTATTCCTAAAAGTGAATTGGTTAAAAGTTAACAGACCAGAGGGCATTGGAGTGTTCCCATGATTCATGTTATTATAATGGGAGGATCACCACCAGGGCTGCTTTTAATTTCTTTTCCAGAATTTTAAAACGTAAAAGTAGTTAGACCTGCCTGTAGCCTCCCCAATAGGTAAAAAATAGTATCATTTTTGTCTTTTAACCATTATCTAGCCTCCAGTTTGTTAGAGCAGTCCTTGGGGATTGTTCACAACTTAAGTGGCAATTCACCACATTTCCAACACCTCAACTTTTCTACAGTTATAGGTGGAAATAGTCATTCTTTTAGTAAGGATATTTGTTAAAGGAATTCAGGGGAGTAATAGATAATATACCATTAAAAATAAAGTTTAAAGTTTAAAAAGTTATGCTAATGGTTGTTTCTTGGTTCAAAGAAATCATGAAACTTTTTTTTTAACCACCTATTGTACAATAGCATCCATTTGAAGTTTAGCATGAAATAGGCCACTCATGAAAGATAAGCCAGAAATTGTGGAAGGTTAGTAATCTGCAGATGAGATTATGGAAGAAAAGTACTTGGAAGAACTTTTAGATTTGAGAATGTTTCATAAATTGGCTTAGCCGCTTGTTAACATTTTAACCAGGTCATATGCAAGTTTAGGACATATTTAATGAATTTGCACTGAGCCGGTTTTACAGTGTGTTTCAGCTTTATGAATGTTTACCTTTTCAAACCATAGACTGTTAATCATGGCTGTATCTTTAAAACTGCTTAATAAATGTAAATCTAACTCTTGACACATTTAAACATAAAGGAATTATTCCCAGATAAAAATTGTTCCTAATAGAACTTTGTTTTTTCTTTTGGGAAATTAGAGTACACGTTCGTCTTCTGATATGATACTGCACAGGTACAGCCCAGCTAACCTTAGGATTCAGTCTCCTGAAAGATAAATTCCAGGCCCAAAATAGTGTTTGTGATAACTAGAAATTTATAGCTAAATGTTTTCTTTAAGAAAATGCAGAGTTACTGGAGACTTTGATATTTGTATCTTTTATTCTCTTTTCCAATGGCTTCTGACTGCAAGGCAATGTGAGGGCAGGGTAACCCTCTGTAAATCAGAAAATTATAGTTGCTAACTAAATCAAGTAAGGCATAATCTTTGTCTCAAGAAGACCATATGTTCAGTATGGATGCTGGCTTAGGTTCCAGGCTCCAGACCATAATATTAAAAAGGGTGATTCCGTGAATCCTCATTTGGATCCCAAGTACTAATAGAGGAATTTTGGGGTAATTTTTAAATCCTCTTTAGCAAATACGCTACCTCACATTATGATGGAATGGGCAGAATCTAATATTGTTGTATCATATTTTGAATAAAGTAAATATGGTCTAGAAGCTCTGTGTCTATTTGGTGTTGTTTAATGCTGCTTCCCTGATCTTTCTGCTGTCTACAGAGCCAGAGCCCAGAGGTGGAGCAGTTAGGGAGGGTTGTGGAACTGGACAGTGACATGATAGATATCACCCAGGAGCCAGTTTTGGATTCCATGTTAGAAGAGAGCGTGCCTGAGGATCAGGAACCTGTGTCTGCCTCAACACACATTGCGTCTTCACTGGGAATTAATCCACATGTCTTACAGGTGAAGTCCTAACCCACCCTTACTACAACAGGAATCCAAACTAATATTTATCTTCCTTTCATAACATCAGGCTTTTTCTTTCATTAATCACTTAAGAGCGTTGAGTGGTTGCTGGAATGAGAAAAACCAGGAATATGGCCCATGTTTAGGCATCATTTTCCCATTCGTGGGAGGAAGGCTATAGTGAGATTCAGAAGACCTGGGTTCTAACCCCAGTTTTGTAACTGTTACTGTGTGTGACTTTAGGCAAGTCATTTAATGTGAGCACTATAAAATATTAATTTCATTTACTTTACAGAGAGGTTTTGAAGCTCTGGAAAGTGCTCCACAGGAGTTTTGTTTGTTCATTTGTTTATTTATTTATTTATTTTTATTGTAGTTACAAGTTTCTTTAAGCTCTGTCTCAACTTCCCCCTGCCTGTGCCTTTTGTCATATTATGAATTTAGCCTTTGACTTATATTTGACTTTGAAATTAATTCATTCAGCAGACATGTGAGCAACTGCTGTATGCCAGCCTCTGGTGAGATTGTATATACAAAGCAGAGGAGTTTTATATAAGTTCTATCCTTCAGGCACATACAGTGGAACAGAGTCAGTCACACAAATATACTAGCTCTGGACACAGCCTGAGACAGAGCTTTTTAAAAAATTGGTCGTTGTAAACTGCATTTTTCTTTTATGGCCTTTGGATTTGGGGGAGCACATTCATTCTATAGGTATTGCCTTTTTAGATCATGAAAGCATCATTGCTTGCTGATGAAGAAGATGTAGATATGGTCCTGGATCAACGCTTCAGTCGCCTTCCTCCTAAAGCAGATACGTCTCAAGAAATCTGTTCTCCCAGGCTCCCCATTTCAACAACTCACTCATCAAAATCCCGTTCATTAGGTACTGTAAAAGATGCTCTTTTGCAAGAAAGCTGTAAAGTCTGGCTTTTCACATATCTTCTTCTAAGCTGAGTTGACTTCTCTAGCAAACAACTCCCTAAAGGCATAGGACATAATGATGCCAAGCAGAAATGTACTCTTATAAATGTACCTGTTAGGTGGCGCCAGTTTTTAAAAAACATGGTCATTGGTGCAGATGCAGAAGTTGTATGGAGGAAAAAAGCATTTGTTTTGTTGTGGGCATGTTTTTATTTGCTTATGAATGTGGGTTAAATAGTAAGCTCAGATTTCCTAATTTTTAATCATACCTTAGAGGAATCAGCAGGTTGTCTTGCTCTGTACTCTTTTTGTGCAGTTCTAACACTATCCTTATTGCTTTCTAGGGGCAAATGTTGCTTCTTCTAATGTGCAAAACTTTTCAGATCTCTACCTTCCCCTAAACCTTCCCAAATTCCCAGGACAGCGGTTACCTGTACCTTTTAAAGCTTTTCTTATCTCTTCTAGTGGGCTTGTAACTATGTGGGATTGGAGGTAGAGTATTGATATCAACAAAGGAGTTCAGCAGGTGTAATTTCAAAACAGTTTGAAAGCCAGAGGAACTACCAGGAAGAGATTTGTTATATTGCCTTAAAAACTAAATGTTTATTTTTCAATTCTTTTGAGTACCCTAGTTAACTTTCCTTTTTAAAAATACTTTAATAAAGCATCGGTTAAACATTTATAGCAAGCTTTTCCGTAATGAACACTACATGAAAATCTCATACTTCAGTAACTAACTCCTTGCTTTAGACAGGAAATATATAAAATTGGAAAACAGGCAAAAATAACAAGAACTATCCTTCTGAAAGTCATATATGCAATCACAAGATGCCTCTGAAAGGCATATATGCAATCACAGATAGGTTTCTGTTTTCTTAAGTCTGACATTGAGCACTGGAGTGGTATGAATTTGACTTTTGATCTTACCAACTTTTTATATTGACTAAGAAAGGTTACATTTGGCATTCTGATAAGGGCATGAGCATTGGTGTCAGACTTAGCTGGGTTTACCTCTCAGTCCTGCCACTTAGTAGCTTTGTGGATTTGGACAAGTCACTTAACTGAGCCCAGTTTTCCCATCTATAAAGTGAGGACTGTAATGTTCTTCATTTAAAGTTATTGAAGGATGAAATGAAACAGTGTATATAAATGGCTTATATAGAGTCTGCTGCAGATAAGTGCTAGACAGTTTTTTTAAATAGTAGTAGTAGTAGTAGTAGTAGTAGTAGTAGTAGTAGTAGTGTTATTAATGTTGTTATTGTTGGTGACATCATCATTAGAATTCCTGCCTTGATTTCCTGTGTGAAAGAGGAATTTCTGTAGAGTCTGATATAAGCTGCTCCTGGTCATCTATATCTGATTTAAGTAGCTTAATAAAACTATAATTTCAGCCTTGATGGTTGTTGTTGTTCATCAACAGACTGTATTTTCTAATAGTCTTTTTCTTTTCCTTATTTGAGTAGGTGGGTTACTACAATCAAAATTTGCAAGTGGAACTTTTCTTTCACCAAGTGCCTCTTTACAAGAGTGTCGCACTCCCAGAACATCATCATTGATGAATATTCCATCCACATCCCCTTGGTCTGTCCCTCCACCCCTGACCTCTGTGTTTACGGTGCCCAGCCCAGCCCCTGAGGTTCAGTTGAAAACAGTGGGTACGCGCAGACAACCAGGCCTAGTCCCTCTTGAAAAGTCTGTCACCTATGGAAAGGGGAAACTCCTGATGGACTTGGCCCTATTTATGGGACGCTCATTTCGGGTTGGTTGGGGCCCCAACTGGACTCTTGCTAACAGTGGAGAACAGCTGAGTGGCCCTCAGGAACTGGAAAATCATCAGATTGCTGATTCTATGGAATATGGATTCCTGCCTAATCCAGTAGCTGTTAAATCGTGAGTCACGTATTCTTATGCTTTTTGAGAAGGGCAACATGGTAGGTGAGAAAAAGCTTTTCATCACCAGGAGACCCATGTTCAGGGCCCTGCTTTGTGATCTTTCTAGATATATTCTTAGCACAATTTTATTTGTATAATTAAAAACTAAAATGATTAATAGCTCCATTTGTACCATCAAGGTATGAAGAGTATAGAATAATTATCTAATGGTTAAACTTTAGTTGGAAAAGTAACAGACTCAAAGCTAATGCTGCAGCATTCCTTGAGTTTTCATCCTTTTTATTGCATTAGTCATTTTTCTATTTTCTCACTTAGATATTGGTAATTTCTTCATAAGTGAGGTATATTCTCATTAAAGCACATTCCCTGTATCTTAGACTTAATAAGGTAAACGTATGAACTGTGGATAATCCATACACAAGTGTTTGGAAATAAGATGACATCTGATAATTATACATGTTATATATCTCTACACAGTTCCCACCATTAATATTTACATATGTATGACTATAGTTCTGTATATACTTTATATACTATATATTACCGTACTGATTTTATATATATATATAAATATATATAGTGTTCTGGTAGTCATTACGTAGTATGCATACAGTTTTTTGTAAAATTTGTAACATTTTTCTATTTACTTTTCATAATTGTAACAAACTGTGCTACCTTTACTACAGATTAAGTGACTATGATCACCTATTATTATTAGTTTTTAAAGTTGATTTTGAAGAAATAAACAACAGCATCTCTTGTACCTCACAATTAGGAATATTGATCCTAAACCCAGGTTATCCATTGATGTCATGATATTTTAGAGGTTGTTAATGTCAGTCTTAAAAATTGGATCAAGGCTGGTCAACTGTATGCTCATCTTAATTGAGAGTCAGTTCTTTAGTATCTGTAAGCTTAGCCTCATGACTTTTGGTACTGATAACTCATAACTTAATGAGTTAAGTATGTTTTGAGAAATGGGTGTCCCACAGTAGCTTTTGACTATCGGATTTCATAGTATCCATATACATGCAGAAGCCATTTCCCGGTCTAATTGTACTGACTCCCATGCTTATTATAATCTGGCCTAAGAAGGCTTGGGATTCTTTTTTTTTTTTTAAGCCTTGGGATTCTGAATGCATGGGTCAGGTAATTTGCTCAATATATATCAAATAAGTTCATTATAGTTTGATATTAAGAAACAAATTTTCTTTAAAATCACAGTGGAATGTTTTGTGTCCTATTTTGTAATTATAAAACGAAACAAAGGTTTCATTGTAGGAAAATTCTACCATCTGTCTTTTCTATCTTACTTGTTATTTTCCCTTGTAGCCTAACTGAGTCTCCATTCAAAGTTCATTTGGAAAAACTCAGTTTGAGGCAAAAGAAGCTGGATGAAGACCTGCAATTATACCAGACATCTCTGGAGCTTAAATTAAAACATAGCACTGTCCATGTGGATGAGCTGTGTCCTCTCATTGTCCCCAATCCGGGAGTTGCTATCATTCATGACTATGCAGATTGGGTTAAGGAAGCATCAGGAGATTTATTGGAACCACAAAGTGAGTATGGACTATACTTGTAATCCTTGGTGCCCCAGGAACAGGAGTAGGAGCATATGTTCATAGGAGGACACAATTTCCTTGTGCCAATGTAGTGGTGGATGCCTGAGCTTGCACTTATCTGTAGTTGAGTTGGTGAGGAAAATCTCAAGCAGGAAGAAATCACATCATTGTTTATCATTACTCTTATGCCCCTGTTCAAAGGAACTGTAGCCAGTCACATCCCGTGGATTTATAAAATTAGATCCCTTACCCCACCCGGAGAACATAGGGGGAGAGAGATCCTACCTATCCTACCCATTCTTCCATGTCCAACTCAAGTCCCACTTGTTCTTCCCAACAACTTTGGTGGTTATAACTTCCCTTCCTGACTTCTCTCACTATTACCTCTCTATAATGATTCTGATCATGTTTTTCTGAACCAGTACTTCCATAAAGGGCTTTTCTAATTTGGGCACTTACTATTTCAAGTAGTAGAAAAATTACATGTTTCACACAACATTTCACATCACTTTTACTGAAAAATGGGGACTATTAGAATGTTCCATATGACACGTTTTGGGAATTGTTTATGTTCATTTATTTGTGTTTGCTCTAGTTGTCTTATCTCTTCAAATATGTGAGTCATCTTCCCAATGCATATTTGTAAGTAGCTTAAGGTGGTAAACAGTGCTTCCTTTTTGTTTTCCTTTGTGAGGGGCAATAGCATTAGTGGTTAAGAGTATAGAGTTGGACTCCGATTACTTGAGTTTGAATCCTGGCTCTGTTACATCTTGCCTGTAACCTTGAGCAAGTCACTTAATGCTCTGTACCTCAGTTTTCTCATCTGTAAAATGAAGGTGGTAACTATTGTATAGTATATTGTGTAGATGAGAGTTGGTTTACTCCTAAGTGCTTTGAACAGTATCATTTAGGCTCACTAAAATGTTAGGCTGTGCCTATAGCAGATAATAATCCCTCACAAGTTTTCAGAGCACTTTATATTTCTTAAAGCATTTTTTGAACAGAATTTGATCAAATTAGAGGATTTTTCTCTATAATTTGAGACTATATGTAGCCATAATTAGGCTAGAGGAACCTGTTTAAAGGATCCTGGAGTTACATTTGTTATGTAAATACCATGGATACATGGAGTGAGCAGGCGGTCATACCACACACCTCTGGAGCTTGTAAGACACAGGTGAGTGAGGTGGAGACAGATTCAGGGAAATCAACTTGAGTTGTTGTTTGGGGTATTTATTAATTTATGTATTTTTATTGCCACAGTGAATGAAGTGATCCCCTCTCTGTAGTTACTGTATGGCTTCATGTCATTGCATTATTTTCCTGTCCCTTCCTTAGTTGTGAAGCACTGGAGCCTAACATGGACATTATGTGAAGCTCTATGGGGCCACCTGAAGGAGCTTGACAGCCAGCTGGATGAGCCCACTGAATACATTCAGATTCTGGAGCGAAGAAGAGCTTTCTCTCGCTGGCTGTCCCATACAGCTGCACCTCAAATTGAGGAGGAAGTCTCCTTAACCCGAAAAGACAACCCTGTGGAGGCTGTCTTCAGCTACCTCACGGGCAAGAGGATCAGTGAGGCCTGCTCCCTGGCCCAGCAGTCAGGTAGGGCATACCATCCTTCTCTGCACCCCTGCCTACTTCCTACTCACTGTCCCTACCCCTTAATCGTGCGTTTGCCCTTGTCTTCTAACCCAAATATTAAGTATAAACTTCCGGGGAAGATTGCCAGTTCCTCCAGAATAGGTAGGGACTCTGTCTTCCAGTTTTCCTTTTATAACCTTAAACTTTAAATTATATTTATCTATCTATCTTATCTATTTATTTTTTGGCTGTGTTGGGTCTTCGTTGCTGCACGTGGGCTTTCTCTAGTTGCTGTGAGCGGGGGCTACTCTTCGTTGCGGTGCACGGGCTTCTTACTGCAGTGGCTTCTCGTCGTGGAGCATGGGCTCTAAGCATGCGGGCTTCAGTAGTTGAGGCTCGCGGGCTCTAGAGCGCAGGCTGAGTGGTTGAGGTGCACGGGCTTAGTTGCTCCGCAGCATGTGGGATCTTCCCAGACCAGGGCTTGAACCCATGTCCCCTGCATTGGCAGGCCGATTCTTAACCACTGTGCCACCAGGGAAGTCCCTAGAATTTTTTTATTGCCTCAAGGCTTTGTACTTAAAATTTTTTATTAAAAGAGATACTGGACTCTAGAGAGTGAAAGTCTCAACCATTTTCTTTATATCATACATTTGTTTTTCCTCTAGGTTTGAGTTTGCCATTTCTCAGTGTCATTATTTAGTACCTGCTAGTTGGGCATGTTTACAGTTATGTCATCTCAGTTTTCACTATAGACCTTTGAATCAAATGATACTTCCCTCCATTTTACAGTTGAGGTACCTTGTGTAGGGTCACAGAGATAATAGTAGATCTGACACTGAACTCTGTGTACTATATAATCTATATGTAATTAGTTTAAGCTACAATACTTTGAAGATTTTTTACCCAAGCCAAAAATGTTAAGTTCTTGATCAGTATTTTAGCACTACTGCAGAGAGCAGTCAGAGGTGTTTCTTGAGGGCCAGAAGAAATAAAATAATGCCCCCAAGTGTTTTCCCAAGTCTATAAATTCTCAGTATCACTGGAGAACTGTTTCTCTTGTAGGTGATCATCGTCTTGCCCTTCTTTTATCCCAGTTGGTTGGCAGCCAGCCGGTCCGGGAGCTGCTTACTATGCAGCTGGTAGATTGGCATCAGCTCCAGGCTGACTGTTTCATCCAGGAGGACAGACTGCGCATCTTTGCCCTCTTGGCTGGAAAACCGGTATTTTCCTCTTTTCTCATAAACTTACATAAACTTTCTCATAGATTCAGGATTGCTTGAGGTTAAGGCAAAGAGCTATCTTTGTAAATTGTACACTAATACATATAACTAAGCAACTTGTATTTAACTTTCAGCAGAAATATTTTCAAATTTAAACGTACAACATGTACATTGTGGGGAAGAAATACTGGTTATATAGAAATTAAAATGTTAAAATTCACCATATCCCATATCATAGTGATAAACAACATAATTCATTGTCTGCCTTTCTAGACATATTTTAAGTCTATTTTGACATATATGTGTGCATATTTACATTTGTTATATAGTCAAATAAAATGAATTATATATAGCAGTTCTGCAACCTTTTTTTTTAATTTACTGAATATGATCGTTTTTCATGTTGTGTGGCCTCTTTTTTTAATAGCCACTTCTCTTCCATTTTATGAATGATGTATCATAATTACTTTAAGCCAGTTTTCTTGCTGCCTACCCATTTTGCTTGCCATCTTAAAGTCAATTTCCAAAAACGAAATCACTGATCAGAATTTATTCACATCTTGAAGTTGGCAGCTGTGGGCAATGAGTGGTTCTCACCTCTTCTCAGCACTTACTGTCTAAGTCCACCCTATCACCTGCCACCAAGGGACTGTGTATATTATATCTGGATCATTAACACTGCTATTTAAATCATTTAGAATCAACTTGAGTAAGTGAGCAACATGCAGGCCTGGCCAGTAACAAGGTAATGTATATTGTAGAGCTGTGATGGTGATTTTGTCTTCTGTAGGTATGGCAGCTCTCAGAGCAGAAGCAAATCAATGTGTGCTCACAGTTGGATTGGAAACGGTCCCTGGCTGTCCATCTTTGGTATTTGCTCCCACCAACAGCCTCCATTTCCAAGGCACTCAGCATGTATGAAGAAGCATTTCAGGTATATGTATCCAGTATAGCCAAGCAAGAGTCCTGGTAGGATTTCTGTTTTTGCCAGAAAAGTACTACAGAGAAAAAACCATCAAATCACATTTCATAATACTTTTTCCTAACTACTTTTTGAAAAGTACCATAGAATTGAAATGGACACAGGAAATCTGATGGGAAACTTCTTCAAGTTTCTGCTTCTATTTTGTTCAGTACGATGAGTTTCCACAATTTATTTTCTTACTGCTGTTTTCCTGCCTCAACATTGGAGGGTTTTTCTTCATTCCTAATGCTGTCTTATTCCTTCAGGAATTCCCTGAGATAGAGCCTGACTTTGTGTTTAGTGTAGCCCCAAATTAGCAGGTCTGAAATTTGCCTCTAAATATCACTATATTTCATATTCCTTGTCCATTTGGAGGTTAAAGGATTATTAATGTTTTTAATGCCATTATTTCGTTCTTTTCTTACCGTTCATTTTTATTGTCTTTGATATCATTTGCCAGAATTATCAATATTTGTCAGGAAAAGGAGAACACTAAAAAAAATTGAGTGTAATAAGAATTGTGGCAAGAAAGGTGGTGGGGTTAGAGCTGTCTGAGGTCTTTGCCAGTCCATTGAAGGCAGGTGGAATATGTCACTGATCAAAGTAAGTTTAAAATCCTTGAAACACTCCTTTAGAGGATGTCACACCATTCTTAATACACATCTGAGTAACTGAGACACAGTAGAATCTAGTGAAACATACTAGCAGCTGATGTATTGTTTTATCAAATTCTTAACTTCAGAATACCTCTGAGGGTGACAGATATGCCTGCTGCCCACTTCCCTCATACCTGGAGGACTCTGGCTTTGTGGTAGAGGAGGAGCAAGACTCACAGAGACCTCTTCAAGATGTCTGCTTTCACCTTCTAAAACTCTATAGTGACAGGTAAATCAGAGCCATATGTTATAGTCACTCGAGGGTTCCATGAGCCCTAAGGAGTCCTTTCCCTTTTATATGTGGTCAGATTGCCGTAAGTCTATATAAATTACCAAAATATAACTTACAGTAATTGAGTGCAAAGAGCATGGGAACTGGAATTAGAAATCTAAAAATTCACATTTTAAATCAACTATACTTAAATGAAATTGTTTTTTAAAAATCTAAAAATTATTTTAATCAACTTTAATGAGATAGAATTTTACACATAATGAAGTGTGTGGTTTGATATGTTTTAATATAATCTAACTACCATCACTATCAAGGTAACATTTACATTACCCTCAAAAAGTTACCTCATGTCCCTTTGCAATCAGTCCACACCACAGACAGCTACTGACTGACTTTTCATTACTATAGATTAGTTTTGCTGTTATAGAATTTTATGTAATTGGGATCATTCTGTATGTTATCTTTTGTGCCTGGCTTCTTTTACCCAACATAGTGATTTTGAGATTTATCCATGTTAATATGTGTATCAGAAATTTATTTATTTATTCATTTGTTAATGGACAGTTTTCTGGTTTTGAGCTATTAAGAATAAAGCTGGGCTTCCCTGGTGGCGCAGTGGTTGAGAGTCCGCCTGCCGATGCAGGGGACACGGGTTCGTGCCCCGGTCCGGGAGGATCCCACATGCTGCGGAGTGGCTGGGCCCGTGAGCCATGGCTGCTGAGCCTGCGCGTCCGGAGCCTGTGCTCCGCAACGGGAGCAGCCACAACAGTGAGAGGCCCGCGTACCGCAAAAAAAAAAAAAAAAAAGAATAAAGCTGCTATGAGCATTTGTATCTAAAACTGTTTGTATCATTTTGCATTCCCACCAAGATCTGTAATTGCTCCATAACCTCTTCAAAACATGGTATTGTCAGCTTTTAAAATTTTACCATTTTAGTGGGCACATAGTGGTGTGTCATTTGTGTGCTTAATAAGAAATTAAATGAGAATTTCATTTCTTTAAATACTTTCTTTTAAACTAATTATATTAATTATAGAATAATACAGTCTTTTATTGTGGTAAAATACAGATAATTAAAATTGTGGGGGGTTTTGGGTTTTTTTGTTTGTTTGTTTTGTTTTTGCCATACGTGGGCCTCTCACTGTTGTGGCCTCTCCCGCTGCGGAGCACAGGCTCTGGACGCGCAGGCTCAGCGGCCATGGCTCACGGGCCCAGCCGCTCCGTGTCATGTGGGATCTTCCCGGACCGGGGCACGAACCCGTGTCCCCTGCATCAGCAGGCAGACTCTCAACCACTGCGCCACCAGGGAAGCCCTAAAATTGTGTTTTAATTTGCATTTCCCTGATGCCTAATGGTGGCAGGCATTTTTTCATGTGCTTATTTACCAGCTATCTATGTATCTTCCTTGTTGAAATCTATTTGAAACCTTTTGCCCCCCTTTTTTTAATAGGGTCGCCTAATAGTTCTTTATTGTGTTGTAATAGTTCTTTATATATTTAGGATGCAAGTCCTTTATTATAAATGTTTTTGCAATTATTTTCTCCCAATACACGGGCACAGAAGTTTTACATTTTTATAAAGTCCAGTTTATTGAAGTTTTTAAACTATAAAATCAGTTTCTTTAATAGATACAGAGCTGTCGAGGTTTTCTATTTATTCTTGAGTCATTTTGTTCATTTGTTTTTCCTAAGGAATTTGTCTGTTTCACCAAAGTCACCAAATTTATTAGCATAAAGTTCTTTATAACATTTCCATATTCTTTTATTTATTTATTCATTCATTCATTTTTGATCGCGTTGGGTCTTCGTTGCTGCACGCGGGCTTTCTCTAGTTGGTGGCGAGCAGGGGCTACTCTTCGTTGTGGTGCGCGGGCTTCTCATTGTGGTGGCTTCTCTTATTGCGGAGCCACGGGTTCTAGGCGCACGGGCTTCAGTAGTTGTGGCACACGGACTTAGTTGCTTCACAGCATGTGGGATCTTCCTGGACCAGGGGTTGAACCCGTGTCCACTGCATTAGCAGGCAGATTCTAACCACTGAGACACCAGACAAGTCCCTCCTTATTCTTTTTTTTTTTTTTTTTTTTGTAAATTATTTATTTATTCATTTTTGGCTGCATTGGGTCTTTGTTGCTGCACACGGGCTTTCTAGTTGCAGCGAGCGGGGGCTACTCTTCGTTGCAGTGCGCGGGCTTCTCATTGCAGTGGCCTCTCTCGTTGCGGAGCACGGGCTCTAGGCACACAGGCTTCAGTAGTTGCGCACGTGGGCTCAGTAGTTGTGGCTCGTGGGCTCCAGAGCGCAGGCTCAGTAGTCATGGCACACAGGCTTAGCTGCTCCACGGCATGTGGGATCCTCCTGGACCAGGGCTCGAACCCGTGTCCCCTGCATTGGCAGGCGGACTCTTAACCACTGCGCCACCAGGGAAGCCCCCTTGTTCTTTTTTAATGTCTGTAGGATGTGTGGCTGTGTCTCTTTCTTCCCTGATATTGGTATTTGTGTCTTCTCTTTTTTTCTCCTGATTAGTCTGTCTCCAGCTTTTTTTTTTTTTTTTTTTTTTGCTGTACACGGACCTCTCACTGTCGTGGCCTCTCCCGTTGTGGAGCACAGGCTCCGGACGCGCAGGCTCAGCGGCCATGGCTCACAGGCCCAGCCGCTCTGCGGCATGTGGGATCTTCCCGGACCGGGGCACGAACCCGTGTCCCCTGCATCGGCAGGTGGACTCTCAACCACTGCGCCACCAGGGAAGCCCTGTCTCCAGCTTTTGGTTTCATTGGTTATCTCTATTAGTCATGTAGCTCAAAATGAATCATAAACCTAATTGTCAAACTTAAAACAGTACCCTCTTAGAAGAAAATCTTTGCAACTGTGGGTTAGGCAAAGATTTCTTAGATACCAAACACATAATCCATAAAAGAAAAATTGATAAATTGGACTTCAACAGAATTTAAAACTACTACTCATTAGACAGACTGTTAAGAGAATGAAAAGATGAGCCACAAATTGGGAGAAGATACTTGCAATTCATATATCTGATAAAGGGCTTTTATCCAGAGCATGTAAAGAACTCTCTGAACTCAATAATTAGAAAACAAACAATCCAATTTAAAAATTGGGAAAAATATTTAAAGGGATGCTTCACCAAAGAAGACGTACATATAAAGCCCATGAAAAGTTTTTATCAGTAGACATCAGGGACATGCAAATTAAAGCCATCATGGGATGCCACTACCCATCTATTAGAATGGCTAAAAATTAAGACACCTGTACCATGTCATCATGGAAGCGGAGCAATTGGAATTCTCAACACTGCTGGGGAGAAATGTAAACTAATACTGGCACTTGGAAAAACAGTTTGGTGGCTTAAAAAGTTAAACATATGGCTACATACATATGATCCAGCCATTCCACTCCTAGGTATTTACCCAAGAGGGATGAAAACATATGTCTATTTATATGTTGATAGCAGCTTTATTTGTAAAGGTCCAAAACGGGAAACAACCCAAATTTCCATCAACAGGTGATCAGATAAGCAAATTGTGGTACATCTATACAATGGAATACTATCTCAGCAGTAAGAAAGAATGAACTGTTGATAAAATGCAACAGCATGGTGAATCAAAATACTTTTACTTATTTTTGAAGTGGTGAGAAAAAAAAATACCCCCAAAAATGTACCTACTGCTTGATTCCAATTTATGTAAAACTCTGGAAAATGCGAACTAATCTATAATGATAGGAAGATCAGTGGTTGCCTGGGAAGGGTAGGTGTAGGGAGGGGCAGGAGAGAGGGATCACAGAGGGACTTAAGGAAACTTTTGGAGGTGATGGGTATGCTTGTTATCTTGACCTTGGTGGTAGTTTCACAGCTGTATATATATGTTTAAACTTATGAAAATTGTACATTCTAAATATGTACAGTTTATTGTATGTCAATTTTTTTAATGTCAAAATAAAGAAAAGAGGAAGAGGAAGAAAAGCGTATATCTCAAAGTGTCAGAAATAGAGAAACCAAAGCCTGAATGAGATAATAAAGCGTTCTTCTCATGTAAGGTAGAATTGCTATGACTAAAACCCTTACATAAACTGTAAGGAACTGCACTGTATAATGGCCGCTATTCTCATAATACTACTTTAAATTAGTTTTTAAATTTAATTACTTATTCACACTAACCATATTTCAAGTGTTTAATAGCCATATGTGGCTAGTGGCTATCATATTGGTCAAGGCAGATTATAGAACATTGCCATCATCACACAGAGTTCAGTTTGACAGCATCTGTCAAGAAAAACTACTCATTACTTGGGGAAATGTTAGGAACTTGTAACATGTCTGGGATCTTAGGTGAAAGGGAAAAGTTTTGGTTGGTAATCAAGGCCCAGATCTTTAAAACTTGTAGGTGTGGGTTCTTAGTTCTTACTGTTCTTAAGGTCTGGGACTTGGAAGCTAAGAACATAACACATAAATTGGTCCAGAATCTTTGAAGTCCCTGGGCTCTCAGCAGAAAAAAAAATGTGAAAGTCTGTAGGGAGACTTTAGAACCTGGATTTCTATGTAAAGAATAATACGTACTGTAGACAAAATCAAAAGTAAGATTGACAAGCCATAGAAGGAAATAACCATCATTAAGACTGGTTAGCTATTGGGACTTCCCTAATGGTACAGTGGTTAAGACTCCACACTCCCGACTCAGGGGGCCCGGGTTCAGTCCCTGGTCAGAGAACTAAGATCCCACCTGCCACTGGGCAACTAAGCCCATGCACCACAACTAGAGAAGCCCGTGCGCCGCAACGAAGACCCAGCGCAGCCAAAATAAATGAATAAATAAAACTGAATTAAAAAAATAAAACAACAACAAAAAAGACTAGTTAGCTGTTCAAACAAACAGGTGAAGTAGCATTCCAGCAACTTCAGATAGTAAAACAACCTGAAAGATACTAAATAACATATATATATTTTTTTTGATATTTATTGGAGTCGAATGGCTTCACAATACTGTGTTAGTTTCTGTTGTACAACAAAGTGAATCAGCCATATGCATACATATGTCCCCATATCCCCTCCCTCTTGCATCTTCCCTCCCTCCCATCCTCCCTATTCCACACCTCTAGGTCATCGCAGAGCACGTCGCAGAGTTGATCTCCCTGTGCTATGCGACTGCTTCCCACTGGCTAACTATTTTACATTCAGTAGTATATATATGTTGATGCTACTCTCACTTCGCCCCAGCTTCCCCCTCCCACCCCATATCCTCAAGTCCATTCTCTATGTCTGTATCTTTATTCTTGCCCTGCAACTAGGTTCATCAGTACCTTTTTTTTTCTTTTTTTTTTTTTAGATTCTATATATATGCGTTAGCATATGGTATTTGTTTTTCTCTTTCTGACTTACTTCACTCTGTATGACAGACTCTAGGTCCATCCACCTCACTACAAATAACTCAGTTTCGTTTCTTTTTATGGCTGAGTAATATTCCATTGTATATATGTGCCACATCTTCTTTATCCATTCATCTGTTGATGGACATTTAGGTTGGTTCCATGTCCTGGCAATTGTAAATAGTGCTGCAGTGAACATTGTGGTACATGTCTCTTTTTGAATTAACGTGTATTTTTTAAATGGTTAAGAAAAGTAATTGATAGTACAGTGAAAGAATGGAAGGGAGAGAGTTGTGAAGACTCCCTGTACCAGGATGGTAAAAATAGACCAAACAAATACCAGCAAACCTGGTAGAAGAGCCACCGAAGAGAAGGTGCCTTGGTTTTTGGTAGATTGGTAATGTGGCTGAACCTAGAGGAGGAAGACTATAAGGCTTATGATGCTTCTGCTCCCAGCTGCCTGCCTTTATAGTTTTGTAAGCTGTAGCTGAGACAGTTGACTCGTCCAGTACAGGTGGTCTGCTGGCTGGGTTTGGTAACTCTCAGCACATTCTCCTTTGCAGACATTACGATCTCAACCAGCTGCTGGAGCCTCGAAGCGTAACAGCAGATCCTTTGGACTACCGTCTAAGCTGGCACTTGTGGGAGGTGCTGCGGGCTCTTAACTACACCCATCTCTCAGAGCAGTGTGAGGGTGTGCTGCAGGCCAGTTATGCTGGCCAGCTGGAAAGTGAGGGGCTCTGGGAGTGGGCCATCTTTGTCCTCCTGCACATTGACAACTCAAGGTGAGTGAGAAGCCATCAAACACACTAGTTGCATCCAGCGCTACAGGGCAATGCCAAAGGAATCAGTCTCTTAGGGTTCAATTCAGCAAGTAAGTGTTTAGAATGAATTTTTGGGTCCAGCCTTGTGGTAAACCTTAAGACAGTTCAACCTGCAGCCCAGACTGTCTCTGTATTCATGTGAACACGTTAGAAAGAAGATCGCCTTTGATTAAGTGCCAAATTATGCTGTTTATCATAAGGCCTCCCAGTAATCTGAGAAGGGAGAAGAGATCTCTGTGAACTGCAGAATCTCTGAGTCTCTCTAGAGATAAGATTCAAAGTACATGTAAAATTGGTATAGGAAATAATTAAGTGGGAAGGAAAGATATGCCCGGGTGGGGAAACCCCGTTAACTAGGCACAAATTCCTTGAATGTGGCATGTTTAGAATTATGCAGAAATAGTGCTGTCTGAGTTGGATCTGTGGAGTCATGGTTGGCAGGGAGGGCCCCTGCTTTTTCTTTACTGGCCCTTCCCTTTCCATCCACCCACCCCTATCCCTCAAGTTTGATAGTGTTGTATTTACCTATCTACCAATACAAGCTTGCTTAGATGAGTAATGTTTTGGTTCTTTGTCCTGAACAAAAACCAGAGAAACACCTCTGCTCCGTGCTTTGAATGAGATGAAGTTGGAGGTTTTTTGTTAATGGTAGCAGAATGGCATAACACTAAGAACAAAAACATTTATATAATACTTTGTTATATAATGCTTTTATATATCTTTATACACTGTTGCAAGTACTTTAAATATATCAACTCATTGAATGCTCATAATGAACCTATGAGACACTCTTACTGTCTGTTTTATAGATGAGCAACCCAAGGGATAGAGAGATTAGGTAACTTTTGTTCAAGGTCACATAGATACTAAATGGCAGAGTGAGGCTTTCAACTCAAGACACCCAGAGTCTGTGCTCTTAATCATTGTACTATACTATCTGTCATGTCGTAGGGCATAGAAAGAAGTTGTTTTGTAGTCAGAGCTTTCTAAATTCTGGCTCCACCATGTACTCACTTTGACCTAAAGTAGAGCTTACTTCACTTTTGACTTTGAGTAAAGACACTCTAGACCTCAGTTTTTTAAAATATTAATCTCTATTCAGAGCTGACTGGAATTAAAAGTATAAAGCATCCAGCACAACCTTGCTTTTAAGGAATTTCTCTTTCCTCTTGCTCCTTACCAGGAAACAAAATGATCCCAGAATTTTCCTCTGAGTTTATTTAAACACACTCATGAAGAATTTCACATGGTAAAAGGCTGGCTGATGGGATGATTGATGATTGGCTGTGGGAAAGCAGATCCTATTTCCTAAAGGGGAGGAAAAAAGGAGGCAGTTGTCATGAGATTAGGAGTCCTTTGAAAAACCTTGGAGTTGAGAAAAGAATCTAAGATGAGGAGAATAGCTTTGATCTGAAATTTAAATGACTGATCCTTTGGCCCAAAGAAGGACTCTATTTAAGTGGCCTTGAGAGCAGAAAGATTGAGTTTAGCCTAAGTCTAGCAGTAAAGAGAAAATGAATTAGGAAGGCTGATGACTTTTAAGGGAAAAAACTACCTGGAAGAGACCTTACGTTTAAAAACTACTTTGTTTTCTTGCATTGACCACGTGAGAGAGAGGGCAGGGAGGAGGTTAGGAATAAACTGCAGAGTGCTCGGTGGATCTAGAATTCCCCTATCCCAGTCCTTCATCTCCTGTTAGAGAAAGGAAACAAAGAAATGAGCCTACTGGGATGAACACACACAGACTACTATATATAAGATCGATAACCAACAAGGACCTACTGTAGAGCACAGGGAACTCTACTCAATATTCTGTGATAACCTATATGAGAAAAAAATCTAAAAAAGAATGAATATATGTACATGTATAGCTGAATCACTTTGCTGTACACCTGAAACTAACACAACATTGTAAACCAACTATCTCCAATAAAATTTTTAAAAAGAAAAGAAATGAGCCGAGTCAGGAGAGAACGTTTTTGGGGTAGTGGGCAACCTTCCCAAGAGTATTCAATTTCAGACTTTTTTGACCATGAAAATATAATGTGCTTCTACTCTGTTTCATTTTTAAAATTAATGCTGGTGTGATAGCTTTTTAAGTGAAGTTTGAGGTGATCCGCTAAGGGTCAGGACCTGCAGTTTAAGAGACTGCCTAACGGACCACCGTGAGCTGTCTGAGGCAGCCTTCTCCATCAGTGAGAATGAGATTTATCCCAACTGACCTTTCCTCCTATAGCATGCGTGAGAAGGCTGTTCGAGAGCTGCTTACGCGGCACTGCCAACTGTTGGAGACCCCTGAATCTTGGGCTAAGGAGCTTTTCCTGACCGAGAAGCTTTGTGTGCCTGCTGAGTGGATTCATGAGGCCAAAGCAGTGCGAGCACACATGGAATCCAACAGGCACTTGGAGGCCCTCTATTTATTTAAAGCGGGGCACTGGAATCGCTGCCACAAACTCGTCATCCAACACTTAGCTTCTGGTGAGTGCTTCAGACTAGGACCTGGAATTACCCCCAATTCTTCCAGTCTCTGAGCCCATGATGAGTCAGGCCAGAAATGATGATCAGAACAGGATATGGCAGACTTGAATCAGATCACACTTTGTAAAAGCTCTCTGTGCAGAAGATGCTTGGTAAGGGTGAGGGGCGGGGTCAACAGCAATATTGTTACATTCCCATTTGCCAGGAATATTCTTGATATTCACTAATCATGTTAAGCTCTTTGTTTATTTGGGGAGTTTTATTCAGCAACACCAGAAACATCTGTTTGGGAAACTGAAGTCAGAAATTCTTCACAGTTTTCTTAAGAGAATTTCAAAATATCTACTGTAATTCTCAAGTCTGACCCAACATAATTTTCCCTTTCTTCCTGTCTTAGACCTTTCTGCCATGTCCTTCCTCTGTGCACTTTTGGTCAATATTTTGTTTCTTCAGATGCCATTATTAACGAGAACTATGACTACCTGAAGGGGTTCTTGGAAGACCTGGCACCCCCAGAGCGCAGCAGCCTAATCCAGGACTGGGAAACATCTGGGCTTGTTTACCTGGACTATATTCGGGTCATTGAAATGCTCCATCATATACAGCAGGTACCTGAGTTCCTTAAACCACAGCCTAGTTTCCCCTTTCTCTGGCCCACAGAGCCATAGCGACCTCCAAAGGCTTGAGCAACGGCTTGAAAAACTCATTGGCAGAGATAGCACTGTCAGTGTAGGAGGGATTTTTTTTTTTTTTGCGGTACGCGGGCCTCTCACTGTTGTGGCCTCTCCCGTTGCGGAGCACAGGCTCCGGACGCACAGGCTCAGCGGCCATGACTCACGGGCCCAGCTGCTCCGCGGCATGTGGGATCCTCCCGGACCGGGGCACAAACCCGTGTCCCCTGCATCGGCAGGCGGACTCTCAACCACTGCGCCACCAGGGAAGCCCAGGAGGGATATTTTGATGAAGCTAATTTGATATAGCTACTATGACAGCTCTATCAAAACTTTAAAATGTGTTTTGGTGCTTATTGCCAAGTAGTGTGTACAGTGGACATTCCTAAGGCTTGTCCATAGTCAGTCTCCTCCCCTTGTTCTCCCCTTTTCCCCTAGTTTTAAATGGGAAGCTTAGGGTTGAGAGATAAAGTAAGGTCAGAGATTTGGTGAGGATGTTTCACATAACATTTGGCATGAAAGTAATTGATTTCTGTTGTTAACAAAGCCACAGTTCCTGTTAATATCTGCATAATTAAATGCTGATTCTTAGTTGGAGTCAGGAGACTTAAATTAAGTGCTGGTTTGGGCTCCACCTCTCACTGTGTGCTCTTAAGAAATCAATACCATGTTTGTGAACCCAGATTTATGTAGATTTTTGGTGCAGTGTTAAAGCTTGCTCGTTACATGGTTCACGAATGGTGATTTCAAGACTTGCCCAATCCTAGGCCTTGTACACTATATTGTTTTCTTGTTGTGTATAATTGCTAAGGTCTTGTCTTATCCTCAGCGACTAGGCTGGATGGTGGTGACATGGCACTGCCGGCCAGCTTCTTGGGTTTTCCCCTCCCTCACCTCACTCTTGTTTCAGTGTGTTGCATAGTCAGTCTATGGGTAGGATTGGAGTGATGGGAGCTCCTCTTGGCCTAATTGGTTTCTCTGCTTCTTTGTAGGTGGATTGCTCAGGTTATGAGCTAGAGCAGTTACATACCAAAGTGACCTCACTGTGCAACCGGATAGAGCAGATCCAGTGTTACAATGCCAAGGATCGCCTGGCTCAGTCAGGTCAGCCTCTCGCCTCCTCCCCCTTAACTGCCTGCTCATTGCCTGTCTTTATGATTATTATACCCACACCTCACCCCCAGTCCTTTGGTGCTTACTCTGTTCTTTTTCTCCAGACATGGCCAAACGTGTAGCCAACCTGCTGCGGGTGGTACTGAGCCTTCAGCATGCCCCTGATGCAACCTCTGACTCAACGCCAGACCCTCAGCGAGTCCCTTTGCGCCTGTTGGCTCCCCACATTGGCCGGCTCCCCATGCCTGAGGACTATGCCTTGGAGGAACTGCGCAGTCTCACACAGTCCTACCTGCGGGAACTGACTGTTGGGAGCCAGTGAGCCCCAGGCTCCGTGAACCACACTCACATGCCGATTCACACTCACTACGCAGAGGTCCCCTACGTTGAGTTGATTGGCACCATTTGCCATTCTCTGGGTTAGCCATGGAATCCACCCTCCCTTCCTGCCGCCCAAGCAGCAACCTCCAATTGTTCACGGTTTTCTTAATACTAAACACAGCATAAGGGCTTTTGGAACCCCCAAAAAAGGATCCAAGTCTCTTTTTTACCATCCTCAAGACTATTCTTTTTTTTTTTTTTTTTTCCTTTCTTTTTTTAAATGGTCAGTAAAGCATTGGTAAAGCACCTTTGGCAGAATTCCCCCACCCCCTAAGAACCAGGGAATGCTTTTCCTCCCTCAGCCATTCTGGATCTTGTGACTCTCGATGCCAAACTGCTACACTACTCCTACTCTGCCCTTTTATACTAGGACTCTTTAGAAGGAGTGGGACAGGTGATGGGACAAATGCGTTGACCTAGGACTGTCCTCCCTTAACAAGTGAACTATCCACAGAAGGAAGGAGAATCTGCCTCTGAAGTAGGTTGTTGATTAACACTGACTTTTGGAGTCAGAAGAGGGTTGGACTGAATTAGGAAGCAGAACAGGGTCCTTCTGACCCATTTAGGGTAGAAGTGAGTGCCTGCCATGGAGGGATGGGGCTTCAAGGCTTGATTGTTCTTCCTGCCTTGAATGTTCTGTGAACACCAAACCTTCCCTGTGCAGGAGCTCTTTGTACCAGATCACACATCTCTGGGAAACTCCCAGAACTTTTCCATCATCTTGATAGGCCTCCTGTCTGGATTTGCCTGAAGAGTTTGGATGAAACATGGCAGGTTGGGTAGCCCTCCCTGTCCCTCCCACTCTAGCCCAGAGCATTTCCCACCCTCCATTTACAGTCCCAGAAGGTGAAACCATCACTGAGGCAGGCAAGGATCTGGGCTTCAGGGGGAGGCAGGGGGCTTTTGCTACACTGCTGCCCACAGCTGTGGGGAGCCCCAGGTAACGGTCTGAGACTGCTGGTGTGAGGGCTGTCACAGACAACATGGCCATGCCTCCCTGGGTCTTTATGCATGAAGATTACAGAAAGGGTTTTATTAAAAAAAAAAAAAATATATATATATATATATATATACATATATATATATATATATAAATGATCTAGATTATTTTCCTCTTTTTCTGAAACTACTTTCTTAAAAAATAAATAAATAAAAATGAAATGTTTATAGTATTCCTGGTATTGGCTTTCCTTTTGTGGTTTTGAGCCTTCTTGTCCCAAGGAGCTTTATGGCCGCCTTGTTTAATTTGCAGTCTAAAGAGAGACTGGCCGTGGGTTAATGAGAGAATAGTTGCAGACTAGATCAAAGGCTAGGTTTATAAGGGTCAATTTGGGGGTGAGGGGGTTGAGGTTATTGATGGATCCTGACTGCTGTACATTTATTTTTATGCACTTGGATTCCTAGTGGGGAATGGGGCAGGGTTTCAAATTGCCCAGTGGTATATACTTAGTATTCAGAGCCTCTCTGCTCTGGGGTTTTTGTTTTTAAACCTTGGCACTTCACCTTTCAGTTTCCATTGTGTAAAAGAGATAATGATCCCTGTTGTTGCTGCTTCACAGAGCTGTGCTTGAGAGGGATCAAATGAGGCTGATGAGTAGGTTGCTTGGTTGGTTGATTGGTTGGTTGGTTGTGTTAAATTGAAGATACGAGCAATTTCCAATGAGGATTAGGCCAAAGATTTCTGGGACATCGATGAGATGAGCAAGCAGAGTGGGTCTTCCCGGTGGCTGGGGCTTCCCTTTAATTTGGGCCCCTGAGGATAAGGTTACTCAGCTGGGAATTTCCCACCATTTCTGACTGACTGTGAACCTGAGCAAGTGAGTCACGGAGCATTTGCTGGACTTAGAGCAAAGAATTTGCTCTGCGTTCCTCACCAGAGGTGTTTTGTGAAAAGTGAGTACTTTAGAAGTGGTTTGCCTTTAGAAATGTTAAGCACTGTGAATATGGGCAGTATTTCCTCTTAGGACAGGTATTTCCTTTTAAAAACAAAAAACAAAAAAACCTCTAAGTCAAATATTTATCACAGAAGCTGTTTGCGTCAAAGAGAATAGACTTCCAGTTAAAGTGAACAATAAAGATGATAAGCAGTCTCTTCGATATTTCAAAATCCCATTGAAACATATTTTTTAAAATTTAAGTTTCTCAAAAATATAAAAATAAGAACCAGTTGTCTCAAATCTCAACAGATCTGTGGAATCCACAACCTCATACAATGTTCAAAGTAAGTATTTCCTCAGCAGAATGCTGGAATAATGCCAAAATCAAAGTTAATAGAGGCCTGGAGATTAAATGTTGGATTAGCAGACCTGCAGGCGTAGCTGCTCTTTTTTAGATGTTTGACTCGTTTTGTTACTTTGTATTTCCAGGAAACTATTTCAGATTTTTTTTATTTGTTGTCTTTCAGAGAACCAGCTCTCAGACTTAACAGTTTTATTGGAGTTCTGTATTGTAATATATTCATTTCTGCTTTAAACATTCATTTCTTATGCTTTCCTAAGGGTTTTTAAAAATCTTTTACTGTAGAAATTTTCACCCATGCAAAAATAAAATGATGTCTCAGTTTTTCAATCTTATTTAATCTTTACCCCCATTCTTATTCCTACCCACGCACCACCATGGTATTTCTTTTTTTTTTTTTTTAATTTATTTTTGACTGCATTGGGTCTTCGTTGCTGTGCGTGGGCTTTCTCTAGTTGCAGCGAGCGGGGGCTACTCTTCATTGCGGTGTGTGGGCTTCTCATTGCGGTGGCTTTTCTTGCTGCAGAGCGTGGGCTCTAGGCACGTGGGCTTCAGTAGTTGTGGCTTGCGGGCTCTAGAGCGCAGGCTCAGTAGTTGTGGCGACCGGGCTTAGTTGCTCTGTGGCATGTGGGATCTTCCCGGACCAGGACTTGAACCTGTGTCCCCTGCATTGGCAGGCAGATTCTTAACCACTGTGCCACCAGGGAAGTCCCTCACCATGGTATTTCTAAGGGAGATCATCATTTCATCAATACCTAAGCATTTCTAAGATAAATTTTTATAAATATAATCACAATACCATTGTCGTACCTAACAAAATAACAATAATTCCAAAATATTAAATAATACTCTCTGCATTTTCGAATTCCCCAGTTGTCTCAAAAGTAAAATCTTACTACGGTTGATTTGTTTAAATTAAATCAGGATCTAAACAGGGTCCACACTTTGCATTTGGCTGATAAGTCTCTTAAATCTCTTTTAATCTATTAACAGTTCTCCTCTCTCCTTTTTTAAATGCCTTTATTTGATGAAGTACCTGGGACATTCGTCCTTTAGCATAGAGGGCCAGGGGCTTCTAGATTTGGCTGTGCTTCTACCTCCCTTACTTGCTATATACCACTGGTTAGATCTAGAGACTTAATTAGATTCAGGGTCCTTCTCATAGGTGGTGCTGTGTTTCATTACTATGGAAGACACTGTCTCGCTGTTCCACTTTTAGTGATGTTAAGATTGTTGATTCAGGTGTTGTCAGCCTGATTCACCCTTTCTAAAGCTTCCATCAACCTTCCACCTAATAATAATCATGACCAAGCTTCACTGTTTCATCATTGCACATTCCTTATCTTTTTATATGTGATGATTCAGTATTTTCAAAATAGAGACTTAAATCAGTTGTTGTTCAGGTACTTTTTTTTTCCAAAATGGCTTTTTAAAAGTAACCCACCAACTTTTTTTTTTAATAAATTTATTTATTTATTTTTGGCTACTTTGTTTCTTTGTTGCTGTGCGCGGCTTTGTCCAGTTGCGGCAAGCGGGGGCCACTCCTCGTTGCCATGCATGGGCTTCTCACTGCGGTGGCCTCTCTCGTTGCGGAGCACGGGCTCTAGGCGCGTGGGCTCTGGAGCACGGGCTCAGTAGTTGTGGCGCACGGGCCTAGTTACCCTGCAGCATGTGGGATCTTCCCAGACCAGGGCTCAAACCCATGTCCCCTGCATTGGCAGGCGGATTCTTAACCACTGTGCCACCAGGGAAGCCCCCCACCAACTTTTAGAATTATTTTTTTCAAATTAACATTTTTACCCTAAAACACACTAAATATCTTATAAGAAATATTTCAACATTTTTTCAGGTAAACATACCAATTTTTCTGTAACTCTTCAGTCTATTCTATGTATGTGTTATTTCCATGTGTTTTGAAGCACTCTTGAATTTAGCCTTTATTTTGGCCTAAAGGTATTCTGCAAAATGTTGCTTTTAAATGTAATTTGAGGGTAAGACAACCTTGTGCCCCCAACAGATTGAATAACTGCTGAAGAAAATGGTACAGAAAGAAAAATGCATCTTTTACCCCAACACCCATCCCTACAACATCTGCCACTCTTTTTTTTAAAAAATAAATTTATTTATTTTATTTTTGGCTGTGTTGGGTCTTTGTTGCTGCACGTGGGCTTTCTTTAGTTATGGTGGTGGGGGGGTGTGGGCTTCTCATTGCAGTGGCTTCTCTTGTTGCGGAGCACGGGCTCTAGGCGCGCGGGCTTCAGTAGTTGTGGTGCATGGGCTCTAGAGCGCAGGCTCAGTAGTTGTGGCACACGGGCTTAGTTGCTCTGCGGCATGTGGGATCTTCCTGGACCAGAGCTCGAACCCATGTCCCTTGCATTGGCAGGTGGGTTCCCAACCACGGCACCACCAGGGAAGCCCTGCCACTCACTCTTAAAGTCTTGTCTTCCTCCTTTGTTTTTGTTTTGTGTTTTTGGTTTTGGTTTGGTTTTTTTGGCCGCGCCGCATGGCTTGCGGGATCTTTAGTTGAGGCATGAGAACTCTTAGTTGCGGCATGCGAAATCTTAGTTGCAGCATGTGGCATCTAGTTCACTGACCAGGGATCAAACCTGGGTCCCCTGCATTGGGAGACAGAGACTTAGCCACTGGACCACCAGGGAAAAGTCCCTACCTACTCATTCTTGATAGTCCTCTTGTTCTTTCATTTTTCAGTCCTCATTTATTTCTTAAATCATATTACATATACTTCTATGTTGTTTTTAAAAGAGGCAGTATAATTGTAGTATAGTGTAGTGTAGGGATGGACTGTTTACCCCAATTATGTTCAAATCCTGGGTCCACTGGAATATGCTATGGAATCTTGGCTAAGTTATTTCCTGTGCCTCAGTTACCTCATTTGTAAATTGTAATCAATAATAGTATTTACTTCTTAGGGTGTTGTGAGAATTATGGATTAATATATGTTAAAGTGCTTAGAGCACTGCCCAAAATATATTAACTACTCAAATTATCATTATCTAATATGTCCAATATCTGTGATCTCTTGCTTGTTTCTATGAGTGTTTTTGTTTCAGCTAACTCATTCATGATGGATTATGATTTTTTTAATATTTATTAATTTATTTGGCTGCACAGGGTCTTAGCTGAGGCACAAGGGATCCTTAGTTGCAGCATGTGGGATCCAGTTCCCCGACCAGCGATCAAACCCGGGCCTCCCGGCCCTGGGATCTCAGAGTCCTAACCACTGGACCATCAGGGAAGTCCCAATATTTTTGATAGCAGCTTTATTGAGATAGAATTCACATACCATACAATTACCCATTTAATGCGTACAATTAGTTTAGCTATATTCACAGAGTTGTGCAGCCATCACCACACAATCAATTTTAGAACACTTTCATCCTCCCAAAAAGAAACCCCATAGCTTTCAGCCATCATTCCCCAACTTTCCCAGACCTACACAACCACTAATCTACTTCCTATCTCTATAGATTTGCCTATTCTGGACATTTCATATAAATGGAATCACACAATATGTGACCTTTTGTAACTGGATTCTTTCCCTTAGCATAATACTTTCAAGGTTCATCCATGTTGTAGCATACATCGGTACTTCATGCCATCTTATGGCCATATAATACTTGATTGTATGGACATACCACCTTCTATTTATATATTTCATCAGAATCTAACACCACGTAGAAAAACTAAGTCAAAATAGATCAAAGACTTAAATATAAGACCTAAAATTATAAAACTCTTAGGGACTCCCCTGGTGGTCCAGTGGTTAAGAACCCACACTCCCAATGCAGTGGTCCTGGTTTCAATCCCTGGTCAGGGAACTAGATTCCACATGCCGCAACTACAGGAGCCTGCATACTGCAACTAAAGGAGCCCACAAACCGCAACTAAAAGATCCTGCATGCAGCAGCAAAGATCCCACGTGCCGCAACTAAGACCCGGCACAGCCAAATAAATAAGTAAATATTTAAATAAATAAAATTATAAAACTCTTAGAACAAAATAGAGGGTAGAATCTTAACAACATTGGATTTGGTAATGATTTCTTGGATGTGACACCAAAGGCACAAGCAACAAAAGAAAAAAATAGACAAAATGAACTACATGAAGAATTTTTAATTTTGTTCATTCTAAAGACACTGAGTAAAAAGGCAACCTAGAGAATGGGAGAAACATTTGCAAATTATCTGATAAGGGATTAATATCCAGAATATATAGAGGACTCCTAGAGCTCAACAACATAAAGAGAAAGAAAAAAAAATTTTTAAATGAACAAAGGACTTGAACGGACATTTCTCCAATGAGGATATACAAATGGCCAATAAGCACATAAAAAGATGCTCAACATCACTAGTCATTAGGGAGATACAAATCAAAACTATGAACCAGATACCACCTCATATCCATTAGGATGGCCATTATCAAAAAAAACAAAGTAACATGTTGGTGAGGATGTGGAGAAATTGGAAGCCTTGTGCATTGTTGGTGGGAATGTATTCAATAAAAAGGTATGTCCGCTGTGGAAAACAGTATGGCAATTCTTCAAAAAATTAAAAACAATTACCATATGATCCAGCAATTCCACTTCTGGATATATATCCAAAAGAACTGAAAGCAGAATCTTGAAAGGATATTTGTACATCCATGTTCATAGCAGCATTATTCACAATAACTGAAATGTGAAAGCAACCCAAGTGTCCATCAAGAGATGAATGGATAAGCAAAATGTGGTATATACATACAATAGAATGTTATTCAGCCTTAAAAAGGAAGGAAATTCTGACATATACTACAACATGGATGAAACTTTAGGACATTATATGAAGTGAAATAAGCCAGGCACAAAAAAACAAATACTGAGATTTCCCTGGTGGTGCAGTGGTTAGGACACTGCACTTCCACTGCAGTGGGCACAGGTTCGATCCCTGGTCAGGGAACTAAGATCCTGCAGGCTGCGTGGCACAGCCAAAAAAAAGACAAATACTGACATGATTTCATAGAGACAGAAAGAAGAATGGTATTTGCCAGGGGCTGGGGCTTATGAATCTAAGTATGTGTTTCTGAAGATATCTTGACTAACTCACTAGGACCATAGTGCAAATACTGTTGATTGCTGTGCATTTGTCAATGTACTAGGTAGTTGCCTTGCATTATCAGGTACTTGCATTGTCTCATTTAATTCTTACCACAACTATTTAGGTGAGGACTGTTAATCCCACTAACCTGTTTGATAAAACTGAAACCCAGAGAGTTTTAGTATCTTACCCAGGTCAGACAGCTCATAGGACAGAGCTGAAAGTAACTCTAAAGGCTGTGTTTTCAGGGAGATCAGCTTGTGCTTTGTGACCACCTAGAGGGGTGGGATAGGGAGGGTGGGAGGGAGATGAAAGAGGGAGGAGATATGGGGATATATGTATATGTATGGCTGATTCACTTTGTTATACAGCAGAAACTAACACACCATTGTAAAGCAATTATACTCCAATAAAGATGTTAAAAAAAAAAAAAGGCTGTTTTCCCAGAAATATAGATCAATGGAACAGGATAGAAAGCCCAGAGAAAATCCCATGCACATATGGTCACCTTATTTTTGATAAAGGAGGCAAGAATATACAATGGAGAAAAGACAGCCTCTTCAATAAGTGGTGCCGGGAAAACTGGACATCTACATGTAAGAGAATGAAATCAGAACACCCCCTAACACCATACACAAAAATAAACTCAAAATGGATTAAAGACCTAAATGTAAGGCCAGACACTATAAAACTCTTAGAGGAAAACATAGGCAGAACACTCTACGACATAAACCACAGCAAGATCCTTTTTGACCCACCTCCTAGAGGAATGGAAATAAAAACAAAAATAAACAAATGGGACCTAATGAAACTTCAAAGCTTTTGCACAGCAAAGGAAACCATAAACAAGACAAAAAGACAACCCTCAGAATGGGAGAAAATATTTGCCATTGAAGCAACTGACAAAGGATTAATCTCCAAAATTTACAAGCAGCTCATGTAGCTCAGTATCAAAAAAAAACAAACAACCCAACCCAAAAATGGGCAGAAGACCTAAATAGACATTTCTCCAAAGAAGAAATACAGATTGCCGAGAAACACATGAAAGAATGCTCAACATCACTAAGAATTAGAGAAATGCAAATCAAAACTACAATGAGGTATCACCTCACACCAGTCAGAATGGCCATCATCAAAAAATCTAAAAACAATAAATGCTGGAGAGGGTGTGGAGAAAAGGGAACCCTCTTGCACTGTTGGTGGGAATGTAAATTGATAGCCACTATGGAGAACAGTATGGAGGTTCCTTAAAAAACTAAAATAGAACTACCATACGACCCAGCAATCCCACTACTGGGCATATACCCTGAGAAAACCATAATTCAAAAAGAGTCATGTACCAAAATGTTCATTGCAGCTCTATTCACAATAGCCCGGAGATGGAAACAAACTAAGTGTCCATCATCGGATGAATGGATAAAGAAGATGTGGCACATATATACAATGGAATATTACTCAGCCATAAAAAGAAGTGAAATTGAGTTATTTGTAGTGAGGTGGATGGACCTAGAGACTGTCATACAGAGTGAAGTACGTCAGAAAAAGAAAAACAAATACCGTATGCTAACACATATATATGGAATCTAAAAAAAAAAAAAATTTCGTTCTGAAGAACCTAGGGGCAGGACAGGAATAAAGACACAGACATAGAGAATGGACATGAGGACACGGGGAGGGGGAAGGGTAAGCTGGGACGAAGTGAGAGAGTGGCATGGACATATATACACTACCAAATGTAAAATCGGTAGCTAGTGGGAAGCAGCCGCATAGCACAGGGAGATCAGCTCTGTGCTTTGTGACCACCTAGAGGGGTGGGATAGGGTGGGTGGGAGGGAGACGCAAGAGGGAGGAGATATGGGGATATATGTATATGTATAGCTGATTCACTTTGTTATAAAGCAGAAACTAACACACCATTGTAAAGCAATTATACTCCAATAAAGATGTTAAACAATAAATAAATAAATAAATAAATAAATAAATAAATAAAGGCTGTGTTTTCCCTGCGGCCCAATACTGTCCGTGATGTTTAAGCATAGCGAGAATACTGAGGCTCAGACTGGGATGGCTGTGGGATGGCGAGGATGCGGGCTGCATCTCCTGCTTTGTGGGGCCACCTGGAGCAGCCTGAGGCACCCCTCTCACCATGAGGGGAGAGCTTGCTTGGCCCAAACACCCCGCCTAGACAGATGTGTTCAGTCCCTAACTGAGGGCACAGCTGACAGATGAAAGGGAGCCCCAAGAATTCAGTAATGATGACAGAGCTGGGAGGACAGTTACCGTCCACTGGCCCTGTCCCCTCACACCTTTAAGCCCCAGTCTCTTGCAGATCCTGACCTGGCATCTCTGTACCCTCCAATCCCCCAAGCTGGGCCTGACCTGAGTATGGGTTCTACCTTACAGAATTTGAATAATTCAGGTCCCAGTGACCTGAGGTGTCAGTTTCAGTTGCGCTGTTCCCATGGACACAGGTGTCCCAACTCTGTAATTAAGCTAATGAAAGGGAAAGGGGGCACGGCCTGCTGTTCTGTGCCTCAGAAGGCTCAGGGCTGATGGAGTCCCTGTCCCTGTCCTGCTGAGAATGCGCCAGGCTCCCCCAGAGTCAGGTGTGGGGAAGGACTTGAGGAAGTCAAGGGGGCTGAAATAGAGGCAGGAGAAAGGAAGAGAGAGTGGAAAGAGGAAGACCAGAGTCAGGGAGGCAGAGACCAAGAAAGAGTTACAGAGGGACGGATAGAAGGAAATCGAGACAGAGAGGCTGAGTGAGAGGTAAAGGGGGTGGGGGGCGAAGAACAGGGCAGAGGCAGAGGCCAGAAGAGGCAAAGACCAGCAGAGAAGGAGAAACAGTAGATGCCAAGGCCCAAGTACTAAAATCCCAGGGCAGGTACAAATAGCAGGGTCAGGGAACTGGAAGGGCTGCAGGACTCCCTGCAGGGTAGTTGGACTCAACAGAGATCCCAGTCTTCCTTCTGACGTGCAGGGACTGTCCACACCATCCTTGCCAGCAGGGCCTGATGCTGCCGTAGGTCAGGCCAGAAGGCTCCTACCCAGAGACCTGCCCTTCCTCTGGCTGCGGCAAGGCCATGGGGCCCGGCAGCCACCGCCTCAGCCTCAGCGTCTCTGTCTCCAGTCTGGGCCTTCTGCTTCTGCTCCCACTCCTGCCAGGTATGAAGCTCAGTAAACCAGCCCTGGCCTCTCTGGGCGTTGCTGCTGTTCCCATCCTCCCCAGACCTCTCTCCACGTGCTCTCTCTTCATTTCTGTGCTGGGAGCAAGCGCTATCTGGGGAGTGTGGAGGAGGGGGAGCTGAAGAGGGCAAGAGGGGGCTTGCCTGACTGGGGCGGGAGCAGTTGATGGGGCAGCTCCCAGGGATAGGGCTGGGAAAGCCAGGGGGACCAGAGCGCTTGAGGTGAGGGTGAGTTTGGGCTTTATCTAGCAGGCCTGGGGAGCCATTGAACAGGTTTAAGCAGCTACTGGTCTAGTTAGCTTCATCTGTTTAAAAGCTTGATCTCTCGGAAGTGTGGCAGGTGGTTAGAGAGGTGAGCCCGAGGTGGGAGAGCAGGGAGGAGGCTGCTGCTGCCGTGGTCCATATGCAGGGAGGATGGGCGCGAGCTGGAGAGGTGATGAAGCATTCAAGAGCATTCAGCAGTATGACTGACAGGATGCGGGCACAGAGTGGTCTGCAGAGAGAAGGGGCAGAAGGGAGAGACAAATTACCAGATTTCCAGCTGAGGTCACCGGGGAGTGCTGTTTGCTGAGACGGGGAACACAGGACAAGGAACAGGTTTCAGAACACGGAGGGAGGAGAGACTTCCCTGGTGGTCTAGCAGTTAAGACTGTGCGCTCCCAATGCAGGGGGCCCGGGTTCGATCCCTGATCAGGGAACTAGATCCCACAGGCCGCAACTAAGAGCCCACGTGCCACAACTAAGAGCCTGCATGCTGCAACTAAAGATTCCACATGCCACAAGTGAAAAGATCCCGCATGCCACAACGAAGGTCCCGTGTGCTGCAACTAAGACCCAGTACAGCCAAATAAATAATAAATTTAAAAAAAAAAAGAACATGGTGGGAGGAAAGAAGTTCATATTTTGGCCCTACACAGTTAAAAGTGCCTACAGGACATTTAGGACATTCAGGTCTGGAACTCAGGAGAAAAATCTGGGCTGAAGAAAAAAGGAGACAAGGGCAAAAGACAGGATTCTGGGGAACAATACCTAAATCAAGGACTGAGAAAAAAAAAAAAAAGGACTGAGGACAATGGGATGTGTCACAAAACCCGGGGAAGAGTGTGTTTTCAGGAAGGAGGGGCCCATAGTGTCAAAAGTTTTGAAGATATCAACTGAAGTGCAGCTAGAGAAGCAGAGACAGGCTGGAGGGACAAGAAGGGGCAGGGCAACAGGGTTCCGGATGCCTGGTTGAGAACTGGGACTCCTGCGTTCTGTTTGGGCCCCTCCAAGCATTTGTTTTTTTGTTTGTTTTGTTTTGGCCACATCACGCGCCATGCAGGATCTTAGTTCTCCAACCAAGAATCGAACCTGTGCCCTCTGCAGTGGAAGCACGGAGTCTTAACCACTGGACTGCCAGGGAATTCCCAGCCCCTCCAGCATTTGTGGTGGGGCAAGCAGAATCCAGGTCCTTGGGAAGGGAATGGTGGGGAAGAAACCCATCAGCCTTGCTTCAGAAGATAGTACCTACTCACACTATGGCCTTCACCTCATCTAGCCTTGGAGGCAGGCCAGGGAGGAACTAAAGCCACAGATAGACAGACAGAGAACAGGGACAGTTAGACAGCTGTGAGACAGTGGAGCAGCTGACAGGGCTTCAGTCTTGTGGAGGGTACAGGTTGTGAGCCGAGGCCCCTGCACTAGGGTCTCGGATGGACACCCTTTCTTACTGGTCCCCCAGAGTGCTTCGGAGCCAAGGGCAGGCTGGCACACAAGCTGTTTCGAGACCTCTTTGCCAACTACACAAGTGCCCTGAGACCTGTGGCAGACACAGACCAGGCTCTGAACGTGACCCTGGAAGTGACGTTGTCCCAGATCATCGACATGGTGCGTTGGTTGTTGTACAGTCATGGAGTGAGCTGGTGACAGTGTCAAGGAATGGGGGAATGGGAGACTGGGATTAATCTCCAATCAATTCTTTCTTGTAAACATTAACATTAGCAACAATAACAGCTACAACTGTTGGATCCTAACTGTTGGGTGCCCACAGGGTGCCCAATACTTTGCACACTTGAATCCACGCCTAGCAGAGATTACCACCCATGTAACTTCCTAGGAAACTCAGGCCCAGAGAAGAAAAGGATCTGCCAAGGTCACATAGCAAGGCTGGGTGGGAACTGAACTGTATGGGCAAGTCAGGTTTGCAGGTGCTGACCAGAGCTCTGTAGGTGAGTGTGAACACACAGGGCAGGGTATGTGCAGATGTCTGTCCACATCTATGCCCACTCTCTGCCCCCAACTAGGATGAGCGGAACCAGGTGCTGACCCTGTACCTGTGGATCCGACAGGAGTGGACAGATGCCTACCTACAATGGGACCCTGACGCCTATGGTGGCCTGGATGCCATCCGCATCCCCAGCAGTCTCGTGTGGCGACCGGACATCATGCTCTATAACAAGTACTTCCTACCTGGGCCCCTCCCCTCTCCTACCCCTCCCTAGAGTTGCCCTTGCCTCTGGGGATGCACTTGTCCCCCATCCTCCACATCGAACCCGGCTCCTATGGTGCCCTGGAAGCTTTCCCCCAGGACCCTTCTAAGCTGCCAGGAAGGTGTTGGCAATTGTGGCTGCACGGTGCAGTAGGGCTTCCTGACCACACACACACACACACACACACACACACACACACACACACAGCGGCTCATGGCAAGGGCCTGCTGGAGGGACCTCACAGCCCCTTGACGGCACCTCCACTTTAGGGTGTCTCAAGCCAACCCAGGCTGAGTGTCTCCTAGGAATCCTCCGTGTGGTCCAGGGCCAATTCTGTATCTCTCGCAGAGGGGGTTCTGGGACACAAGTGCCTCTTTATGGCACTCTCCACCCTTTTCTCAGGGCACCCCGGGCCTGCCTAGGGATTTCCTTCAGGGCTTAGCCCTCTGGAGTAGTCCTTTATGCCGCCTAAGCCAGTTCTGTGCTTCCCAGACAACACATAGCTCCGCATATTTTCCTCAGGGCCCCTCTAGGAGCTCTGCAGGTGACACTCAAGGAAAGTCACCGTGCGCCCCGCGCCAACTTTTGAGCTAGGTCTGTGTCTCGTTCTGGGCCCTTCAGGCGCTGGCCCCGCTAGGCCTCCAAAGGCACAGAGGGCCCTCTCTGCCGCTCCCTTTGCCCTCTGTGCCGCCCCCAGCGGGCCCGAAGCGTACCCCCTCCAAGGGGCAGCCCTGACCTCCCAGGCCACGGCACCTCAGGGAGCCCCACCCCCTGCCCGCAGGGCGGACGCGCAGGCGCCGGCCTCAGCCAGCACCAACGTGGTCCTGCGGCACGACGGCGCCGTGCGCTGGGACGCGCCGGCCATCACGCGCAGCTCGTGCCGCGTGGACGTGTCAGCCTTCCCATTCGACGCGCAGCGCTGCGGCCTGACGTTCGGCTCGTGGACGCACGGCGGGCACCAGCTGGACGTACAGCCGCGCGGCACCGCCGCCAGCCTGGCCGACTTCGTGGAGAACGTGGAGTGGCGCGTGCTGGGCATGCCGGCCCGGCGGCGCGTGCTCACCTACGGCTGCTGCTCCGAGCCCTACCCGGACGTGACCTTCACGCTGCTGCTGCGCCGCCGCGCCGCCGCCTACGTGTGCAACCTGCTGCTGCCCTGCGTGCTCATCTCGCTGCTGGCGCCTCTCGCCTTCCACCTGCCCGCCGACTCGGGCGAGAAGGTGTCGCTCGGCGTCACCGTGCTGCTGGCGCTCACCGTCTTCCAGCTGCTCCTGGCCGAGAGCATGCCGCCGGCCGAGAGCGTGCCGCTCATTGGTGAGCTCTGAGGGCCCGAGGTGGTGGGGGAGGGGGCCGGGAGAGGACGGCCCCAACCCGGGGCTGAAGTGTGCGGGTGTCCGCAGGTGCAGGAGTGGGAGCCGGACCGGCCTGGGTCAGCGGAGGGGCCCCGCTGAGGGTCTTGGGGTCCGGCCTCGTTCTGAGATTGAGGGGGAAGAGGTCGGCCCCTTCCAGGGAGGAGGGGCAGAGGAAGGAGTTGGTCTTTCCTCAAGGACTTGGAGGAAGGTCGACATCCCAAGTGTTATAATCACAGGCAAAACATACTAAGTACTCACTGCGTGTCAGGCAGTCTCCTAAACACTTGACGTTTATTAACTCAAGGAAGCAGCACCACACACCTATGAGGAAGGTTCTGTTATAACTTGCTTCAGATCATTCTGGTTCTATTTAAGAGCGTGACTTTCACGGGACTGTGGATGAGTCTAGCCTCCAGCAGTGGGGGGAACAATTAGGGAGCAGGTAGCTTCTGAGACCCTGACGGGAATGCGGGAGAGGGAGCCCTTGGCCCTTACCTCCTTCCCGCTTCCATCCATTGGGCTTGGAGAGTCCTGCGAGCCTTATGGGGGAATGAGCTCATTCCTCCTCGTGCTCAGGCAGTTGGGGAGCTCAGGCCCTCTGAGTTCTTGTTTGGGGCCTCAGTTCCCTTTCCCTCTCTTGCAGGAAAGTACTACATGGCCACCATGACCATGGTCACCTTCTCCACAGCGCTCACCATCCTTATTATGAACCTGCATTACTGTGGTCCCACTGCCCGCCCAGTGCCAGCCTGGGCTCGGGCCCTCCTGCTGGGACGCCTGGCGCGGGGCCTGTGTGTGCGGGAACGAGGGGAGCGCTGTGGGCAGTCTAGGCCTCCTGAGTCAGCCCCCAGCCCCCAGCCTCCTGACAGAGAAGCTGGCCCACCAGCAGGCCCTTGCCATGAGCCTCGGTGTCTGTGCCATCAGGAAGCCCTGTTGCGCCATGTAGCCACCATCACCAACACCTTCCACAGCCACAGGGCTGCCCAGCGCTGCCATGAGGACTGGAAGCGCCTGGCCCGTGTCATGGACCGTTTCTTCTTGGGCATCTTCTTCTCCATGGCTCTGGTGATGAGCCTTCTCATGCTGGTGCAGGCCCTGTGAGTCCCAGGGGTCTGCTGCAGCCACAGCACCTCCAGACGGGGATGGAATGGCCAGGCCAGGTGGTGGTTGGCCCTCAGGCCACTCAGTCTCTCTCCACTGGGCCTCAGAGCCTGGGACATCCTCTCTTCAGTGCTACTGACCTCACACACCAGAGGGAGTACTCGTTGTCTCTGTACCCTAACCTCTAAGGGAAATCCAGAGCTTTCCGCTCCCCTGATTCCTGCAGAGGAGGGACTCTAAGAAGGGTCAAGATCAAAGGGCAGTCCTGGAGGGACAGAGCTGAACTCCGGTGCTGAGTGTTAGTGCTTTCAGTGAGGAGAGTGCCTGTGGTACAAACAGAACTGCCACATTTCCTGTCTTCTCTTCCTTCCTCTGTGGCTGCTGTTACAGGGACTTGGTCTTGCCTGTCCCTACCTGGGGGCTCAGGGAAGGCAACTGGGAATTCAGGATTCCTGGTCCAGTTTCCAGAGCAGGAGGCCACACAAAGATTTGGCCCCAAAGCCCCGACTGATAATAAAGTGTGTGCCTATCACTTCCTCCATGTCCTCTCTTACCCTTAGGGCCTGTGGTGGTGGAACTTGGGGATCCAGCCTCTTAGGGACCTTAGGACTCATGGATCAGACCAGAAATTACATCTTTGCTGACAAGAAAATGAGATCCAGTCTACCCCGTTCCCACACAGTGACATCCAGAGAGCTTGAAGGTGCCCGAGGTAGGGGCAGTACAGGAACCAGCATTCACAAGGTATTTGTTCTTTCTGACTTCCACACATTTTCTGGCACCACCTCTGTGCCTCGGACACAGTCCCTGCCCTCATAAGCTCACAGTTGGACGTGGGAGACCAGGGCCCTTTGGGAGCACAGAGGCAGGGCCCCTAACCCAGCAGGGTGGAGAGGTCAGAGAAGGCTTCCTGGAGGAGCAAATAGGAGCAGTCCAGGTGTACATGGGAAGCATTTGAGTAATATCAGCAAATACCATGGCCAAGTACTTTTCTCCCCAATCACCCCCCACTCCAAACTGCTTTAATCTTCTATCCCAAGTACTCTTCTCCCCAATCACCCCCCCTCCAAACTACTTTAATCTTCTATCTCCAAGTGAGTGATTACCTGTCCTGCAGTCCCCCCACCTCTATTCACCATCTTACTCCTAGACCCCTGGATGAGGCCCAGTCCCTACATTTTCCTCTTCCCGCTAGCAAGCCTGGCAGCTGCCAGAGAAGATCCCAGAGTTCTCTGCCGATGGAATTACCACAGATCTTGGCCACACTTAAAGCATACATGTGGCTGACATCCTCATGTTGGGCAGAGGTGACGGCAGAGCTGTTCAGTGGCTGATGGATTAGAGGAGTCCTGGACTCTCTGGAAAGGCTTCTCCAACAAGGAACCAGAGCAGCAGTAGAAGGGACCAGACTGCAGAAAGGGGGCCCTGACCCATGGCTGCAGGGAAAACAGAGGCACAGAGATTTAGGGGCAATGTGAGATACACAAAGAAACAAGATGAAAAGAGCTGAGCAGAGTGAGCTGACTGATACACAAAACGCAATGGGAGACAAAGATGAAAGAATTTAGGGAGGAAGGTAGAGATGAGACCAAGGAAAGCCCCAGTTCCCCTTCCAGAGGTCATTAGGTCTATCCCCCAGTCTCCTACTGACACAACTGAGGCACTGCAGGGTGGGATGAAAAGCGGTAGAGATCTGAGTGGGATCTGGTGATGCTGACCTTTGCTCCTCTGCTCAAACTCTGGTGGGAGAGTTGCTGGTGCACTGAGATGGGGAACGGGGAGGGGGGCAGGAATCCTAAACTCTCCCAGTGCTTGAAATTACGTTATCAGACCTCAAAGAGGCCGAGTTGGCGTCTGGAGACCGGGCTGGTCTTGACTCTGCCACTAACTCACTCTCACCTGGAGCAAGTCACTTCTGTCTCTGAGTCTCACTTTACTATATAATGAGGATAATACTCCCTGTCCCACCTCCTTCCAGTTGATAGTTGTCCAGTAAGGATAAAATGAGATGGTGTCTGAGGAGGTGGGGGCCAGCCTGGTACGGTGGTTCCAAGTTCAGCTCCAGGACCAGCTTGTTTGGACCGAACACTTTTCTAGTTCTGTGTGTGGGGCTGGTTGCTTCATCTCTCTGTGCCTGCCTCCTCTCATCTGTGGAACAGGGGTGATGACATTACCTGCATCATTGGATCATGGTGAGGATTCATGGAGCCCTGAGTGGTACTGTGTCATGGAGAAGGGTGGGAACAAAAGGGAGGCTGGGGCTCCTTCCTAGCCGCTCTTCTCAGAGCCCTGAGGGAGGAGGCGGGACCCGAGGGGGAGGGGTGGCTGTCATTTCTTCCCTGAGGATGGCCTGTTCCCGCCTAGAGAAGTGGTGGCTGAGGCAGGACCTGGCACAGCAGGTGTTCAAGGGAAGAGAAGAGTCATAGCCAAAGGGAACCTGGGGACCATCTAGTCCGATATGCTTACTATGCAGATAGGGAAACAGGCCCAGAGAGGGATGTTTGGTCACAGAGAGAGTTAGGGCAGAGCCTGGGCTAGAGCCCAGGTCTCCAGCAGCCAAGACCTGACCTTGACCTTGGGAGGTGGTCTGAGAGAGCTCTGAAGGCAGAAGGAGGAGAAGGCCCAGGAGGACTTTGTGGAGCAGTCCTTCCCTCCGTCGCTTCAGTGCAGCCTGGAGCTCTCTGGGCCCTGGTCAGTGGGCTCCTGGGAAGGCGGGGACGGCCCCAGGCTGGGCGGCCATCTCCCACATACACATTCAGTGGAGAGGGTTAGCAACCCCCCACAGGTGTCTGCTTAAGGGAGTCTACTTTTTTTGATTGAAAGGGAGTGGTTTTTATTTTACGGGGGATATCCATCCAGGAGAGGGGCCCAGACCCAGGATAGCCAGCTCAGCCCCCAACAGAGCCCCACAGATGCCCGCAGCCCTCACCTGAGTTATCCAGATGGCAGGACCCTGACTTGCACTGCTTGTCTGTAGGGAAGAAACAGTAAAGAATCAAAGGCTCAGTAGCTCTCAGGATGGTAAGGGACTCCAGAGCCCTGTGGTCCATCCCTGACTTGCTCTAGGAGAAGCTGGTATGTTTTCTCCTAATTCTGCTTCCTTACAGTGGGACCTCCCTTGCCTGGGTTTGACTTGACCCATGAATAGCAGGGCCAGAAGGCACCAGCCCTTGAAGCCAGGGTCATCTGGACACTCCTCCTGCCCCCCCTGGCTTGTAACTTTGCCTCCATGCCACACCCGCCTCTCCCTCTCCAATGTCTTGTCCCAGCCAAGGAGGGGCTAGTTCATGTTTTTTGTGTCTCCTTCACCTTCCATCAACTCGTGCACACTCGTGATGCTGTCCAAGGTGGTAACTGAAGCCGCACTGGACCTTATCCCACTTGAGATGTGGTCCATGGTTCCAGCCAACAGCCTGCCTCTAACTATTGATATGAAAGGTGGGCCTCACAGGCCCCTGGGCATCCCTCAACTAGGACCAGCAGCCCACAGCCCCTTCAGAGATTAAGGACCTGGGCCCATCTTCATGATTACTCCTCTGGCTGGTCCAGGGAGGATGGACAGGAAAGCATCCGAGATCTGCCAGAGCCCAAGCTGGAATTCAGGGGTATGGCACCTGACTGCTGGCTCACCACCCCACCCCACCCCACCCCCGCTAGCACACATGACAGCACAGGATTTCTGTTCAGTCAAACACACTCCTCTCGGAAAACTGGGGTGGGCCGCTTACTCATTTCTGGCAGCAGCTTCCAGCTGGGAGGAAAGCCTGACACCAAGTCTGTTTGGCCCTCAGATGGCCAAAGACACCTGTGTTGGTCAGGAAACCCTCATCAGCCTCCCCACAGGCAAGTGGCCAGCTCTGGCTTAGACACCTCCAGGGTTGAGAAGCAAGCGTACTACTCAAGAAGGTTATATCTCTCCTTGGATGGAAGGGGCGGAGGGGCCGGGGGACAGGACTTGCTCCTTCTCACTGTTTTGAATATCTCTGTATGTATCCTCTGAAAACGGGCCGGGCAAGGCCACCTTCCACCCAGCTGCTGGCTGGCACGTGCCCTGCTCACCTTTGATGTACTCGCAGTTGTATGTGCTGCGCTGGCCCAGGGCCCGGAGGTAGATGCGGGCGGGGCCCTGGGCCGGTCTGCTGGCATTGATCACCTGGAAGGTCTCGAAGGGAGGGATCAGCACCTCGTCTTCCCCAGGGAAAAAGGAGTAGCCCTTGATAGGGGCCCCAAGGCAGGTCCAGATGCCAAAGAAGGTGTCTTCCCCAAACTGCTGGGCTGCAACATTCTGCAGGGATGCAGAGGCAAAGCCCCCCATCCTGACGGTGGCCCCAGGCCCCTCTGGCCGGAAGCGTAAGCCCTGCACCCCTCGGAACACCTGGCGGCACTGGGGTGGACGCTGGCCCCTGCCCAGCAGCTGCAGGGCCTCGGTCAGCAGGAAGTGCAGTGTCTTGAAGGAGAAGTGGTGGAGGTAGTGGGCCCGGGAGCGGCCAGCCTCGCGCACGGCCGCGTTGAATTCCTTGTGCAGGGGGCTGTTAGCCGTGTAGGCCAGGAGGGCCACCCCGTGCTCTTCTCGGAAGCCTGCAGGCGGGGACAGACGGGTAGGGCTGAGGCCCCACTTGGGCCCCCAGGCCTGGCGCTCCTGCCACTGGCTGCTTGCCTGAGCCCAGACATCGGCGTATACTTTGTTGGCCTGGAACTCCGTGCGGTTGAGATCCGGGAGAGCCACCGCCATGGCTGCGGCACAGCCAGCATACTGGTCGTCAAAGGAGGCCAGGGCCATGTCCAGGGGCATTTCTCGAGAGAAGAGGTCTCGTCGTGTGATGGGGTGGCTCTGGGCCTGAGGCAGGGGGAGCAGCAAGGACTGAGAGGTTAGGCCCTAGGAGAACGGGAGCCCTGTTATCCAGCTTCCCCCTCCACTGAGCTAAGAAGGAGTAAGGGCCACAAACACACCTGGAGGGGAAGGGGATTGGGAACTACTAGCTACAGATCCCCGAGACCAGGCTCTGGGGCTGTCCCCTCAGGCTGAGCGATCTCCAAGCGAAGCATCTGGCAGAGTTCAGAAGCCAGCAGCTGGGGGATGGAGTCAGCAGAGGATGACTGTACCTGAAGTGCTTCCATGAGGCCCATGGACACGAGCAGCAGAGACATCATGGCAGGGGTCTGCATGTTGGAGGCGACCCTGGGCAAGTTACTCTGGTCTTTGGGTCTCAGTTTCCTCGTCTGGAAAATGAGAATCTGCACAGTTTAATAAATTGTGATGAATTGACACCTAGTCTGGGCCCCTTCCGGTGCTTGACACAGAGTCACAACATAGAAATGGAGGCTCAGAAGAGAGAGGGGACCCTTCTTGCCGGAAGGAACATGGGAGACTTCCTGGAGGAGGTGACATGTGAACAGGGTCTTGTGGGACAAATAGGAGAATAAGGCTTCAGTCGGGAGGTAGGAGAGAAAAGATTGGAGTTGAGGGTGAGAAAGGAGTTTGGGACAGCAGGAATGGGAAGAGCAAAGGTATTAGAGGTAGGAACTCAGGATGTAAAGAGTGAAAGACGTTCTGGCTAGTGTGGCAGTTGCAGTGTTGGAAAGCCTGGGGCCAGTCCTGAAGGAGCTTGACTGCCACAGTGAGAGGTCCAGGCTTCCCCTCAGGGGGACATGAGGCTGGAACAGGGCAGATCCAGGAGTGGTCAGCTGGTGGGGCCACAGCAGGACTCCAGGGTCAGGCTTAGAGCAGGACTTGGGGATCCAGAGGGTCCTCCTCTGTCCCTGCAATCCTGCTGCCAACTGAACCCTCACCCTAATCCCTCAGCTGATGCCAGGCAGGGACCCCAGGTGGTGCAGGAAGAGGGGCTGGGTGGGGGAGAGTACAGAGGGTACTGCTTCCCCCAGGGAAGCCTCCTGCATCCTCTGGGTGGGCACGCTGAGGGCCCAAAGTGGCTCCAAGAAGGTGTCCCAGCTTTGGGTCAAGATTGGAACAGACAGTTTCTAAGTTGGTGCTGCTGCTTTTTTTTGTTTATTTTATTACCAAGTAATGCATGCTTATTGTGTATGAATGAATCACAAAGCCCAAGTCCCCCTTTTCTTGCTTTCCCTCCACATCCCCCTTCTCACCGTTACCCATGCCTACTGTTTCCATGGTAATGGTACCCTTCAAGACCTTTTCTGATGCACACACAAGTAATATATTTAAATATACATACACACATAGTTTTCTGTATACAGCCTATTTTGAGGTTTTTTATTGTCACTATTTTCAAAAAGACGAAGCGTGCTTACACATACGTGTTCTACAGCCTTTTCCCAGGTAACAATGTACCATGGACTTCCTTCCATGTCACACATGCATATCTACCTTGTTCATTATGATGGCAGCATGGAATTTCATATATTGTTAATCCATAATTTATTTAACCATTTCCTTATTGAGGGACACTTAGGGTTTTTTTCCTAATTTTTTGTTATTACACATGATATTGCAGTGAACATCCATGTATATAAATCCTTATCCTCTTGTCTGCATATTTTTATAGGAAAGATATCAGGAGGGTGATATTTAAAGGATCTGAATAGTGTTCATTTAGATAGCCACTGCGCCACTGCCAGGTTGCCATCCAAAAGGTCCCACTTCACCCTCCCACCAACAGTGGACAAAAGTGCCCTTTTCTCCATGTCTTTGCCAACACTGGGCATTATTAATCTCTCTTAATTTTCATTTAACTGGTGATACAAATGGTATCTAGTTTTTAATTTATGTCTCTGGTCACTTAACAGGATCAATCATAACTTTAATTTTTTTTTTTTTTTTTTTGGTTGTGACGCGTGGCAGGCGGCATCTCAGTTCCCCAGCCTGGGATCGAACCTGGGCCCTCGGCAGTGAAAGCTGGAGTCCTAACCACTGGATTGCCAGGAAATCCCCATAACTTTAATTTTTAATTTTTTTAAGTTTTAACTTAATAAAAGGTAGTACATTTTCATTATTCAAAATTTATAGTTCACGAAGCATGCAGTGAAACGTCTTTTTCTCACTGATACCCCAACCCCAACCTGCTCTCCCCAGAGCTAACCAATGTTCCCATTTCCTGTATATCCTTCCAGAGATACTCTAGACGCATACCAGCAACTTCTCAGGTATTTCTCTTTTCCTTCTTTTATACAGACCATAATACAGTTAGTGGTTTTTTATCTTTGGAAGTCTGATGAAAGCTGAAACTGCTCCTCAGAAAATGGATATACACGCCTTCACACAGACGTTACACAAATTTCAGGGTGGTTATGCATCTGCCCCAGTCTCACTCAGATTAAGCATCCTTGCTCCCGAATCTCCTCTGGCTTCTGGTGGGGCCCAAGTTTTGATAGTTCAGTGACCCTGAGACGCTGGGATGTTATGTGGCTATAATTTTGTGAGTCTCCAAATCTAAGATCCTCTAATTGCCAGTATACAGTTTAAATTGAGGTGTGAGTTTCTCTGGGCAATGGAGTTAGCAGCCAGCAGAGTTTATCAAATTCAGCATGTCCCAAACTGAACTTATCTTCCCTCCCTCAAAACCTGCTTACTCATTTATTCAGAAAATTCTTGAGCATCTGTAATGTGTCAGGCACTGAGGATAAAATTATGAACAGAAACAACAAAACCCACATCCCTGCTTCTTTAAGCTCTTTTAAGGTGGAGATGGAGTGAGGAATTTCAAGTAGCATGTTACAAGAACCCAAAGAGCCTGATGGAAACACATTTGTACAAGGAGTGGGTTTAAGTGAGGGGCTGACCAGAGGAGATTCGGAGTAGGTAGAATTTAAAATGGCATCACAGGGCTTCCCTGGTGGCACAGTGGTTGAGAGTCCACCTGCCGATACAGGGGACACGGGTTCGTGCCCCGGTCCGGGAAGATCCCACGTGCGGCGGAGCGGCTGGGCCCGTGAGCCATGGCCGCTGAGCCTGCGCGTCCAGAGCCTGTGCTCCGCAACGGGAGAGGCCACAACAGTGAGAGGCCCGCATACCGCAAAAAAAAATAATAAAATAAAATGGCATCACAGTGGGGTGTAAACCTGAGATACCGCTTCCTAATTCCAGGATAGAATGCTAATGGGCAGAGAATGCAGCAGCAAAAAACTACTTGAACCCTTGTGTTCTCTTGGAATCCACCAGAAAAGCCTGAGCTTCTATAATAGATCTCCTCTTTGTGGAGAAACTAGTGCATGGGTTCAAGTGGGGCTTTCCTCACTCTGTACCCCCATGAGAGGAATACATGACCCCAAACTGGTGCTCTAATGCCCTGGCCATTGTGATTGGCTCATGGATGGACACATAACCCAAGCAAGACTACTCAAGAGTCTTTCCTGAGATTTGATAGATGGGTGCTGTGTAAAAGAGAGTGTGCCAGACACTGTTGATTCCCCAACCCGTATCCCCTCAGCTCATCTTCAAGTTCAACACAGGTGCAATGGATAGTCCTCAAGCATCTGACAGCTTCCACCTTTAGTGTTCTGTATATTTCTGTGTCCAAGGCTTTCTCCATCACCCTGGGAGCTTGCTCAGGGCAACCCCAAAGTACAGGAGATTTAATATTCCCAAGGACAGCTGTCACCCAGTGAGGGTAGTCAGATTCTCTATTCCACAGAGGGTCCCCAATGGGACATAGTTGACCACAGTGGTCGCACAATTTTTGCGGGGGAGCTTTTCTCTCTTCTTCAACTCACTTTGCCACTCCTTCACTGGTACTTCCTGGGATCACCTTTCAAATAAGCTGACTACACCCAATCCTTGTCTCGGGGCTGGCTTTTGGGGGAACCCAAACCAAGAGAGAAGGTCTTCTCTTTGGGTCAGAAACCATCAGAACATGGCCCAGAACTGTTCCTTCAGCCTGGACCCAGTGGAGCAGACCTGGGCCCAGCCCACAACAGGGAGGTGCCCAGCTGAGGCAGACTGGCAGCTTGAAGCAGAGCTGCCCATCCAAGCTCACTTTAGCCAATCTACAGTCAACGTGAAGACCCAGGAGTATGAGAATAAATGTTTGCATGCCACTGAGATTTTGTGGCACACAGCAAAATGGTCATGCAGTGAAAACGTGAGGCCAACTATGTCTCTCACTGCCTCTCCACTATCCTGTTTCTGTCCCCGTCTCTGCCCTGCAGAAACACAGCAATAAAAGGTAACAGAGGGCTTCCCTGGTGGCGCAGTGGTTGAGAGTCCGCCTGCCGATGCAGGGGACACGGGTTTGTGCCCCGGTCCGGGAAGATCCCACATGCCGCGGAGCGGCTGGGCCTGTGAGCCATGGCCGCTGAGCCTGCGCATCCGGAGCCTGTGCTCCGCAACGGGAGAAGCCACAACAGTGAGAGGCCCGCGTACCGGAAAAAAAAAAAAAAAAAAGGTACCAGAGGCTTGTGATAGGGCAGGAGAACTGTGAAGTCAGACATTGAATCATGTGGCCAGACTAAGGTATTGGCAGTGAAGGTGGACCCAGCATTACTAGGTAGAATTTACTAGACTTGGTGTCTGATGGGATTTAGGGGATGAGACGGGAAATCAAGGCTCACAGCTCTGGTTCCCATGCTCGAGGTTGGAAATACAGAGGAGAAGCAGAGGAAACTTTAAAAGCTCATCCCAGCACATAGTAGGTGCTCAATAAAAAAAATGTATTGAATAAATGATCAGGTTAGGAGGGGAACTGGTGAGTTCAGTTTGGCACATGTGGACTCTCTAGGGGCAGACGTCCAAGATGGAGCAGAATGGACAATAAAAGACATTTAAGAGTCATAGGTGTATTGAGGTCAGGGAAGAGATAAGGTCCCCAGGGAAAGAGCCAGGGAGGGTTGAGGAAAAAAGAGAGCAGCTTGAAGCCAACGCACAGGCAGAGCAAGACACTTCCTTGGGTTTATAGGGACTCTTCACTTCTGGCCTTTGGGTCCCGTTAGATACCCTGGGATCCTTGTGATTAATTCCTCTTTGGGCTTCATCCAGCTCAGGGTGGTTCCGGTGAACTTGCCAGCAGAAGAGTCTCACATAATCTACCATCCTTATTATTCATCCAGTCACCCAAGATGGTTACTTGGGTGTACAGTCATTCAGCCATTCATCAAACACTAAATTAGTTGCCAACTAGTGCTGGGCACAGTATGGGTCCATCTTCGATGCTCCTTCCCTTTCCCCATCCCCACATGCCCTGCCATGGCTCAGGTCAGCCCCTGCCTTCTCCCTGATCTCCCTACCTCTGCTGTCACCCCTGCTAATCCACACTGCTGCTGCTCCGCGGAGTAGGGAGAACAATGTTTCTAAAGCACAGCTGGTCATGTTCCTTGCCTGCTTGAAAACCCTCTGTGGCAAACCTGACTGGAAGAAATATCTCAAAACGCAGAGATGACAATTATGAGGCAAGGGATGAGAAGACATCCAGAAAGGAAAAAAACAAAACAAAACAAAAAACCAAAGCAAGAGATCAAAAGAAAACTTACCTCCTTACCCTCAGGACAGAGTCCAACCTCCAGGCACTGGCATTTGAAGCGCTCTGTGACCTTGCCCGCCATAACCTCTTCAGCCTCGTGCCCCACCACCCCTGCTTGACTTCTACAGTACAGAGCAAAGTTCCAGGTGAGGCGCTGCTGCTTCCCTCCATGTGCTGGGGATGCCCTTCTCCTGCTACCCACTCTTCAAGGCTTTGCTCAGGAGCCACCTCCTCCAGGAAGCCCTCTGACTCCTCTGGCTTCCTAAATCACCCTGTGCTTTCCCCTGTCACTGTCCTAATCGTACTGTGCTGCCCTTCAATGTCTGCCTCCACCCTGGCCTATGAATTCCCTGAGGGCAGGGACCAGGTATGACCCATTCTGTGTCCCCAGAGCTCAGCCCAAGACCAGGCACAAGTTAACCCTCCTGGAATGTTTGCTGCAAGTCTGAGAGGCTTTCTGGGTGCAGCTAACAATGTAGAGCACCACAGAACAGGTGCATTGGTGACTTAGTAACCAGTTTTGCAGGGAATGGTGTGGAGGCCAAGGCGGTGGGGAGGGCCTGGGGGGCCAGGAAGTGGAGGCACTGGGCAACCCCTTTTCCTATCCCAGCTGCCCTTCTGTCCTTCCTCTCATCCTGCTCAGGGCACTTCTCGTCAGTTTCCCCTCATCCAGACCCATGATGAACATTCCCTACTGGGGATGTGACTCCAAATCCCTCCCCAGAAACCCCCAAATTTCCCAATGGCCTCAAACCTCCCTAGGTATCCCAAACCTCTCCATCAGAGGTGCAATGGTCTGAATATTTGTGTCTCCCCAAAATTCATATGTTGAAACCCTAATGCCTGACGTGATGGTATTAGAAGGGGAGGGGGGCTTCCCTGGTGGTGCAGTGGTTGAGAGTCCGCCTGCTGATGCAGGGGACGTGGGTTCGTGCCCCGGTCCGGGAGGATCCCACGTGCCGCGGAGCGGCTGGGCCTGTGAGTCGTGGCCGCTGGGCCTGCGCATCCGGAGCCTGTGCTCCGCAATGGGAGAGGCCACACCAGTGAGAGGCCCGCGTACCGAAAAAAAAAAAAAAAAAAAAGAAGGGGGGGGCTTTGGGAGATAATTAGTTCATTAGTTCATGAACCCTCATGACTGGGATTGCTGTTCTTATAAAAGAGACCCCACGGACTTCCCTAGCACCTTCTACCATGTGAGAACACAGTGGGAAGGTACTGGCTATGAACCAGGAAAAGGGCCCTCATCCGACCAGGCTGGCATGCTGATCTCAGACTTTCAGCCTCCAGAACTATGAGAAATGTTCTTTTGTTGTTGATAAGTTACCCAGTCTGTGATATTTTGTTATAGCAGTCTGAACAGACTAAGATATAAGGTTCCCTGAAACTCTTCCTAATGATTCCTGTAACCCTACCATTAATACCTCAAATTTCCCCTTTAAAAAAAACGCTTTTCATGCCCAGTGCCCAGGAACAGGTAGTGTGCCCCTTACCTAGACTTTCTCCGGGCTGGGGAAGCTGGTATTGGTCTCCAGCGATGGCCACCAGGGGAGGGGGAGGGCAGATTTCTCTTTTATACCGTCAGTCCTCACCCCTTGTACCTCTCCCACACAGCTGCTCAGAAATGTGACACTCCCCCATCTATTTCTGGACTAGCCTCTGCCCAGTCCGCTCTGGGCCAGAGCACGTCCCATGAAAAGGGAACCCCTGAAGCCAGAGGGAAATCAAGGATCCAGGCTAGAACAACTGCCTCCCCACTGGGTTTGGTCCAGCATTCAGCACCCCTGGCCTCAGGGAGTATCTCCTTATTTTTCCTTTCATGTGAGCATGGAGACTCACCTAAGGTGCAAGGCGAGATTCCCAAAAAGCCTGGGTCCCAACTCTAGCACTCATTGGCCATGTGATCTTGGAGGACTTTCTGCTTCATTCAAGACCCCTGTTCAATGACTAGGTTTGACTCCATCTCTTGGGGTCTTTCTTGGGGTTCCAGGCCTCGGGATGGGAGAAGCAATTCCCCAAAGCTGGAGGGTAGAGAGAAGACAAAGCCATGATACCGGAGGTTCAGGCTGCCAGAAAGCTCTTCCCAGAGCTGCTGATTCCTCAGCTGGCCCCTTCTCCCATTACCTCCTAGTGGGCATCTAAGACTCAGAGCCAGGTTATTTATAGGCAAGCCCAGGGAGGTGAGGGGAAAGGCTAGTGTTGATAAACATGGGGTCACCTGAGTCTGAGAGGTCAGGGAGAGAGGGTCTAGGGAGGGGCGGGGCTGGACCCTGAGGATGTGAGAGAGAGCTCTGCATCTGGGCCAGGCTTGCTGAAGGGAAGGGGCATAAAGAGAAGGGAGTGGGGTGGGGGCCGCTAAGATGCTGGACCACACGTGACCCACGTGTTCGCCATATGCAAATTGTATGCAAATGAACGAGTGCACTAGTGGTGACCTCTCGGCTGGCTGGACCCGCTTGGTCTCTTCGGCCTAGTTGTCTGGAGCCCGGGCCGTGGCGGTCAGGGGCCGCCCGAGGGAGAGACCACGTCTCGTAATTCCCCTCCTCTAGCACTGGTTTTGCTCGGAGGAAAGGGTCCTGGAGAGAGACCTCGCAGTCCTTGGGAAGGAGAGTTAAGTACGGCCCTCAGCCCCGCCCCCCGAACCCCAGTGTTTGTCGTTGGGGAAGAGAGGTGTCGGGTTACCGCCAGTGGGGCTATAATTAGCCGCGGGACTTCATTGATCCGCGGGACTCCGGGACTCCGGAGACAGGGGGCAGCGCGGTGCCCCCGCAGACGTCAGTCCCCGCCGCCCGGAACCTTAAGTGCTCCTTCCCGCTCTCCGCCTCCGCCACCTCCAGGTGGGTCCCCGGCCCCCCGGCCCCTCCCTTCTCCAAGCGGAGCCAAATTACCTCTCTCCCTTTAGCATTCCCGAGCAGAAGGCGCTGAGCACCCGGGCAACTGGGAGGTGGGGGAGCTGAGACTGGGGTTGTGCTGGGGTGGAGGCGGGGGTGGGGGGTGGGGTGGGAGTGGAGGATAAAATCCAAGCCCCGCCCACACACTTAGGGCTGCTCTGGGCACCGCCCGCGTCCCGCCGGGCCAAGTCCTAGACCAGGGACCCCTCACACCGTAGAAGAAACTCTCCAACTTGCTGTCCCCCAGCCCATCGAAGCCAAGACTCCACCGTCGCTGGTCCCACCCTCATCGGGATCTCACTCTCCAAGTCTCCCAGAGGAATGATGTCGGTGGCTCTGTTGATCGCCCTTAGCTGCCTTGGCATCCACACCCTCAGCGGAATCCGCATTTACGCCCCCTGGCAGGTAACTGGGGGGGAACCATTTGCTGCCACAAAGAGAACAGTTGGGGTGGACCCAGGGCCTGACTCCTCAAAGAGCCTTCCCAGGGACGCTTCTCTAGGATGCCATTCCTCTTAATCCTCTTCCTCTCAGGAACCTCCATCCCTATAGGGAGCCCCAACTTCCCATTCCATCTCCCAGAACCCGACCTCCACCCACTGGTCCTGCTGTGATCCTCCTTCCTTCTATGGTCCTCCCTTGGGTTTGCCTGCATCTTTCTCCTGTCACTTCCCATCTCCCACCACAGGCCCAGCCTAACAAACTCCTTTGGGCTACCTGTGTACTGCCCTCCCGCAGCCCCTTCCAGACCAGGGCTTGACCTCCTCCCAATCCCCACCCCCAGGTTTGAGGATGAGGGCTTCTCGAGCAGGAGAGGACTCAGAGCCTCAGAGCTGCCAGTGACTTGCTGTGGTGTCTAGCACCTTTGTGAGGGGGAAAGAGTCTGAGGATGGGGATGGGCTCAGGTAATTGGAGACTGGCCATACGTTTGTATGTCACCTGCATACTGAATCTTAGAGCCAGAACGGTGCTTGGAAGTCTTCCAGCCCCACGTCCCACTGAGTGCAGGAACCTCTCTAATAATAAATGACCCCTCTTAGTTAGTACACAAGTGAGGATCTATATGCTATCCTTACAATAACCCTGTGAGGTTGGAAGTATCCTCAATTTATAGGTGGAGAACCTGAGGTCCAGAAAAGTTAAGAGACTCAGACAAGATCTCATAGCCCGTAGGTGGTGAAGCCAGGATCTGAACCCATGTCTGTCTGGCTCCAGTGCCTGTTATTTAAGCCCTTGAGCTCTTGCCAAACTTCACACCCCAGATATTTGGGCATAGAAATGAGATTCTGTGTTTCTGAACTGATCTGCCACCAGGACCTCTGCCCAGTACCCTGAACTTACACCCTTTCCTGTGTGGCTTCTCTCTTACTTACCTCTATAGGCCCAGAATGTTTCCATCCAGAACCTGAGCCTGGCTCCAAACACCTTCGATGATGCCTATGTGGGTTGCTCGGAGGAGATGGAGGAGAAGGCAGTCCATCTGCTAGCAGAGGAGATGGCTAACCATACCAGGCTGCGGGAGTCCTGGGAGACAGCCCAGAAGGCCTGGGAGCAAAGGTGTCCAGGGCTCAGCCTGCCTCCTGGCTTCAAAACCCAGCACGGAATCGCCGTCATGGTCTACACCAACTCATCCAACCCTTTATACCGGGAGCTGAACCAGGCTGTGCGGACAGGCGGTGACTCCAGGGAGTTCTACATGCAGCACTTCCCCTTCAAGGCCCTGCATTTCTACCTGACACGGGCCCTGCAGCTGCTGCGGGACAGTAGGGACTGCAGCAGGGAACCTGGGCAGCTGGTGTTCCGAGGCGTGGGCGCCATTCGATTTGAACCCAAGGAGCTGGGGGGCTCTGTCCGCTTAGGCCAGTTTACCTCCAGCTCCCTGGATGAGGCAGTGGCCCGCAGATTTGGTAATGCCACCTTCTTCTCTCTAAGGACTTGCTTTGGGGCCCCGATCCAGGCCCTGTCTGTCTTTCCCAAGGAGCGTGAGGTGCTGATCCCCCCGCATGAAGTCTTCTTGGTCACCAGTTTCTCCCGGGATGGAGCCCGGAACCTGGTGACTCTCTCCAGCAATAATCAGACGTGCAGCCACTTTAACTGCGCCTATCTGGGTGGTGAGCTATGCATGAGGGAAGCAGGACTGGCAGGATGTCCCTGGTTTATTTCAGTCCCCAGGGCCTTCAGGAGACCCACGTGATTAATGGGGAAGTTGAGGGCTAGAAGTTAGCTGGAGTTATTTTTCTCTGTGACTCAGGTTTTGCCAGCTCAGAGAAGGCCCTGTAAGTGTTTTCTGGATCTATGAATATTCTCAGATGATTCTATAAAGGTCCTTGAAAGTTTCCTTCTGCTATACAGTCTAAAAGACCAAAAGAACCTGGTTAAGGGGGTCAATAAGCAGAGGAAAGTGACAGGAGTGCTACTTCAGATCTCAGGAGGCCCTGGGCATAATAGCGTAACACATGCGCTGTTCCCAAGTGCTGAGGCAGGGACAGAGTGGGGCCCGGATGGTAGCAGGGATGGAAAGGCAATCTGGGAAGACTTCCTGGAAGAAGAAGGAGGAAGGGAAGTCAGAAGTTTGTATTTAGCACGAGGGAAAGCTGGATTGAGATTGGGAATGGCCGTGCCAGGGCCTGGTGAGAAGGGAAGTTGGGGGTGTGAGGGTCTGTCTGCATGGAGGCCTCACTGTGCTGTCTGTTGCAGCGAAGAAGAGGCCGAGCTGTGAGTCTGTGCCAAGTGAGTCACCCTCCTGCCCCTCCCTCAGCTGCTTTGACTCCCCCTGGCCCTGCTGACCCTTCACCACCTTTTCTTCTCTCTCCAGCAGGAGGACAGGCAAACTCACTCTCCAAGGGGGCCTTCTCTCTGCTCTCCTGGAAGGCCCTGCCTTTGGCCTCGTAGGGGTTCCAGCTCTTAGGAGCTGGGCTCTGAAAATTCAGTGCCTGCCACGTAGGAGTCCTGGGAAATGATGACATCCATATGAAGATGGGAGGCTTTGAAGAGCCTAGAGAAGCCAGAACATGGTTTTGGACCCAGACCTAGCAGCCATCTCCCCGGCCAGGATGTTGGGGGATCTGAGGCCATGGTAGGGTGGAGGGATCCCCGCTACATGGTAGGGGCTCCAGGGGACAAGCAAGGGTAGTGCTGTGACAGCCACTGGATTAAACAGTGTTGCAGTGTGGTGACCTCAAATTTCATGATTGGTTTGTTCCATGAGACTAGACCATCTGCCCTGCTCTGGCCATATGGGACTCAGGGACTGAGGGACTAAAAAGAATGACTTTTTGATCACTTTTAGACATGGTCTCAGTGCAGACCCTTGTCACACACTGTAACCTGCAAACCCAGACGCTTTAATAGACAGAGGTTCCTCACAATAGCCCTGAAGGCAGGAAGGGGGACAGATGGCTTCCTAGGCCATTTGTCAGATGAGGAATGCAGAGCTAAGGAAGGAAGCAACTTGGTGAAGGTCAGAGAGGTAGTGCTGAAACCAGGACCCTTACCTCCTAGTCCAGAACCCTTTCCACCAAACATCTGAAGGAACTCAAAGTAGGATCCTAAGCCCCCAATATCTGGGACCCCAGAGCAAGCCATTTCTCTCTGCCCTGCTCCCACAAGGATTCATTTTGGGCTTGGGGATCTCAAAACATCAAGAGACAGAGATTCTCACACACTCTGGAGGCATGTGACATCCATAACAGAGGCTTTATTGAGGCAAGGAAAGCAGCACGGGCTCCTACTGAGCCCCACCCTCACCCATCTAGGGTGTTCTACTCAGCACCAGAAGACGGGACCCTCCCACTGCATCAGGACCCCTCCTTGGTTCCCAGGTCTTCCTCCTGGGGCACGTCCCCAGCCCCCTCTGATCCTTGCTCCCTGTGCCCTAGCACGTAAGCTGGGGAGGAGGGGCCAGACTCTCCAGATGCTGGAGTCCTGGCCCTGCCTGCCTCCTGAAGCCCAGTTTCTGAAGACACCTGGGTCCCCACAATCCCTGGCACTGTCAGCTCTGGGTTCTCAGGGATGGGAGGGCCAAGGTTCTGGAAGCTGTTGCACACTCGGGTGATGGAGCGACGGAGGATGCTGGCACCGTCTGGTGGCTGGCGCAGCCTTCCCTCCACCGGAGTCTGCTGCACACCGGCTACCTTGCTTTGCAGTCAAGATACTGTCTTGGTCACCTCTGTCAGTCTGTTGCCCAGGTCTTGGGGAGCGGTGGGGCGTGGCAGTAGTGACGGGGAGGTCACTCAGAAGATGAGCCTGTCCTGGATCACTTCTACCCTCAGCACAACCCCAGGGGACATTTATCCCAGGGGTTCTAGACAGGAGAACTGGAGGAAGTGAGGGACTGGCTTATGGCATGTGGGTCAGGTGCGCAGGCCGAGTCAGGCGCAGATGAATCAGCAGGGCTGGGGTGGTGGTGAGTTTAGAAGATATCAAGAAGGAAAGTCTTATGGACCAGAGAAGGGGTCAGGAGTCATAAGGATGGGAAATTTTCTAATGGGTAGAGATTTGTACATCTGCCTCCTCTGCCTTCTTCCCCATCTACACCTGCCCAGCTCATACCCACCCTCAGAGCCCAGTTCTGATTCCACCTCCTTTTTCTCCAGCTTCTGGTACTCTATCCTTCTGCCTTCCCACGAGCCTCTCAAAATGATAGACTCTTTCTCTTCTTTGGGCTCCCACTGCAATTTGTGTCTCTTTTTCTAAGCATTTTCTGCCTAGTGACATGGTTTCTCTTCCTCAGCAGACTGAAAGCTTCCTATGTGTCCCTGCTGGGAACAAAGGGGACATAGCAATGAACCCTGGTTGAATGAGTGAATGAATGAATGATGAATAAGGTGAATGAGTGAATGGGAAAGGGAGTGAATGAGAAAATAAATGAACACAAGAATGAAGGCGGGAATGAAGGATTAAATCAAGTGAGTGAAATAAATGTCTAAACAGGTACAAGGGTAATTGACTGCAAGGGCCCACACGATCTGGGCAGGTTTTGGCTTCCAAGGGTGGGTCAGAGGGGGGCCACATAGAGAACTGCAGGCTGGTTGGAGGGGTGTGAGTCTGGGTGTTCCAGCTGAGCAAGGGACAGGAATGGGGAAGGCCTGGAGGGGAGCAACTAACCTTTCCGACAGGTCTCCTCAAACTCCGGGCGCGCAGTCTCTATGTAGCGCTGTACCAGAGCCTTGACGACATGAAGCCAGTAGGATCCACGCTCTTCCTCCCCAGGCCCTGCCCCCACCCCAGGATTGGCCTGGGATGGGAAGACAGGAGGGCGAGAGAGAGTCTTCACCCCCAGCTTTTCTCTAGTCACTGCATCCTCCCCCAGGCAATAAAGATGGAGGCAAAGTCTGTGCAGACTTTTCTATCCCTGAAGGCCACACATCTAGACCCTCATGCAGACCTGGGAGGTAGTCTGGATGGAGGCCAGAAGGGGTGGAATGGCTGAGTGCAAGAGAACCAGGGTGGGAGGTGGGTGAGGGTTAGGAGGAGAAGCAGAGTGTGGGTGGAGAGAAATGCTGAGCAAGGCAGAGTTGAGCTCTCTCCTGCCACCAACCCAACCTTGGTTTTCTTGACTTGAGTTAGTGCAGGTTAACCCTGTCCTTCAAATTCCGCAGAAGGGAGACTAGGGGATGTGGGGAGGCATCTCCTTGGACCAGCTCATGCATATGAGATGGAAATCATCATGCAAATTAGAATGATTAGTTCTGGGTCCAGTTTGAGGCCCCAGGACAGTACCAGGAGGGCAAGTCGGGCATCTGGGGCAGATAAAGGAGAGAGAGAGCAGAGGTGAAGTAGGCAAAGTGCTGGACTCAGAAGACAGGCTCAAATCCCAGTTCGGTCACTTCGCCGCTGTGTGCCTTGAGCAAGCTACTCAACTTCTTCAGGCTGAAGGTCTCCAGATTTGAAGTGGAGATGGTGATAACACCTACTTCCCAGGCTGGTACTTTCCTGGCATGGAGTAGAGGGTCTCTAAATGCTTAGGAAATAATTATTTTTATTTATCTGTATTTATTTAGCTCTGGAAATATTTTATGGTTAGCCTATTTACTTTTTTTTTTTTCCTCTATTTTTTGGCCTCACCGCGTGGCCTGCGGGATCTTACTTCCCTGGCCAGGGATCAAACCCACGTCCTCTGCAGTGGAAGTGCAGAGTCTTAACCACTGGACCACCAGGGAAGTCCCTAGCCTATTTACTTTTATAATGTAAAAAAGCAAAGCCTTTTCTTAAATATTTTAAAAGGAGAGACAGGATTGACAGAGATGATACAGCAGAAGCATGAGAGAATGATGGGTCCTTTCAGCTGCAGAGTATATAAAGCATGTTTCTTGTATAAAATAAGGACTAAGAGCTTTGGAAAAGCCATTTCCTAAGGTGCAGGGTAGGTGGGAGGAGACAACTCATGGGGTCACCAAGGAGCAGGCTAGTGAGGTGGGGGGCAGCTGGAGGAGGGGTGGGACCTCGTTGGGGGTTCAGCAGAGGGTGGGGGAGACCCCAAGCTGGCTGGTATAGTGGGATCCATCAGGACTCAGTGACTCCCAACACAGGTCCAGAGAACTGAATACAACTTCAGGTGAAGATGCTGAGTTGCACCCTAGAGGGGAAGCAGCCCTGACATGGGGTCTGCAAATATGCATCACCTGGAAACCTGGACAGGGCTGGGAAGTGGTCAGGGGGAAAGGGTGATAGTCCCAGAATGTGGAGTTTGAGATCCATTAGGGTGTAAGAGGTACCATGCAGGATAGCCTGGAGCCAGGATGGTGGGAACTGGGAACCTTTGGCATTTAGTTTCTTGTAAATGTCATGTTTTCTCCATGCTTTTGCACATGCTGTTTCCTGTGCCTAGAACTCCCTTCTCCACCGTACCTGCCCATCAACCTCCTGTTTATCCTTCAGGATTCTACTCTGCCCTCAAGGTCTCTGGGAAGCTCCCTGACTCCTGAGGCTGGGTCTGGGGCCTCTCCTCCCCACTCCAATAGCCCCCTGTGCTTCTTTCTATCATAGGTTTGTCATCATGCACAATTACAGTCCATTTCCTTCTGATGCTCTAGACTGTCAGCACCTCAAACGACCACCGTCCTGCATATCTTTATTTCCAGAATTGGCGTGTTTTGGTAAGTGTTTGTTAAACAAACTGTTGACCAATCAGATAAGGGAAGGCCTTCCTCACCTGGGGATCCAGGGGCCTCAGAGCTTCAGAGTTGGCCTGTGGCCTCGCAGAGCTGACCTGGAGGCCCTGTCTTAGAGAGACCCTCAGGTAACATGTTTTAAGGGGAACAGATAGGACCCCCTACAGACCTGGCAGTAATGCTATCTGAATTAGCAGGGGGTCCCATGCCAAGCCAGACTGAGTTAGCGAGCAGATAATGAGAGGTAAGTTAGTGCCTTGGAGGCCTGCCCTCCTCTTTCAGGCCTCAGCCACCTTCTAATTTCCAGTTTGTGGGGCATTCTCCACTTGGCTTCTTAACACGTTACTTTGAAAAACGTTCAATGATATCTTGACCCAGTTTAGGGCAAAAAGTTTTGCCTAAAGCTTATGGGGTATTGGCGTCTTGGGAGGAGGGTGGCATGAACTTCTGTTCGAGCTGGGTGGCACAGGATTGGAAATTTAGGAAATGGCCAAAGCCAGGAAGAGGGAAATGCAAGCCATACGAGAGAGCAGGAATTGGGAGTAGGCTTTCTGGGAAACATACCAGGAAAGACAGACAAGCCAGGGGTGTTCAGACAAATGGATGGTATAGGCAATACAGTTGAAGACCCGGTGTGAGGAAGACCCACAGCAGGCAGAGGAGATACTCACAAAGGTGGGGACTGGGGGAGAGTCTGGCTTCTTGGTTTTGCAGCAGGAGCAGCAACAGCAAATGAAGTGGAAAATTCTCCTGAGAAATTGAGATGGAGGGAAGGGGTTAGTTGGAGGACTGGGTCTAGGCTAATGGGGCAGGAGCTGGGATAGGGGTGCTGAGTGCTGGGGGGTTGGGAGTGAGAGCTCTGAGGTTATCACCTGAGAAGGCAGAAGGTAGCCTTGGGGGAGGGCAGGATGTTGAAGGGCACAGGCAGCGTCAGACCCTCTCGGAAGTAGGACAGGTAGAGCTTGGAGCAAGCAAACTTCCACTCCACATCAGCAGTGTCCTGGGGGCCAGGAGGCAGGGGCTTTGCAAGGACCACTTTGGTGCCTAGCCCTCCTGCCCACTCAGTCTGCCCCATTTCCCCCCAGCCCCCATGTCTCTTCTTCTCCAACCTCTTTCTTCTCCCCATTCTTATCTGCACCTCCACCTATCACCCACATTTCCCCTGCCTGTACCCCGCTTCCCCTCTTCCTCCCCACCATCTTTCATGCTTCTGCCATCCAGTTCCATCCAGCCTATTCTCCAGCCACAAAACCTAACCCATCCATCTCCTTCCTCTCCCTTCTCACATTCCCACCTACTTTTCCACAACACATCCTTCCTCCCCACCATAAGGTGGAAAGAGCACTAGACTTGTATCTGGAGAAAATAATAACATCATTAAGACCCTCAATGTACAGATGAGGAAAATGAGGCCTAGAGAGGAAAACTTGTCCCCAGTCACAAAACAAGGCAGTAGTGGAGGCAGAGCCGGAACCCAAATGTCTCCACTCCTTGCATCCTATTCCTCTCCATTCCTTTCTCTCTTCCTCCCTCTGGCCTGAGCCACCCTCAGTTCACGCATCTCAGTCCTCTGGAAGGAGGTGGTGATCATGGCAATGAGCGTGCTGAGCAGCACAATGACCATGATGATGGTAAAGATACCGTAGAGTGCCCGGCCCACAAATTCCGGCACCAGAAACTGCGGCATGTCAACCACACTGTGCTCCACCATGCCAAACATGGTCCAGAACAGAAACTGGAAGGTCTCGTTGAAACTGACATGGGGGGCTGAAGAGTAGGATGTGAGCGGTGGGAGATGAGCCAGAGCGCCACCCAGACCCACTCCTCCTCACCTTCAGGACCCAGGCAAAGGCGCTGTGCTTCCACGAAGCCCGTTGGACCACCTGTCATTTCTGATCTCCCGCCAGAATTTACTGAGCTTATAGCAGTGCCAGGAACAGGTGCTAAGGATACAGCCGTGAACAATACAAGCACAGTCCGTGTCTTCAAGGACGTTATGTTCTGGGTGGGGATCGGGGGTGAGATGGACACTAACTCTACAAACATTCCTAAATTGTGGCAAGTGCTATGAAGCAGCAGCACAGGATGTTATGGCCTAGTCTGGGAGCTGGGGAAAACTTCCTTGAAAAACATTCAAGCTGAGCTCTGAAGGTTGAGGGAATCAACCAGGGGGGAAGGGAAGGAGATGTGAAGTGTGCCCAAAGTAGGGGAGTCTGGGGCGCATTTGAGGAACTGAGAGATGGCCAGCATAGCTCGTCTCAGAGGGCAAAGGAGAGAGAAGCTTGTGAGAGGGAAGCAGGGACCAAGCAGGTCATGCAGGGCCCTGTAGGATAAAAACAAAGATCCTCACTATGGCCTAGGAGCCTTAGGAAGCTATGAAGAATTCTAAGCAGAAGGTGACCCCTGAATTACTTTTGATAAGATCACACTGGCTGCTGTGAGGAGAGTGGAAGAGAAGCAGATGAGAGAGTGGGGGCACGGAGACCAGTCAAGAAGCTGTTGCCGTGGTCTGGGTGAGAGAGGATGGTGGTTGGACCACAGAAGCAGCCACCCATGCTGCTCCAGTTCAAGCCTAGATGACTGCAACAGTCTCCACAGCGGGTCTCTGGCCCCAGTCCCTCTCTCGTCCTTCCATCCTCCACACTGCACTGAAGGTGTTCTTTCTAAATGCTGATCTGATGTGCTGCACTTCTTGTCAAACTTTAAATGCTCCTAACTACTCTCAGTCCAAATGCCCACCATGCAACGTACCTGAGGTTTTTAGCAAAAATACTTTTGACTTAATTAGCTGTCTCCCATAAATGAGCAGGAGGGCTCAGCCTACCTGTGCTACTGTGGAATGACACCAGGACCCATGAAGCAGGCTGGAAGGACTAGTTCCTGTCCCTGGCACTAAGATTCATGATTTAAACTGTGTCAGCAGACTTCCTCAACATCTTGAAGCCAGGATGTGAACAAGGATCCTTGGTAAGAGGATTGGTCTGAATAAAGCCTCCATTTACTTTGGAACCATGAGAAAGACTTGACCAACATCCACAGGCCCAACCATGGGTCCTTCAGGTTCAACAATAAAACCATCATGTAGTTGCACTCAGGAAGAATTCATGATTGAACGATTGCTTGGGAGGCCATCCGGAGCTCCCTGGTCTGCTGGGCAAGCCAGGCTTCTCAGCAGGACCTTCATGAGCTCTGAGACCTGGCCCCTCTACCCTCTCCAGCCTCCCCTCTCAAAATCCCCTCCATGTACCAACCATGGAGGAAGTCTTGCTCTTCTCCAAGCATACCTCCCTGCCTTAGTATGTGCCCCCTTCTGCCCAGAATGCCCTGTACCTTCTCTGAAGTTCACAGCCTTTGTAGGTGGAGTCCAGATTTCCCTTCTCTATGAAGTCTTCCCTGATCATCAAGGCAGAGGAAGGGGCTTTCCCTTCTGGTTATCCTCAGCATAAGCTCTCCTTCCTCACAGCACTCATCTTCTCAAACTGAGCTTATTTGTGCATGTGGCTATCTTCTCCAGGAGACTGGGTCTGGTTCACTTCCGTCTGTGCTTCCGGTGCCAGGGACAGGACCTACTACAAAGAAGGTGTCATAAATGGGTGTGAACTCAAACAGCAATGAATGAATGACTAAGAAAGCGAATGAATTTAAAAACTGAGTGAATGAATGAACAATGAATGAGTGAGTGAATGAACAAGAAGTTAGTTATTGGCCATATTTAGGGAGAATTGAGTATCAAAAAGAATAATGGGGCTTCCCTGGTGGGGCAGTGGTTAAGAATCTGCCTGCCAATGCAGGGGACAGGGGTTCGAACCCTGGCCTGGGAAGATCCCACATACTGCGGAGCAACTAAGCTCATGCGCCACAACTACTGAGCCTGTGCTCTAGAGCCCGTGAGCCACAACTACTGAGCCCACGAGCCACAACTAATGAGCCCGCATGCCACAACTACTGAAGCCCGCACACCTAGAGCCTGTGCTCTGCAACAAGAAAAGCCACCACAATGAGAGGTCGACCGCACACTGCAACGAAGAGTAGCCCCCAGACACCGCAACTGGGGAAAGTCCGCGCACAGCAACGAAGACCCAACACAGCCAAATGTAAAAACAAATAAATTAATTAATTTAAAAAAAGAATAATGACTGTAATGGATTATTATATTTTTAAAAAATCTTTGAATCCATAGTGATATTCAAAAAGAGTGGAGAAGGAAGCACTTCTTTATGGAAGAATGCCAGCAAAGAAATGTACAGGGAATGACAGCAATAGAAAACCAGCATCTTTTTTTTTTTTTTTTTTTTGCGGTACTCGGGCCTCTCACTGTTGTGGCCTCTCCCATTGCGGAGCACAGCCTCCAGACGCGCAGGCTCAGCGGCCATGGCTCAAGGGCCTAGCCACTCTGCGAAATGTGGGATCTTCCCAGATCGGGGCACGAACCCGTGTCCCCTGCATCGGCAGGCGGACTCTCAACCACTGCGCCACCAGGGAAGCCTGAAAATCAGCGTCTTGAAGCCACTGTTATAATAACTGACGCAGGTAAAAATTATCTGTAGAGGGACTTCCCTGGTGGCGCAGTGGTTAAGAGTCCATCTGCCAGTGCAGGGCACATGGGTCCAATTCCTGGTCCAGGAAGATCCCACATGCTGCAGAGCAACTAAGCCTGTGCACCACAACTACAGAGCCTGTGAGCCACAACTACTGAAGCCCACGCGCCTAGAGCCTGAGCCCTGCAACAAGAGAAGCCACCACAATGAGAAGCCTGCACGCCACAATGAAGACCCAACGCAGGCAAAAATTAATTAATTAATTAAACAAAAATCATCTGTGGATGATAAATCCACTCAGAGCAAAGTTGCAAGAAAGTGGTCTAGTCACACAGTCTCAACATCTCTCTTCATTACCACAAGGGTATCTCCTTTTCAATGGAGAGGTCTGCTAGACCAATGGGCCTCACCAGTGGGCTAAACTGACATTGTGAGCCTCCCGATGAGATATGATGGAAAGTACACATCATCAGTTAGGTTGCGTTCTTGCCAAAATTGCTTAAGTTGAATCTGATCATGAGGAAGAGGTGATTACTAAGCTCTAAGTTCACGGTCCCAGAATCCCACCTGCCCATCCTGCCTCTGCCCCTGGGTACTTGCCCAGCCGCTCTGTCTCCTGATAAGGCACGTAGACGTTGTTGAGGCAGCAGAGGAAGGCGGTCAGGATAATCGTGAGAATGAACATGAATCTGGCAGGGGGTGGGATGGGGGAGGGTCAGAGTAGGTCTCTTCCCTGGGAGAAGTCAGGCTCTGGGTAGAGAGATGGGGGTGATGGCTCCCAGTCTCAGCCTCTACTTGACAAGGATTCAGTGTGGTTATTATTAAGAAGAGAGAAATTAGGGGGTGGGAAATGAGCAGGGATTTAAAGGGTGCTGAAGCAGAAGCTCTCCCTCCAGAATAAAGGATTCTGGGTTGAAACAGTCAAAGCTGGGGATGGGCCAGGCTCCCAGGGAGGGACCGAGATGCTGAGGTGTGGTACAGGGATGAGGGAGAGTCACAGAGTCTTACTGGACAGTAACCTCCAGGGCTCTACTGAGCATTTGGCTGGCCAGCTCAGCAGCTGGACTGGGGGTCCCTTCCTGGACTGGGGGTCTGCCACAGATAAAAGGCCCCACACATGTACCTGCAACCCAAACCACGTGTAGTGAAATCTCCCAGACACTGTGGCTGCGGCCTCGGAAGGTACTCAGCTGCGTCTCCATGACCAGGGACTCTCCCAGCAGGAAGATGCGGAACCACAGATAGGAGGCCGAGTGCAGCAGGAACTTCAGCACCAGACTCCTCATCAGGCGGCCCAGCTTGGGGGAAGGAAGGAGAGCAGGGGTCTCAGAGTCCTGTTCAAATCTCTCCCCACCCTGGATAACTTCTGGGATGCTCAGCCCCCACGTGTCTCCTCCTCTCATTCACTCACTCATTCAGACATTAATGAAGAATGTACTGTATATTAGGCCTTCCCCTTTCATATCTATTTTTTCCTTCACAACCGTATGAGGTGGGTATTGTTATTCCCATTTTTTAGCTAAGGAACTGAGGATCACAGAGATAAAGTAACTTTCCCTTGGGGGGGTCCCACAGGCTCTTCAATCACAACCATGTTAAAAATAAATTCATCACTTTTGATCCCAAACTTGTTCCTTCTCCTCTTCCTCCTGTTTCCCCATCTTAGAAAACGTCCCGGCCACCCAGACCAGGAAGCTTAAAGGCATCTCTGCATCCTCTCTCTCATACACTCTGACCGTGTCCCTAACTCCCGCCCCTCCCCCAATCCATCCTTTACACCACTAGGAGAGAGAGCTTTCTAAAACACAAAACTAATAGGATCTCTCACCTCATTCCAGTCTTCCAGTGGCTCCCATCATTGCATAAGGCTCTGTGGGACCCGGGCCCCTGCTTACTTCCCACCACTCGCCATTTGCACTTATGCTTTAGCTACACAGAATTCCTGTCAGTCTCTAATAGTTTGCATTCTCCCTCCCTGGGCCGTTGATGCACATGCTGTTCCTGCTTCCTGGAGCACTGCTCACCCTATTCCTCACTTGATATACAGGTACCTGGCTTGCTCTTTATTATATCCCCAGCACCAGGCACGATGCCTGGTTCATAGTAGGGTCTCAAGGAAATATTTGTTGGGTGAAGGAGTAGAAATATCTGGGTCCACAAGGGCTCCCAAAGAATTTGTAGGTTGGGGCAGAGTCTCTTTAGGAGATTATTGGGCTGTATATACGACTCAGGCTTTGGAGGCAGAGAGACCTCAGTTTCAATCCTGACTCTGCTATTTACTGTGGACAAAAGAGCATTCTGTTCCTTGTGTCTCCAATGTAAAATTCAGGTGCAATGCCTACCTTCCAGGACCACCTCAAATTACCTGATGGGAACATACCCTAAGTGCCTGGCCCAGGGCCTGGCATAAAACAAGTGCTCAATAAATGACAGTTATCATTACTTCTATTCTTAGTACCCGGGACTTGGGCCCCAGCCAGCGGCCAAGGCAGAGGAAGGGCGTGGTGAGGAAGATGAGGAAGGCGACCAAAGATCTTCCAGAGAGTGGGGCTCCCACGCCAGCCAGCCAGGTTCCCATGCCAGATGGAGGACAGGACCTGCTGGCAGATGGGGGGCGTGCTACAAACTAAACAGAGATGGGAGTGAGGGGAGGGGGTGGCCACCAGCCAGGGAGGAGGAAGGGGAGCCAGTTGGGTGCACTGACTTCCCTGCCATAGAGACTGAACCATGTTTTTTTTCTTCCCAGGCCAGCCAGCTCAGAAGAGAGGCAACCCACTTGCCGTGTGACCTAGGGCAGACCCCGCCCCTCTTTGGGACTTGGTTTCCTAGTCTATGAAGAGGTTGAATTCAAAGATTTTCCTGGACTCTCCAGATCCTGCATTCTTGAATCTAAGTCAGGCAGTGGTGGGTGCAACTGGGTACCCAGTCCCAGAACTCGCAGGATTCCTTGTCTTCTTAGAGATGTGAGGCACCAGACTACATGGTCTTGAGGAGGGAGGAGCAGGGAAAGTGGGCTCTGGTGTCTTGGGGAGCCATTGTGAAGGAAGGTTTTTGGTTACGCTCCTGGCGGGCTAGGATATCTAGGGTAGGGGAGAGGGAGGAGTGAGGGGTGGGGGAGGCTAGAAGGAGAGCATGTCTTAGGCTTAGGGGGCAGGAGTCTAATGCAGTGGGGAACCATGGAATCACTTGACCCTTAAGCCCTGAGAGATGCAGTCTAATCTTGCTGAATAGAGTGAGATACTGAAGTCTAACAACAGAAAAAGACCACACCAAACCTACTCAGCAGGCCAGAGGCTGAGCTGAGGGTAAGACCCAGAAGTCTGTTCTGAAGGTGGGGTCTGGGTGGGTAACGGGACTTCCAAGGGCTGGGGAGAGGTTAGGGACTTAGACTGAAGGTAAGAAGGGCAGGTGGGAGACCCACAGGATCAAGGGCCTAGATAGAAGGGCGCTCAGAATGAAGATCTAAGACGGGTCCTGAGGGCAGGGAAAGGACTTGCTTAGGGTTGGAGCGGGGACTACGTAGAGGTGGCAGGGCAAGGGGTCAGGGCAGGGCCGGGGAGGAGGGGGTGGGTAGGGCCCAGCTGACCTACTTCTGGTTGTAGGTGATGGCCAGTCGCAGCCTCGCCAGGTTGGGGATGCTTTCCTCAAAGGCCTGGTCCAGACCCTCGGCCTCGGGCTCAGTCTTGCTGTCCTCGCCCAAGTCATCGAGCACTGCAGTGACCTCGCTCTGGTTCCGGCACATGCCCAGCAGTTCAAAGCCGTAGTCCTGGCTAGCGACTCCAGAGCAATGTACTCGGGCGGTAGGGAGGAAGTCCATGTGTGCCTGCCACCCTGGGGCCCCAGCCCCATTAGGTCAGCCCCCACCCTCCCAAAAGTGGGTCTGGGCCACTCTGTCCTGCCCTCGGCCATCACTTCCCCACAGCTGGTGTCACCCTGAGTCCTCTATTCCTTTCTTCCCTTCCACCCCACCTGTCCTCTTGGCTATAACGAGGCACTTCTTGGGTCAACTTCGCTTCTCTGTTGCTGCATCTACCTCACTGCTGAGGCATTTCAACTCAGACCCGTCCGTCACCTTTGTCCACCCCTTGTACTTCCTCTTCCCTATTCCTGTCCCACTTCTGCTCCTATTCTTCATGCCTTCTTGGGTTAATTGAATTACTTTTGTTGAGCACCTACCTTATATGAGAGCCCGTGCTGGCAGTTTTAGGAGCTGCAGACACGAGTGGGCAGTTCTTGTTTCCACTTTACCCATCCTAGCCTCAGTTTTACTTGGGGCCCTAATGCCAGAGAGAATCCAGGCTAGGATTTTAGGAGGCTAGGTCTGAGGCCCAGCATGGTCCCTCAGGTGGTGTCACACGGGGTAAGGTATTTCCCCTATCCAAGCCTCAGCCCCCTTGCCTGGAAAGTGGGGATGATCATTCCTGCTGCCTCCTTCTGTGGGCTGCTACGAGGATGAGGGATGGTCCTTTGGAAAGGGCTGCTCTTCCCTGCTACCTGTGAAGTGGAGGCTCTTCATTCCCTGATCCTTCTACGACTCTGGAGAAGCACCATGCTCTTCCCTGAGCTCTTCTGGCACAGGTCACATCCTGCCCTAGGACTCTGTTAATATCCTTGTTTGTTTCCCCACCTAATGGTAATCTTGACCATGGGGACCAAGTCTGCCTGGCACAGAGGGGATGTCAGTGGATGAGTGATGGATGGAACTGGACTGGTGAATTCAAAGCCCCTGACCAGTCCCTGCCTCCAGGCCTCCCTGGCTCCCCTTCACGCATTCTGTCTGCACAGGGTTCCTGCACTCATCCCATGTCTACTTTTACTAGCCGAGAGTCTTTGCTTGGACTGAATCCCTACCTCAAATATCCTCCCTACTCCTCTTCACTTGTGTTAAACCACCTGGTTGTGTAGCCAAGATTAATCCCACTTCTTCCAAGGAGTCTGCCCTGCACACAACATGTGTAGCTTCCTGACCTCTTTTCTGCTCCTTAGAAGCCCTCTGGTACCATCCACAGAGACCCTGAATGAAGCTGAGCATCCTGGGAGTCTTGTCCGCCTCTCTCTGCCTTCTCTCTCCCTGCTGTGATCACAAGCATGAGGCCCCAACACACAGTGCTCTAGGTGGGACCACACAGTAGGTATTCAGAAAGGACAGGTTCTACTGAATGTCATCTCTAAGTCTGTCCAGCTGCCTTCCTATCTATGCTCTCTCTCCTCCCTCAGACAAACCCAGGAGACACCTAGGATAGGGTCTGTTCCACCCCCATGAGACTAGGTACCCCTAGACTGACAGCTGTCTGCAATTAGAATGAGATCCCCCTCAGGGTGTAATTCTGCAGCTCCCCATCAGAAGGGAGGTTTCCTGAGAACATCTTTCTGTTGTTTCCCTCTTCCCAGAACACCCACCACAGGCCCGACCACACCCCGGTGGAGGACAGATACGGGACACCAAGGGCAGGGGAAGGGAGCAGAAACCAACCGTGGGCAAGGCGCCTGAGCTCGCAGCTGAGCTGGAAGGCAGCCAGCATGGCATCCTCGCTGGCCAGTGAGAGGTGGGCGCAGCTGGCAATGCCACTGCAGGTGTTGATGCGGGACAGGGAGAACTGGAGCAGATCGTAGCAGCATGTGTTGCTGCACTCAAGGCAGGCACAGGAGACGGGGTGGGGCCAGGCAATGCTGTGGCCCTGGTCCATGAGCAGCTGGGCGATCTCATACAGGTCCTTCTGGCAGGCCAGGGTGAGGGAGGTGACACCAGGGGCAAAGCAGGGGCCATCGACTGATGAGTCAAAGAAGGCCAGTGAGAAAGACCTGGTGTCCACCTTGCGGCCCTTCTCCTGTTCCAGCCAGGCCAGCAGGCGACGCACCACTGCTGGCTGGTTTGTGTCCACAGCCACCAGCAGGGCCTCGTGGATCTGCCGGAAGTCGAACTTGACACTGGCCAACAGCACATCAGTGATGGCCTCATGGCCCAGGCAGATGGCCAGATTGAGGGCCTCCCTCCAGGAGTGGTCCTCAGCCTCCTCCACATTTTGCAGGGGCCCGCCTGGCCCACCGTCTGTGGCCTCAACCCGCAACTCCAGCAGCTGCTACACCAGGTCAAATGGCACCCAGCAGCAGAGGTGGGAACTTCAGCTTTCTGTTCACGATCTCGGTCCACTTAGGCTGAGGCTGGATGAAGGAGAGGGTGGGACCCCGAGTCTCCAACCTCCTTTGCTTTGGGGCCTCCCTCACCCTTCCACCTTCAAGCCCTTAACTCTCTATACCCAGGCAACATTATAGTCTTCCTATCCCAAACACACAATAACACAAATTTCCATTTTTGTTTTAGGTAACACTTATGTAGTGCTTAAGTACAGGTAGTTTTCAAAACCCTTCATAAGTAAGTAACTCATTCAATTCTTAAATATCCCTGTAAGGTAGGAGCTATCATTCCCTCTTTAACAGGAGAAGAACCTGACATACAGACATGCCAAACCACTTAACGAGGTGGGCAGCCAGGCAGTCTGGCTGAGGAGGTGGTATTGCTAGTTACTTTTCCATGCTACTTCTCAACTCAAATAGAAATTATTACTAGTAGCTTTGGGATTTCTGGAGTCTCTACTTGTTCAAAAGCCCCCAAATGTGGGATATGAGAATGTAGGTAAGTAAATACTTTCCCTCTTTTAAGGAAAATAACAATGCTACCACTTTTATCTGTTTTACTCTGAAATTAAATTCTACATTAGGGGCTTCCCTGGTGGTGCAGTGGTTTAGAGTCTGCCTTCCGATGCAGGGACACAGGTTCGTGCCCCAGTCTGGGAAGATCCCACATGCCGTGGAGCAGCTGGGCCCGTGAGCCATGGCCGCTGAGCCTACGCGTCCGGAGCCTGTGCTCCGCAACGGGAGAGGCCACAACAGTGAGAGGCCTGCGTACCGCAAAAAAATAAAAAATAAAAAAAAATAAAAGCAGAGCTCTGGTTAAAGCACAGGTTGGGAGGCCTGGAGACATACCTGTGACCCCTCCCTTCAACTTCTGGAAATGAATCCCCAAGAGTATAGTTTGAAAACCACAATATTAGAAGATAGCTAATGTCCTCTAGCATTTTGTAAGGCCAAGTCCATAAGAAAGCCATTTAGGCTGACCATGTAGGTAAGGAGGATAACAATAATTTTTATTTTACTTCACTTAGGAGTTGACATAATAGTTCCTAAAGACTCTCTAAGGGTCTTTCTGAGATGTGTGGGGATGTTTTTGACAGTCATAAAGACTAGGAAGCATTGTTGTCATTAGGGTCTGGAGGCCACGGATGCTAAATATCCCACCATGCATATGATATTGCTATAAAATGCAGACTTCTACCCAAAATGTCAACGGCACCCCTTGAGAAAGACTAGGGTAACAGAAGAGGAAGTGTGGGGAGAAAGGGGAAATGGATAGAGAGATGACAGTGGAGGAAAGGGTGGGATCAGCCCCAAAACTACACTCTAGGCTTGGGGACCCTGAAGCTGTCAATCTTGGATATTTCATTTAGTTAATATTTGGAGGAGGGGTGTCTAGTAGGTACCAGGCACTGTACTAAGTTACGTAGTGGTGAATAAGACATATACAATCTTTTTCATGAAGATGACTTCATGAAACTGCTTGGTGTTCTCCAAGGATTAAGTGCTTTCTGACCTCCCTGCCCTTGTATATGCTGTTGTTCTTGTGTTTTTTGGCAATAGCTTATTTACTCTGTGTGTCTCCCCACTAAGTAGTGAGTTCTTTGAGGATATGGATTTTTGTCATGCTCATCATCTCCCACACCTCGGAGACATGCTGGAACACAGTAGGCATAAATAAATAGTCATTGAAAAGAGTCATTGAAAAGAGTAGTTTAGGGGCTTCCCTGGTGGCTCAGTGGTTAAGAATCCGCCTGCCAATGCAGGGGACACGGGTTCGAGCCCTGGTCCGGGAAGATCCCACATGCCGCGGAGCAACTAAGCCTGTGTGCCACAACTACTGAGCCTGTGCTCTAGAGCCCGCGAGCCACAACTACCAAGCCCATGTGCCACAATTACTGAAGCCTGCGTGCCTAGAGCCCGTGTTCCGCAACAAGAGAAGCCACCGCAGTGAGAAGCCTGCGCACAGCAACGAAGAGTAGCCCCCGCTCGCTGCAACTAGAGAAAGCCCACGCAGCAACGAAGACCCAATGCAGCCAAAAATAAATAAAATAAATTTAAAAAAAGAAAAAAAGGAAAAAGTAGTTTATTAAGTCAACATAATTCTAATCAGAATTCCAGCAGAAGTTGCTGGCAATCACCACAAAGTCATCAACCAATAAAGGGCCACAAATTGCTAAGACAATTCTAAAAAGATGGATCAAAGAGGTGGAGAACAACTCTGAAAAGAATTACAAAGTCACAGTATTTCAACATATGGTCTATAGAAACAAGCAAATAGATTCCAGAAACAGACTCATATAAATGGGAATTTACAACCTGTTAAGTTGATTGTAAGATAGAGCACGATTTTGCCAGAAAAAATGAAGCAATAAATGGTGTTCAGAAAACTAGTTCACACCTAGAGGGATGGGATAGGGAGGGTGGGAGGGAGGCTGAAGAGGGAGGGGATATGGGGATATATGCATACATATATCTGATTCACTTTGTTATACAGCAGAAACTAATACAACATTGTAAAGCAATTATACACCAATAAAGATGTAAAAAAAAAAAAAAGAAATAAAGAAAACCGGTTCACAATGTGAAGAAAAGTAAAAGCAGATCCCTACCTCATGACATATTTTTAAAATTTTACTCAAATGGATCAAAGACGGAAATATGAAAAATAAGGTAACACAAACAAGGTTAAAATACAAACGACTGACTGAAAGATATTTGGAACACATATAAACTTGGATAGTATTCAGAAGTACTTTTATTTTATTTTATTTTTGTAAAGAGGATTCGGGGACTTCCCTGGTGGCACAGTGGTTAAGAATATGCCTTCCAATGCAGGGGACACGGGTTCCATCCCTGGTCAGGGAACTAGATCCCACACGCATGCTGCAGCTAAGAGTTCGCATGCCACAACTAAGGAGCCCGTGAGCTGCAAACAAGGAGCCTGCCTGCTGCAACTAAGACCCGGAGCAACCTAAGAAAATAAAAAAAAATTTACATTAAAAAAAATTAAAATAAAGAGGATTCAATAAAATAATTTATGTAAATACAAAGGACAGTGCCTGACACTTAGTAAGCTCTAATAAATATCTGTGACTAACCTTACCTTATAGATAATATTATTAGGAATGCTTTGATAATATGGAATTAGCTGAGTTGAACTGGGGAAAGGAGTTGTGAGAATGTTCCCTGAAGCTCAAAAGTTGACAGTCCTGGTTAGGAGGCAGGGGGTTGGAAATGAGTTAGGAAGCTGTAAGTCGGGGTGCAGCATAGTGAATAAGGTGTACAGGACGAGGGTAAAGGTAGGAGCTGGGGACGCAGAGTGTGGGCATAGTAAAGAGTACGGAGCTGTGTGAAGTGGATCCTGAGGCGTGAGAGCCTAAGAAGCAGTTGGGAGCCGTGCAAGTCCCGCAAGGCTCTTCAGCTCTCAGCTTCGGGAGCCTAAGCCGCTACTTCCACGGCTCCTCGGAATGCACTGTTCTGTCCACTTCCTTGATGGTCACCCTTCCTGCCTTTCGTCCATTCCCCTCCCCATCGACAACCCCAACGACCCTCACCCGGGATAATGGGCCTCGAAGAGCCACCGCTGCCTCAGATCCCGGGCCACAAACCCATTCTCCTGCCAATTCTGCTCTCTGACCTCCGCCTTCTGACCCGAAGCGCCTCTCTTCCGCCTCCCGAAGTCCGTGAATTCGTTCTGGGGCCTCAAGAAGCCGTTGTTTCCGGAAAATGACTCCCACCGAGGTAAGAAGGCGTATGCTATTGCCAGGAAAATACATTCGGTGGTTTATGTATATTTCACTCGTTACAAATCTCCTCTAGAGATAGCGGAATTTAAACTTCCGGGTCAGCTTCCATGCATTCTAGGAAATGTAGTCCTTAGTCTCCACGCTTCACTCCTGTTGCCCAGAGTGAGGGAGCGTCGCGAAAGTAGACGGTTTAGGGACCCTTCTCTTTCGCTCTCCAAAGGGGGAAATCGGCGAAATATTTGCACTGAAAATAATACAAGGCCGATTTCTCATTTTCCAAGAACGCTCCCCCGCGGAAGGTTAGAAATGTACGGGATCCGTCCCTCCTTGACCTTTAAGTGGGTAGCAGGTAGATGGTCTCTTAGTTCGCTTCAGGTCTCCGCCTGTCTTGGTGTCCCGCCCCCTCTGCCGGAGCCCGCACCACCGATTGGCTAGGAGCACTTGAGCGGCGGAAGCAGCTGGCTCGCGCGGGGCCTGCGGGGAGGGGGAGAGTTGTGAAGATGGCGGCGGTGGTGGAGGTGGAGGTTGGAGCAGGTGCTGCCGGGGAACGGGAGTTGGATGAGGTAAGAAGAGTTGAGAGTCGAGGAGAGGAGAGACCCAACCTGAAACTGAAGGGAGGGGAGGGGAGGTATCGGAAGTGGGGGTCCTAGGAGAGATGGAATCCTGAGAAGGAAGGAGCCAACGGGGGACGGGTGCGGGGAGGGGGAAATCTGAGGTACCCTGGACTCCAGGACTCAGGGACTCGGAGGCGGTCGTGGGGCAGAAGACTTGCAGTAACCTCAAGGGTGGAGATGGAGGACAGGGAGAGAAGCCAGAGGGGTTGGGGTGTTAAGATTTGGGATTATTAGGTGGGGGTCCTGGGAGGATTAGAGGGCCGCCAGGTAGCTTGAGTTGGAGGGGTGTGGGCTCCTGCAAGGGAAAGCCGGGTTTTACTGAGGGAAGAGACTCTGTCTAGGTTTACAGGGGGGCTGGGGACGCGGACCGCGGAAGAGTGCTTATCTACTAGTATTAGAGCTTCGGGTTATGTTTACGTAAGAGCTCTTTACATTCTAGAACTTTGTACATAATGTGGACTCAGTAAAGTTTTGGTCATCGAATGATAGAACGAATGGATGAATGGACAACTGTATATCGGAATTCATTCACTCACTTAACAAACATCAAGTATCCCCTTTGTGCCGAGTCCTGGGCTAAGTGCTAGAGACCTTCCCATTGAAGAGCCCACAGAATGGTGATGGGAGACGCATAAGAAGACTAGTTATTGCATCGGAGGTATAATGGTGGCACTGAGAAGAGGGGACCAATTCAGTTTGGGCTAGGGAAGGCTTCCCAGAAGAGATGAGTCTTAACGGATAAGTGATTCTCCCTCCCTCCCTCTCCCTCTCTCCCTCTCCCTCTCTCTCTCTCTCTCTCTCTCCCTCCCCCTCCCTCTCTCCCTCTCTCCCCCTCTCCCCCTCCCCCTCCCTCTCTCCCTCTCTCCCTCTCTCCCTCTCTCCCTCTCTCCCCCTCTCCCCCTCTCCCCCCTCCCTCCCACAACCTCTCCCTCCCCCTCCCCTCTCCTCCCACCCGCCTCCCTCCTTCCCTCCTTCTAGACTTAGAAGTTCTTTGAGAGTGAGCTCTTGAGGGTATATGTCCCCTTTACCTACATAACAGGCATTTAACAACTGGTGTATTCAATTACCAGTGGTCCTTGAAGGAAATCACTAGGAGGAAGGAGACATTGAGTTTGAAGGAATGAAGGGACAGCGCTGAGAAGCAGAGAGAGAAGGTGAGAAAGGAAAGGGAAAAGATTCTGAGGCCAAAGGTACATTCATGGCTAGGGGTGCTTGTGGTTTTGCCCATGACAGCATATGGACAGCAGGGAGAAAATGGAGAAAGTGGATTGATTGTTGGGGATGGAACCAGTGGGATCTCTGAGGGATCAGAATCTTAGAGGCACTGGCTGTGTGTTGGGGGTGAGGATTGGGGATGAGGCCCAGAGAAAGGGAGTAGAAGTGGACTTGAGAAGCAAAGACTGTTGTTTGGTGGTGGGATGACTTGGAGATTTTGGTTTACCTGTTTGGGAACATTAAGGTGGAGGGGAGGAGACTGAGAAGCTGGCAGGTGGTCAGAGCAGGGAGAGATTTTTAAAGAAGCATTTTAGACCCATATCTTTCAGTCACTAAAGACTAGGAATGTTTGGATACCACTCGGTGGGTGAGGTGTGGTAGTCGTGGAAATGACTTCCAAGACCCCTTTCGGCTTTAAGTTTCTGTGATTATGGTTGGCTGTAGTTCAATGAGATATATTTGAAAGTGCCTTGAAAAAGTAAGTACTGTAGTTAAGTTATTATACATGGTTTGTTAGTCATGGGCTCTCCTTTGAGGGGGGCCAGATTTCAGTTACATATATCAGGGTTCATTGAGATAAAGAGCAAAAGTTTTGGCAAAGGAGAAAAGAACTTAAAGTTTTGATGTTAGACATTTTTGATTTTTCCTTCTTAGCTTTTCTTCCCTTATTGTTTTAAGAACTTAAGAGCTTCTAGTATCATAATTATACTTCCAGAGAGTCATGTCTAGAGGTCAACTTTATATGTAACCACTAGCATTTATCCCAGAAACTTCTGTTCCTTGTTTCATTTACTGAGAAATAATATAACCTTTTGTCTGAAAATTCTGTGTGGATAGTTCTATCCTTTTCCTTGTGTGTTTAAAAAAGTAACTCTGAGAAGCAGAAACAGACATCCCTTCAAGCTCAAAAAAAAGGAGCGGTGGGCAGGGGTATGGTCTGGCAGACCTTAGTTTTGTGAGTTTCTTTCGATACTTCTATCTCCCCAGCTGTTTCTTAGTAGCCTTAACTAGCGAAAGAGAAGGTGAAATCCATCCTTTAATTTGTAATTATGGGGGTCTACTGTGTTTTATGCACTGGGAATCCAAAGATGAGTAAGACAGGATCTTGACCAATTTATAGTGTAGAGAAGAGACATGCAATACTAGATAATTGCTGTAACGGAAGTGTGTAACAGATTCAGTGGGGCACAAGAGACAAGCACTCAAGTCTGCTGGGGGATTCAGTGAAATCTTTATGATGGAGATGGGTTTGAGCTGAAAAATTAAAGGTTAGGTTTATAAAGAAGCATATGGCATCAGAGTTGCTCTCCTGTATTACCTTCTGCTTGGTAGAGAGACTATTGTGGAGCTCAGATTATAAAAGAGTAATGGATAACCTAGCTAAGATGCAGTAGGTTCTCCTTGCCACTTCTTTGGAAAGATTGCATGCTCTGATTTGTTCTTTAGGATATCGGGCCTGTGTTTTCCTATATCAGATGCCGTTAGCATGATAAGTAGTCTGGAATAGCAGCCATCAGTTTATTTATGTTCCTTTTCTTTTGTCCGTTTCATTATTACTTTCTATAGTATTTAGTTAAGGTAATTAAGGCTTTGCTCACTGCTTCTCCTGTTTTTGAGAGGTGAATAGAAAAGAGGGCTTAGGAAAAGAGCTACCAATAGAAAAGGCTGCTGTTTATTGAGCCCTTACCATAAACCAGCCCCTGTTTAAAGCCTACATTATCTCATTACTAACAGCAGCCCTGTGAACTAGTTGGTGTTCACCGCATTTTATAAATGAGACTGAGGCAAGAGAGGTTAAGTAGCATTCCTAGGATTCCACAGTTTGTGAGGGGAGGTGCAGATTCCATCCCAGGTCTGCCTGTGCTATACTGAACTAAGTTTTACACTGCCATGCTATACTGAATGCCTCGGTTCCATTGCTCACGCCAGACTCATCTTACCGAAGTAAACTACCCTTTTCTTAATATACAAAAGTCCCATCTCCAAAATGTGAAGCAGCATTTCATTCCTGAGAGATTCAAAGTGGGGGTTATCTAAAGGAATATTGGTTTTTCTATACAGGTCCTTTAATTTACCTATAACTTGATTCTGCTGAACCCCTGGTCACGGGGAGTGATGAGCCCAGTGGCAATTAGGAGATGAGAGATGGGTCTAGCCAGCTCAGGCTACGGCTAGGTATTAAACGCTATGATGACTGGCTAAGTTCTTCAACTTGCTAAACCACAGGGTGCTTGAGAATGTCAGGGAGGATAAAGCATGGGTACCAACTTGGAGGCCCAGAAGCAGATATATTCCTGGAGCCAGTGAGTTCCTTCTTGAAGGGGGAGCTGGCTAACCATGAGAAGAATTGGAGGCATCATCTTGGCACAGAGAGCTGGTTTGGGACCTAAGGTGAAAAAGCACTTCTACATCCAATCAGGGCCAGCCTGCCTGCCTGGCTAGTGCCTATGAATTCCGGATGTGTCTACTCCCAGTAGTTGTTCATCTGCCAAAATGATGTGATATCATGCAGATTAGTGAGTAGTTTCCAGCTCAAGTTCAAAGCAGGTATCTCACCCTACAGCTAACTTGAGTTTTTATTGCCTTTAGTGCGTAATTTGCCTCTTCTGGGCCTTGTTTTATTCTTGTTAAAAGAGGAGATTGGACTAGATTGGTGGTTTTTAAACCTTTAGTCATGAAACCCTTTATTCAAAAAAAAAATCTCACTTTGAAGCCTTGTGGTCCTTGAAGGGACTCAGAACCCCTTGAGTATCTCAAGCCACACTTTGAAAATCAGGGATCTTTCTCTTACTGCCAACTGATTGGGTGACCCTACTTTATGTTCCTTCAGCCCCCCTGTACTTCCTCTAACCCAGTTCTACCAAGCATTATTTTAACTGTCTGTCTTCCCCACTAGACTCTTAGCTACATGAGAGCGGAGTCCAAGTCTATCTTGCTCATTGTTGCAGTCCCTTCACTCAGTATGGTGCCTGGCATAAAGGTGATTATTTTTTTTGAGTAGTGGTAATAAGCTCCTCTCCTTAGTAGTATGTGCTTTTTTATTGAATGTTTACAGCATCCCTATGAGATTTGAACTATTGGACTAAGTCATGACTAAAGCTTTAACATACTGTGTACCATGTTTCTGATTACCGCCAGGTCTTTGTTCATGCTGTCCTGTCTGCCTAGAGTACCTTTCCTTTCCCCCGTGTCTTTCCAAATCCCACCTGTACTTTAAGGTTCTAGCCCAAGGCTCTCTTGCTTTGTAAAACTATTCTGATTTACAATGATATCTTCTTTCCTTGTGTTTCATAGTTTTCTCTGTGTTCATTTATCAATTCATCAAACTTTTTGGAAGCACCTTCTGTGTGCCAGGTACTGTGCTATGCTTGATCATACCAAGATGGATAATGTGTGATAACTGCCTTCAAGGAGTTCACAGACTAGCCTGGGTGGAGAGAGAGTGATAAATAAGTACAAAAATGTGTCACAGGTGCTGTGTCAGTGGAATATGTGTAGTGGGTACATCAAGGAGGAAGTAGCAGTCTATGTTATATCTTCTCTTCTCAGGGAGGCTGTAGATGTTCCCATCCCTTGCTTCTTCAAAGTAGTAATCTTGGACTGTTTTGTTTTGTTTTTTGTTTTTCCTCCTGTGGGTCTCTCCCTGTAGACATTTGATAAATGTTCCTTGTTTCCAGGGATTTTTTTCTCTAGGAATTCTTGGTTAAAGCCAAGATCTTATTGAAGGATTGACGCATGTGTGACTGAAGTTTAATCTTGGACATCTGACCATATATCTTTGGATTTTTTTTTTAAAGACGTGTAAAATGAGTAGTAGCATAATGTAGTGGGGAAAAAAACTAGAGTAGTAAACAATAGACATAAATTCTAGACTAGAAATAGCAGATTTTGTTTTATCGCAGAGACAGCCAAATGATAACAGATGCTTAGAAGGTTGTGTTGAGAAGGATTCTGAGGCCAGGGCTCAGCAGGAGAGTGCTAAAGGTGAAATGATATAGAGTACTTACTCTGTGCCAGGTCCTGGTGCCAAGTATTTTGTATGCATTATCTAATTTCATACCACAACCTTACAAGGTAGGTATTATTATGGTTATGTCCATTCTGCGGATATGGAAACTGAGGCATAGAGAGTTTAAGTAACTTGCCCACTGTCACACAGCTAGGTAAGTGACAGAGGTAGGGTTCAAATCCAAGATGACTCCTACATCTGTGCTTTTAACCACTCTGGGTGAGTACTATATGCTTCCCATACTGTCTTATGTTATGTTAGACATTTCTACTATATAAGTGTAGGACTTCATTTACAGAGGTGATTTGACTGGGGTAACGCTATTTGTCAGTCTCTCCCACGAGACTGAGTTCTCCTTGAAAGCCCTATCCATCCTTATATCCCTGGTGCCTGGCATATTCAATAAATGTTTGAATATGCCAACTCATGAAAGATTCCTTACCTTAATTCTTCATCTGTGAAATGATAGGTTTGGACTGGATGACCTTCTAGAGATTTCCCACAGCTTTGAAAGTCTTGGATCCCAGGATTTTACTGTGCCTTGTGTTTCCTACAATTTCTATTGGGTACTCGGTAGATACTAGGGAATGACCAAATGAAGATATAATTATTATTAATAATCTGTGCAAATAATCTTGGGATGAGAGAAGAAAAAAATGGTGATAGGGAAGTTATACACAAAAAGGCCTACATGTAACCTCCAATTCTGTAACCTTTGTCTTTTTGTGCAGTCAGAGTCTCATACTCTGGCAGACACCCTATTTGCAGACAGTCTTTCCTTCCCATTTGGTTTCCCATTATAAACCTCCCATCCCCAGCTTTTTTTTTTGGCTGTGCCACACAACATATGGGATCTTAGTTCCCTGGACCAGGGATCGAACCCACGTCCCCTGCATTGGAAGCGTGGAGTCTTAACTACCAGACTGCCAGAGGAGTCCCTCACTCTTACTTTTTGCAGTCATTTGTTTGGTTAACCCGTTCCAGAAGGAATTTAAGGTGTCCTCCTGTCAATAAAGGAGGGTAGGAGAGAGGAAGAAGAAATGAAGAGGAATGTTCTAACTTCTTGAGTGCAGGGACTATCTTTTTCATCTCTCCACATTCCTCAGTTCTTGGCGCATAGCAGACATTTGTTGAATAAATGAGAATGTTTGTAGATATGGATTCTACTCAGGTTTAAGGAAGTGTTGACTAAATTGCAAAGGTTAACTGATGCACTCTGTTCCGGCAATAACACAGTAGTGCCTGACAGTACTATTTGCTTATAAACTGCTTATGAAGCATTTTCGTTTTTAATTAGTGCCATATTCCTCCTTACCAGTGAGTCATAGGCACAGTATCTGAGGACCTGCTTTCCGCCCCAACAGCACTCTGTATAGACATCTATCAACACTTACCATGTTGTTTTGTCTCCCCCGTCGCGCAGTGAACTCTTTGAGGGGACAGAACCATACCATTTTTCATCTCTGTGTTCCCAGCACCTAATCTCTCTCAGTGGCTAGCACAGAGTAGATATTCAGATGCTTATTGAACTTGAGTCCTTTTTTTAAAAAATAAATTTATTTTATTTATTTATTTTTTGGCTGCGTTGGGTCTTCGTTGCTGCACGTGGGCTTTCTCTAGTTGTGACAAGCAGGGGCTGCTCTTCGTTGCCTTGCGTGGGCTTCTCATTGCAGTGGCTTCTCTTGTTGCAGAGCACGAGCTCTAGGTGTGCGGGCTTCAGTAGTTGTGGCACTCAGGCTCCGTAGTTGTGGCTTGCGGGCTCTAGAGCACAGGCTGAGTAGTTGTGGCACACGGGCTTAGTTGCTGCATGGCATGTGGGATCTTCCCGGACCAGGGATCGAACCTGTGTCCCCTGCCTTGGCAGGCGGATTCTTAACCACTGTGCCACCAGGGAAACCCTGAACTTGAATCTTAAATCTAGTCCATCCACCCATGTTGAACACTCCCAGCAAGTGATCACCTCGTCTGTGTTTAAATCCCTCTAATGATAGGGAGCTTATCATTCTGTGGTCAGCCTGTTCCCTCTTTGAATTCCCCTGTTGCAATATTCTTCATACTGGGCTAGAATTCTTATTTCTGTAGCTTCATCTTTTTAGTCCTCCTTTTCCAGATCCTGCTTCTTTGCATCTTTGACCCATGGAGGCACATGCACTGACAGAGAATGCCTCTCAGGAGTTTAGTCTCAGTCCACCTGAGGCTATTTGTCCTAAAAGCTTACTCCGTGAAAGCCAACCCAAGATAATCCATCCAGCATCATTCCTCTTCTCTGTTTTATTTTTGTGTTTTCCCTTCTTGAAGTCATTTGTTATCTCTCTGCTCCTCAGAGGAAAATCTGTAGGTAAACATAAACTCATTAGTTCCCTCTAAAGTGCAGCTTTCCCAGGAGGATGCTGAGTTATGACCATGGGGCTTTTGGCCCTGAGCAACTAGGGAGAACCAGTGGGGTAAGGGGAAGCTGGAAGCAGAGAGCGTAGCCCTGCCAAGGTTTGTGTTCCCTCTGCCCTCCTTCCCCCTTCCCAGTAGGATATTCTCAATAACTGAATGTGTCTGTTACTAAGGAGGTCTCCAGTGGCATTTTATTCCCCATTGCCCATAGGATTGAACCTAACCTCTTCTTGAGCCTGTCATTTAGCGCCTTGCAGAAGCAGACTTTTCTCCTTCTATTCTAATGATAACAAATAATAGCTAACTTTTTTAGTGCATACTGGTATAATGCCAGGCATTATACCAAGCATTTTACATACATTAACTCTTTTAATTATATTTTAATACTATTATTGTCTTCACCTTCCGGATAAGTGAAAACTGAGGCACTGCCAAGTAATTTATTCAAGGTTGGATAGCTTGTAAATAGACTTGGGATTTGAACCTGGTGATGTGACTCCATGATCTCTGTTGCTGGTGTACTCTATAACATGGATTTACTATTTTCAAAATTCACCATATATTTATTGAGCATTTAATTTTGCCAGATACTTTATTTGGTCTTAGGAATTCATAAATGGTTAAAGAGACTATCTGTGCTCCAAAAGAGTTTATGGTCTAGTGGGGAGAGGGACCCATCAAGTGATAATGCCGATGTAGTATGATGAGTAGAGCTATATACAGGTATCACAGGTGCATGGGAGGAGTGTGAAAGTGTATTTGGGAGAGTTAGGGGAGACTTCAGAGATGATATGTCATTGGGCTGATCCTTAAAAGAGGGGGAAAGTTTATCATATGGCTAGGAGGCCAGTTTACGCCAAGCTAAAAGCACATATATGAAGGAGTGGAAGCATGATATCTTTAAGCATACTATTAAACATACTATTCTCCACTAATAAAACATTTAGTGATACCTGCTTGCTTTGTGCAAGCTACCGTGTTAGGTACTTAGGTTGAGAGGAAAGACGCTAATTCATGTTTCATACCTTCAAGGAGCTTACACAGTTTAGTTAGAAAAATAGTACATGTAGTCCTGTTGGAAAGGCTATAATTATAAAATAAGTTCTAAATACCTTATCAGTTGAAAAAAAAGTGCTGTTTGGGAAGTAAATCTCATTGGAGGGGTTAGGGAAGACTTCATGGAGAAGGAGCCACCGGATGGTTTAAATTTCACTGTAGAGAGCATCAGGAATAAAGACCCCAAGTAAATGTGAGAAAGAAGGATGCGTTTGGGGAATCAGCAAGTAAGAGAGGACTAAGTACTAAATCTAGAAACATGGGTTGGAGCCAATATGAGGTTGACTTTATTTTATTTTAAATATTTATTTATTTATTTATTTATTTATTTATTTATTTATTTAGGCTGCGTTGGGTCTTAGTTGTGGCACGCGGGCTCTTTTGTTGTGGCACGCGGGATCTTTTGTTGCAGTGCGTGGGCTCTTCACTTAATTGTGGTGCACGCGCGGGATTCTCTCTAGTCGTGGTGCGTGGGCTCCAGAGCATGTGGGTTCTGTAGTTGCGGCACGTGGGCTCTCGAGTTATGCTGCACCCTGCAGCATGTGGGATCTTAGTTCCCTGTCCAGGGATGGAACTGGCGTCCCCTGCATTACAAGACGGATTCTTAACCACTGGACCACCAGGGAAGTCCCGAGGTTGACTTTAAACACCAGGTTGAGGAGTTAAGATATATCCATTCATTCCTTCAGTCAGCAATTATTGAGTGCTTGAATATGCCAGATATGGTGCTGGGGACACAAACATGGAGACATGGCTCCTGCTTTCAGGGGGCTAATAGTCACATAGGGAAAGATGGACATGGAAACAAATGATGGTAGTATATTATAAGTATGTGTTATGTACTGTGGTGACAAAGGAGGGAGTGATTAACTCTGCTTGGGGGAATCATTAAAGACTTAACAGAAAAGATGCTTGAGATGGTTCTTGAGGAGTAAGTGTGAGTTCAGTAGGTAGTCAAAAGTCTGTGAGGTATGGAAGAGTGGTCCAGCAAAATGAAAAGATATGCAAAGGTTTGGAGGCATTAAACAGCCTGGAATATTCTGGGAACTGTAAGAATGCCTGCATTACTGGAGTATAGGTTAAATGTAGAGGGATAGCAGTGAGTGATAAGGTTGGTGAGGCCTTTCTAACAACATAATAAGAAGCTTGGGCTTATAACATGTTCAGATCTATGTCTCAGAATGATCAAGTCTGGTAGAAGTGTGGAAGTTATTTTTGGAGGGCTCAGCTTGGGGAAAGGAGAAGAAATTAGTTGGGAGTACTGCAGTTGTGTAAGAGATGGTGGGGATCTGAGCAGGAGCAAAGGCAGTGAGGGTGGAGAAAAGTGAGTGGCTATAAAAATATTAAATAGCAGTGCTTCCACTTTTTTTTCCCCTTTCCATTCCACTCCCTAATTCATTCACTCACACATTCATCAAGCATTTATTAAGTATGTAATCTGTATTGTTTATTCATTCTTTCCTTCTTCAAATACTTGCGACTTCAGGATGTCAGGAATATTCCTAGGTCCAGTAATTCAGCAGTGAACAGGACAACCAAGGTCCTTGCTCTTGTGAAGTTTACTTTTAATGGGGGAAACGCAAGTAATGAATAAGTAACAAGCAGGATAACTCCAAATGGTGATAGGTGCTCTGAGAAAAGTAGGGTGATAGGATAGAGAACGACTAGAGGAGAGGTGCTACTTTCAATATGGTGGTTTATGGAATGCCTCTGAGGAGGTGATATTTGAACTAAGACCTGAATGAAGAAGACTTAGCAATTTGAAGATTTGGAAGCATACATGTGTCAAGTGGAGGGAGAAGCAAGTATAAATTGGTGGGAACGAGTTAGGCATGTCTTGGGACCAAAAAAGAAGGCCAATGGGACTGAATTATAGTGAGCAAGAGAAAAATAGTACCATGTGAAGTCAAGGAGTTTATCAGAGTCAGATCTGTAAGGCCTTGTAGATACTGCTAAATTTGTTGAATTTTATTGAGAGTACAATGAAGATTTTGGATGGTGTTAAAAATAGGAGTGAGGTGAGCTAATTTGCATTTTTCAAAAAGATCTTTCTGGCTGCTTTGAGGAGAACGGATTCTAGGAAGGCTTTCGAGGAGGGCAATTAAGAGACTTGCAGTAGTCTGGGTGAGAAATGATAGTTTTGGAGTTTGGGGGCGGGACGGGTAGGGTGGCAGAGATGGAGAAAAGTGGATGAAATTAGAATATGTTTTGAAGTAGAGCCTACAAGACTTGCTGGTGGATTGGATATGGGATGTAAGGGAAAGAAATAATCAAGCTTGACTTTTGGGTTTTATGAATTTGTTTTGCTTTGACTTTAGTAGTTGGCAACACCATGCCTGATGTTATTGTGTACTGAAACAGGACGGACTGGGAGAAATTTTTGTTGGGCGGTGGGGAGGAAATGCAGAAAAATTTTGGCCATGTTAAGTTTGAGATGGCTATGTAAACATCTAAGTGGTGGTGTTAATTAGGCAGTTGGAAATATGAGCTTAGACTCAGGGGAGAGGTCCGGACATTGGTCTGGGTCTCTGAAGATCTGGCTTTTTAATACCAGCTCTACCACACAGTTGTTACGTGAGACAAGTCAGTACTACACTCTGAGTTGCAATGTTGTCAGCTTAAAGTAATAATAAAGTTATTTGTTATGCCAGCCTTATGTATATGGTGGGAAAATCCTTTTCATTCATTTATCCATTCATCAAGTATACCCTGAGCATTTACAAAGGCACTGCCTTAGCTGTGAAGGATAATGAAGACATAGGCCCTACTCTCAGGCTGCTCATAGTCCAGTGGAAGAGTTAGTGAAATAAGCAGATGTAATAACTGCTGTAATACAGAGAAGCACAGAGCTCTCTGGGAGCACAGAAAATGGTGGGAAAGGGATCAGGAGAGGCTCCCCAGAGAAGTGGCACTTTAGCTGATGTGGAAAATGACTAGAAATTAACCAGCCAAGGAGAGAGGCGGAGGGCCCTCTAAGCAGGAGGAGCAACATGTGCAAGGTGGGAGGTGAGAGGGCGAGAACAGCACTGACAGGTCACTGTATAAGGTATAGTATTATTGGAGCATCCAAGTAGAAGGTGGGGCGTAATGAGGAAGTAGGAAGACTGGAAAGGGAGGGAGGTGTGAGATGATGTAAGGCCTTATATGCTATGCTAAGGAGTTTGGATTTTATGTGTAGTGGGTGATTAACAGTGGAAGAACTTTAAGCACTTAGGTGAGTGACATGGATCAGATTTGCATTCTAGAAAGATCACTCAGGGGACAGAAATGGAGAAGGGATTAAAGAGGCAGGGAATGGTGGCTCAGTGGTTAAGAATCCGCCTGCTAATGCAGGGGACACGGGTTTGAGCCCTGGTCTGGGAAGATCCCACATGCCGCAGAGCAACTAAGCCCATGCACCCCAAGTACTGAGCCTGCACTCTAGAGCCCGTGAGCCACAACTGATGAACCCGTGTGCTGCAACTACTGAAGCCCATGCTCCTAGAGCCCGTGCTCTGCAACAAGAGAAGCCACCGCAATGAGAAGCCTGTGCGCTGCAACAAAGAGTAGCCCCCACTCACTGCAACTAGAGAAAGCCTGTGCTCAACAACAAAGATCCAATGCAGCCAATAAATAAATAAATAAGTAAGTAAGTAAGATGTAAAGATGATAGCCAGAAAAAATAATAATAATAAAGAGGCAGGGAAAGACATACCTTAACCCAGGCAAGTAGGGCTTCCAGACTTTCTAATTCCAAAGTGCATGTGCTTTCCAGTGTATTATACATAGTGCAGGGGAGCATATGTTAAGTGCCAGGCAGACTGGAGTAAGATCATGGCCTTGTGTGGTCACAGGAGAGGTTACTCTCAATGCTGTCATGGAGGGCACTGTGTGGCCTACTGAGGAGTTCTTCCTTTCTCTTATAGGCAGCATTGGCAAACCAGAAGATTTTGAATTTGAGTGACACAGTGACTAGCAGGAATGGCATGAAGTTGAAGGGCCTAGATTATGTTTGTAGCTTGAATAATATTATGGAAAGGAAGAGATGTTAGAGACATTTCCTGCCTCACTGACCTAAGCCTTCTGGTGCAACGAGCCATGTTCTTCAGTTTTTCCTTCTCCCCAAAGCTTCCTTCAGTCCTATTTGTATTCTGTGTTAAGTTTGGAAAGTATTTACTGTTGGCTATTAATGATCACGCAGGATTTCATGTTAGTGCTTAAGAGGAAGAGTCACTTTCTAATTTAGAAACCACAAAGGATGGAGCACCTTTGCCAGCTGTACATCTCTGATGTGGTCCATATACCAGCCTGTCTCTTTAGATCAAGTTTGAGCTCCTTAAGGAGAAGAAAGGGCACTTCAGGCAAAGCCAGCATGTCAGTTAGTGCTGTCATGTGCTTGATATCTCCCACTGGCTAAGGGAATGGAGGGAGGGGGCCAGTTTTCTAAGTAATAGAGCATTTTGATGACTACTTCTGAGTGTGGGCCACTGCAAGAATGGCTTATATAGAAGTTGCTTCTTATTCTCAGAGAGCAGCAGCTGTCTCAGGGGTAACTGGTAGTAGCCAATATAAACAGGTAAGTTCTGTTGCTTTCAGATGGCTTTCCAAGTTCCTCTGGATTCTTTTGCAACATCATCCCCACTGTCTGTTCAAGTGAGAGTTACTCAGTCTCTGTGTATTTCCAAGGTGTGTGCTTTGTGTCTAGTGCTAGGTGTGAAGTGTGAGGGAGATGCTAAATGAGTAAGGCATTATTCTTTTTAAAAAAAATAAATTTATTTATTTATTTTTGGCTGTGTTGGGTCTTTGTTGCTGTGCGTGGGCTTTCTCTAGTTGTGGAGAGCCGGGGCTACTCTTCGTTGTGGTGCATGTGCTTCTCAGTGCAGTGGCTTCTCTTGTTGCGGTGGCTTCTCTTGTTGCACTGGCCTCTCGTTGTGGAGCATGGGCTCTAGGCACGCGGGCTTCAATAGTTGTGGCTCGTGGGCTCAGTAGTTGTGGCTTACAGGCTCTAGAGCACAGGCTCAGTAGTTGTGGCACATGGGCTTAGTTGCTCCATGGCATGTGGGATCTTCCTGGACCAAGGCTTGAACCTGTGCGCCCTGCACTGGCAGGCGGATTCTTAACCACTGCACCACCAGGGAAGTACCTAGGGCATTATTCTTTTTTTTTTCTTTTTTTTTTTTTTACATCTTTATTGGAGTATAATTGCTCCACAGTGGTGTGTTAGCTTCTACTTTACAACAAAGTGAATCAGTTATACATATACATATGTTCCCATATGTCTTCCCTCTTGCGTCTCCCTCCCTCCCACCCTCCCTATCCCACCCCTCTAGGTGGTCACAAACCACCTAGCTGATCTCCCTGTGCTATGCGGCTGCTTCCCACTAGGTATCTGTTTTACGTTTGGTAGTGTATATATGTTCGTGCCACTCTCTCGCTTTGTCACAGCTTACCCTTCCCCCTCCCCATATCCTCAAGTCCATTCTCTAGTAGGTCTGTGTCTTTATTCCTGTCTTACCCCTAGGTTCTTCGTGACATCTTTTTTCCTTAAATTCCATATATATGTGTTAGCATACGGTATTTGTCTTTCTCTTTCTGACTTACTTCACTCTGTATGACAGACTCTAGGTCCATCCACCTCATTACAAATAGCTCAATTTCGTTTCTTTTTATGGCTGAGTAATATTCCATTGTATATATGTGCCACATCTTCTTTATCCATTCATCTGTCAGTGGACACTTAGGTTGTTTCCATCTGGGGCTATTGTAAATAGAGCTGCAATGAACATTTTGGTACCTGACTCTGAATTATGGTTTTCTCAGGGTGTATGCCCAGTAGTGGGATTGCTGGGTCATATGGTAGTTCTATTTGTAGTTTTTTAAGGAACCTCCATACTTTTCTCCATAGTGGCTGTACCAATTCACATTCCCACCAGCAGTGCAAGAGGGTTCCCTTTTCTCCACACCCTCTCCAGCATTTATTGTTTTTAGATTTTTCGATGATGGCCATTCTGACTGGTGTGAGATGATATCTCATTGTAGTTTTGATTTGCATTTCTCTAATGATTAATGATGTTGAGCATCCTTTCATGTGTTTGTTGGCAATCTGTATATCTTCTTTGGAGAAATGTCTATTTAGGTCTTCTGCCCATTTTTGGATTGGGTTGTTTGTTTTTTTGTTATTGAGCTGCATGAGCTGCTTATAAATTTTGCAGATTAATCCTTTGTCAGTTGCTTCATTTGCAAATATTTTCTCCCATTCTGAGGGTTGTCTTTTTGTCTTGTTTATGGTTTCCTTTGCTGTGCAAAAGCTTTGAAGTTTCATTAGGTCCCATTTGTTTATTTTTGTTTTTATTTCCATTTCTCTAGGAGGTGGGTCAAAAAGGATCTTGCTGTGATTTATGTCATAGAGTGTTCTGCCTATGTTTTCCTCTAAGAGTTTGATAGTTTCTGGCCTTACATTTAGGTCTTTAATCCATTTTGAACTTTTTTTGTGTATGGTGTTAGGGAGTGTTCTGATTTCATTCTTTTTTTTTTTTTTTTTAAGATGTTGGGGGTAGGAGTTTATTAATTAATTTATTTATATTTGCTGTGTTGGGTCTTCGTTTCTGTGCGAGGGCTTTCTCTAATTGTGGCAAGCGGGGGCCACTCTTCATCGCGGTGCACGGGCCTCTCACTATCGCGGCCTCTCGCTGCGGAGCACAAGCTTCAGACGCGCAGGCTCAGTAGTTGTGGCTCACGGGCCCAGTTGCTCCGCGCCATGTGGGATCCTCCCAGACCAGGGCTCGAACCCGTATCCCCTGCATTAGCAGGTAGACTCTCAACCACTGCGCCACCAGGGAAGCCCCTGATTTCATTCTTTTACATGTAGGTGTCCAGTTTTCCCAGCACCACTTATTGAAGAGGCTCTCCTTTCTCCACTGTACATTCCTGCCTCCTTTATCAAAGATAAGGTGACCATATGCGCATGGGTTTATCTCTGGGTTTTCTATCCTGTTCCATTGATCTATATTTCTGTTTTTGTGCCAGTACCATACTGTCTTGATTACTGTAGCTTTGTAGTATAGTCTGAAGTCAGGGAGCCTGATTCCTCCAGCTCCATTTTTCGTTCTCAAGATTGCTTTGGCTCTTCAGGGTCTTTTGTGTTTCCATACAAATTGTGAAATTTTTTGTTCTAGTTCTGTGAAAAATGCCATTGGTAGTTTGATAGGGATTGCATTGAATCTGTAGATTGCTTTGGGTAGTAGAGTCATTTTCACAATGTTGATTCTTCCAATCTAAGAACATGGTATATCTCTCCATCTATTTGTATCATCTTTTTAATTTCTTTCATCAGTGTCTTACAATTTTCTGCATACAGGTCTTTTGTCTCCTTAGGTAGGTTTATTCCTAGATATTTTATTCTTTTTGTTGCAATGGTAAATGGGAGTGTTTTCTTGATTTCATTTTCAGATTTTTCATCATTAGTGTATAGGAATGCCAGAGATTTCTGTGCATTAATTTTGTATCCTGCTTCTTTACCAAATTCATTGATTAGCTCTAGTAGTTTTCTGGTAGCATCTTTAGGATTCTCTATGTATAGTATCATGTCATCTGCAAACAGTGACAGCTTTACTTCTTCTTTTCCAATTTGGATTTCTTTTATTTCCTTTTCTTCTCTGATTGCTGTGGCTAAAACTTCCAAAACTATGTTGAATAAGAGTGGTGAGAGTGCGCAACCTTGTCTTGTTCCTGATCTTAGTGGAAATGGTTTCAGTTTTTCACCATTGAGGATGATGGTGGCTGTGGGTTTGTCATATATGGCCTTTATTATGTTGAGGAAAGTTCCCTCTATGCCTACTTTCTGCAGGGTTTTTATCATAAATCGGTGTTGAATTTTGTCGAAAGCTTTCTCTGCATCTATTGAGATGATCATATGGTTTTTCTCCTTCAATTTGTTAATACGATGTATCGTGTTGATTTGCGTATTTTGAAGAATCCTTGCATTCCTGGGATAAACTCCACTTGATCATGGTGTATGATCCTTTTAATGTGCTGTTGGATTCTGTTTGCTAGTATTTTGTTGAGGATTTTTGCATCTATGTTCATCAGTGATATTGGCCTGTAGTTTTCTTTCTTTGTGACGTCCTTGTCTGGTTTTGATATCAAGGTGATGGTGGCCTCGTAGAATGAGTTTGGGAGTGTTCCTCCCTCTGCTATATTTTGGAAGAGTTTGAGAAGGATAGGTGTTAGCTCTTCTCTAAATGTTTGATATAATTCGCCTGTGAAGCCATCTGGTCCTGGGCTTTTGTTTGTTGGAAGATTTTTAATCACAGTTTCAATTTTAGTGCTTGTGATTGGTCTGTTCATATTTTCTATTTCTTCCTGATTCAGTCTTGGCAGGTTGTGCATTTCTAAGAATTTGTCCATTTCTTCCAGGTTGTCCATTTTATTGACGTAGAGTTGCTTGTAGTAATCTCTCATGATCTTTTGTATTTCTGCAGTGTCAGTTGTTACTTCTCCTTTTTCATTTCTAATTCTATTGATTTGAGTCTTCTCCCTTTTTTTCTTGATGAGTCTGGCTAATGGTTTATCAATTTTGTTTATCTTCTCAAAGAACCAGCTTTTAGTTTTATTGATCTTTGCTCTCCTTTCCTTCATTTCTTTTTCATATATTTCTGATCTGATTTTTATGATTTCTTTCCTTCTGCTGACTTTGGGGTTTTTTTTGTTCTTCTTTCTCTAATTGCTTTAGGTGCAAGGTTAGGTTGTTTATTCGAGATGTTTCCTGTTTCTTAAGGTAGGATTGTATTGCTATAAACTTCCCTCTTAGAACTGCTTTTGCTGCATCCCATAGGTTTTGGGTCGTCGTGTCTCCATTGCATTTGTTTCTATGTGTTTTTTTATTTCCTCTTTGATTTGTTCAGTGATCACTTTGTTATTAAGTAGTGTATTGTTTAGCCTCCATGTGTTTGTATTTTTTACGGTCTTTTCCTGTAATTGATATCTAGTCTCATCGCGTTGTGGTCGGAAGAGATACTTGATACAATTTCAATTTTCTTAAATTTACCAAGGCTTGATTTGTGACCCAAGATATGATCTATCTGGAGAATGTTCCATGAGCACTTGAGAAAAATGTGTATTCTGTTGTTTTTGGATGGAATGTCCTATAAATATCAATTAAGTCCATCTTGTTTAATGTATCATTTAAAACTTGTGTTTCCTTATTTATTTTCATTTTGGATGATCTGTCCATTGGTGAAAGTGGGGTGTTAAAGTTCCCAGCTATGAATGTGTTACTGTAGATTTCCCCTTTTATGGCTGTTAGTGTTTGCCTAAGACATTATTCTTGTCTTCAAAGCAGTTAAAGTTATGTAACATCCATTTAACATTTATTGAACACATACAGTGTGCCAGATTACATGCTAGTTCTTTGAAATGGAAAAATTAGTAAGAATCAGATGATCCTCAGACCACTTAGGATTGCTAAATAGGAAAAAATATTTGCAAACCGTATATCTGATGAAGGACTTGTGTTTGGGATATGTAATGAACTCTTACAGCTCAACAAGAAAAAGATAATTAATCCAATAAAAAATGAACAAAAGATCTGAATAGACCAAACGATCTGAATAGACCTATCTCCAAAGAAAATATATAAATGGCCAATAAGCACATGAAAAGATGTTGAACATCATTAGCCATCTGAGAAATGCAAATCAAAACTACAGTGAGATACCACTTCATACCCACTATGATGCTATTATCAAAAAGACATAATAACAAGTGTTGTGGATGTGGAAAAATTGGAATCCTCATACACTGCTAGTGGAAATGTAAAATGATGCAGCTGCTGTGGAAAACACTTTGGCAATTCCTCAAAAGGTTAAGCGTAGAGTTACCATATGACCCAGTAATTCTACTCCAGATATATACTTGAGAAAGAAAAACGTATGTCCCCATAAAAGCTTATACACGAATGTTCATAGCAATATTATAATAGCCCAAAAGTAGAAACAACTCAAATGTGTATCAGCTGGTAAATGGATAAATGAAATGTATATCCATACAGTGGAAGATTACTTGTCAAGAAAATTGAGTGAAGTACTGATACATGCTGTAATATGGATGATCTTTGAAGAACATTATGCTACATGAAAGAAGCCAGTCAAGGGACTTCCCTGGTGTTGCAATGGTTAAGAATCCGCCTGCCAGTGCAGGGGACACAGGTTCGATCCCTGGTCCAGGAAGATCCCACATGCCACAGAGCAACTAAGTCCATGTGCCACAACTACTGAGCCTGCACTCTAGAGCCTGTGAACCACAACTGCTGAGCCCGCGTGCCACAACTACTGAAGCCCACACGCCTCGAGCCCATGCTCCACAACAAGAGAAGCCACAACAATGAGAAGCCCGCGCATCGCAACTAAGAGTAGCCCCTGCTCACCACAACTAGAGAAAGCCTGCGTGGAACAACGAAGACCCAACACAGCCAATCAATCAATCAATCAATAAACAAACAAATAAAAATAAATTTATTTTTTTTAAAAAAAGAAGCCAGTCAAAAAAGACATCATATTATATGACTTCATTTACATTAAAGGTCCAGAATAGACAGATCTATAGAGATATAAAGTAGATTAGTGGTTGCTTAGGTCTAGGGATAGGAATAGGGAGTTGGCCAGTGGGCTTGAGCTTTCTTTTTAGTGTGATGGAAATGATTTAAAATAAGATGGCTGTACAACTCTATAAATATATAAACAGTAATTGAACTGTCCACCTGATATGGATGCTATACCTCAACAAAGCCTTAAAAATAAGAAAGGATCCTTGGCCTCAAGATGATTAGAGTCTAGTGAGGGAAACAGAAACAAGTATAAAAAGTAATAAATGTGACCTTAGAGGTTTGTGCAAATTGTAAATTTCTGCAGGAGAACAGAGGAGGAAAGGAATTACTCCACCTGAGGAGATCTACTAGACTCTTAAGCTCCTTGAGAGTGAGAGCTGTTATTTATTGTATCCCCTGTCTAGAGCTTAACATATGATCAGTTAACAGTTGTTGAATGGGTGTGTGAATGAATAAAGTTGGAGAATGTGTCACAAAGGAGGTGATATTTGAGCTACCTCTTAAAGAAGGAATAGAAATGAACTAGACAGTGAAGGTGAGGAAAGAATTCTAAGGAGAGAAGACAGCAGCAGCCAAAGCACTGAGGGAAAAAAGGGAAGAGCACCTTAGAGTGGTAGGTGGTTTAGTGTGGCTGGAGTAAAAGCCATTTATTGGAGGTGGTGAGATAAGTAGCTGGTTACATACCACATTATGAAACACCTTGTGTGTCATACAAAGGAGTTTGGACTTTAATCCAAAGGCAGTAGAAAGTTATCAAAGTTTGTCAAAGTAGGGGGCTGATGCAGTCAGATGTGTGTCTAATAAAGATTACTGTGGCTGCTCTTGTTACGAATCTGTACTGGCAAGATTTGCGTCAGGGAGATCACTCGGAAGTCACTGCAGGTCTAGGAGAGAGCACGAGATAAAGTCTGAACCAAGAAGGTGTGGCAATGAAAAATTGGAGGGAGATTTCATAGGTGGGTAGATGTGATCAGCACATGGATAGTCCAGATTTAGGGCTTTAGGAGTTTCATAGAAAGCTGTAGAAAGTTCTGTTCTGGAAGGGCTCTGTAAGAGGTGACATCTGGGTTGGATCTTTAAGGATGGGTAGAAAAGTATAGAGTGTATTAGAGGCTGGAGTGCATATAGGAAAGAGGAAGAGAGGAGGGCCAGGTGGGGAGGAAGCCAGTCTGAGAAATATGAATTTTATGGGGTAGGAATTGAAGAACCAAAGAAGTGTACATTAGGTGCCCCCAAATTTGATAATTGTTGAATGGGAGAGAGGTCGTTAAACTATTCCTTCCACTTTTGTATAAATTTTAAAAGTTTCTTTAAAAAAGCTTTCCAATTCAGCTGGCCTGGAGGATGTGCTTTTCTGGTGATGGTAGGAGGGGTAGGAGTGGAGGGCAGACAGCAGCCACAGCAGTTATTTTCAGCCAGCATCTACTCTGACTCCACTGCCTACAGTGTGCTGTCCATGTCAGGCTTTTCAGTTAGGCTAAGCATAACCAATGTCTGCGTGATCCCCAGCTGACTTATGAGGTCTGAAAAGTGAGGTAGTTCCACTTTAATTTATTGGCCTGGAATTCTTGCCAGGGCTAAGGAGTTGGAGAAGAATGTGAGTGAGAGAGGAATAGGGAGCTACAAATAGGGGTAGCCTGTGAAACTTTGGACTTCACTTGTAATCCTAATCACTCAGCACACCATAGTATCTGTCCCCACGAGATACAGGCAGCCAGCCTGGTGGTTTTGCTGTACCAGGTTCAGGAACTAACTAATCTCTCCTTTCTCTGGGCTTACACAGCGTTTTGTTTATACGTCAGTGGTTATCCTTATCATATTATGTTTAATCTGTCTCACCCCTACCCCCTGGACTGTGGCTACCTCAAGGGCAAAGGTTGGGCTTATTCATCTCTAATGTTTTGTGAAAGAGTGAAGTCTCTAGCTGCATGATTGATCATTCTGTAACTTGACAGGAGCAGCTGAGACCTTCTTCATTAGATGGTAAGTTTTATAAGGGAAGAGACTTTGTTTTATGCTTGTCTTGTGATTGAATGAACAGATATTTATGGGCTGTCCAAGATGCCAGGCACATGCTTCCTATGACTTTGGTGTTTGTAGGTCATGACATGTCTGTTTCTTTGTTTGCGTTTGATCATGAATGTATCTAAACCTTCCTTGAACACAGAATACACATTATTGGCAAATGATTGCCCAATAACTCTATAGTGCTCATAGGAGTAGAGTGAGGTTAGCTTTTCTGTGTGGATTTAGGCAGTGTGAGATTTAACCTCATGCTGCTTGATCAGGCCCAGTAGAGAACAGAATCTCAGAAGCAGCAGAGCTATGTGATTTGGCAGCTGGGGAGAGAATTCTTGGTGCATAGCTGTGGGGAGACAGCAGGACTCAGGGCTGACTTATCCAATAGGCACAGTACCCAGGGGCCCATAAAAATGTCTTAACTTCTTTTAATCAGAAGAAAAAATGAATATAATTCATCTTGGATTATATTATATCAATGCAGTCATAAAATATATTTTAAAATATTTTTCTAATAGGGAAAGGGTTCCACAAAGGCAAAAGTACCTAGGGCCCATGAAAGTCATAATGTGGCACTAGCAGGACCTTGTGACTAGTCATTGGCTTGGCCATTTGTGGCCCTAAGCCCTGACTCTGATTTCTCCCATAAGGTCTGTGATCCTCTCTCCATCACTCCCATCCCTATGCCCCATAACGGTGATCTTCAGTGAGTCGTTTTTCTCCTTTATATCTCATTTGTGCCTTCTGTAAAATGGAAACAATTGTGCTCCCTCTGCTGAGTAAATTCATGCTTTTAAAACAACCTAATTATTTCATTTTAAAATCTGTCTTCTCAAGGGCAGGAAAAAAAGTCTGGTTCATCTTTGTATCTCCATGCCTAGCCCAGAACCTACACATTTAGAACAGAAGTACCTTAAATGAGAGTTGAGTAAATGAATAAATGTGTCAAACCTCACAGATAGCTTCAGAGGCTTTCTTTAGGCTTTTTCTTTCTCTATGGTATGATTTACATATGTTCTTTATGGTATTGGATATATGGTATTATATATCTCCAGCTACCTTTTTAGTCTTTCTCAGGTTCTGTCAGCAAAATTTATAGAGCTATGTGGACACTTAAGAAAATGATGTGGAAAACAAGAGTGTTGCACCATCTTAGAGAGTTAAGAGCCAATGTGAACAATCAGGTACACATGGGGAATGAATAGTCTTTTCAACAAATGATGCTGAAACAACTAGATAGCCACATGCTAATAGGACTCCTGCCTCACACCATATACAAACATTGACTCAAAACAGACCAATGACCTAAATGTAATAACTGAAACTATAAAACTCTTAGAAGAAAACGGTTATAAATCACTACCAAATTAGGTAACGATTTCTTAGATATGACACCAAAAACACAAGCTATAAAAGAAAAAGTAAATTGGGTGTCATCACGATGAAAAACTTTTGTATTGCAAAGGATACCACCAAGAAAGTAAAAAGACAACCCACAGAATGGGAGAAAATACTTGCAAGTCATATATCAGATAAGGGATTTTGTACTCAGAATATATAAAAACTTTTACAACTCAACAATAAAAATATAAATAACTTAATTTTAAAAATGGGCAAAAGAGTTCCAATAGGCATGTAAGAAGCTTGGAAATCACCATTCTGTCCTAAGAACAAGTAAAAAGTTGAACAAACTGAAAAATCAACAATTCTTAGATTTTTAAGAGAAGTAAGGTCATAGGGCAAAAGCAAATTGCTGCCCCCCAAATTGGAGAGACGAACAGGTGAATACAGAGAATCACAACTTACAGAAGCAGAAACCTCTGTGGGAACCAGTGCTGGAGAAGGGAAACCTGGATTGTAATTGATGAATTGCTGGAGGCTCAGTGTGGACAACTCAGAGTTAAAAAACTCCAGGGCGACTCAGTCATTGAGGGCCCCCCACAATGACTTCTCGTATATCTATCAGGTTCTTACACTGAGTATTGAGAAAAACCCTTTTGTGCTTTGGGCAGGGGTGGGGGAAAGGAGCCATTTAAAAATACTACAGAGCATTCTGTTCTTCTTAAGGTCTGCCATCAGGGGAAACTTTAACCAGAGCCTAACCTGTTGGGGTTTTATCAGAGCCTAACTGACCCAGGGGAAAGGAAATACCCATCTCTAGTCAGCTCTAGCCTTTCATCTTGGAGAACGGAAATACCCAATTCCAGTCCACTCACACCATCATGTCCCACCTAAGAGGGGTGGGTGAGGCACTGAGAAGCACTTGTGAAGTTCACATTCCAGAGGCACAGACTCACTAAAGGACTGAAACCCAATCCTAGGACTATAGAATGCTTCCCCTCCCTCAGCATACCACCACATTACTAAAGGTCTATTTATAGCAGTTCCTTTTACCTGGTACATCATGCCCAGCTATCAAGAAAAAATTACAAGGTATACTAAAAAGCAAAAAACACACTTTGAAGAGACATACCAGGTATCAGAATTAGACCCATCTATGGCAGCGATCTTGGAATTATTAGACAGGGAATTTAAAATAAGTATGATTACCGTGCTAAGGCTCGAATGGATAAAGTAGATGACATGCAAGAATAACTGGGCATTGTAAGCAGAGAGATGGAAATTCTAAGAAAGAACCAAAAAGAAATGTTTAGAGATCAAAAACACTATAACAGAAATGAAGAATGCCTTTAATGGGCTTATCAGGAGACTAGACATGGCTGAGGAAAGAACCTCTGAGCTTGAGGATATTTGAGTAGAAACCTATAAAAGTAAAAAGAAAAAAGACTAGAAAAAACAAAATAACCAAGAGCTGTGGGACAACTACAAAAGTAATGTATGCTGCTGTGATCTGAATGTTTGTGTTCCCCCCAAATTCATATGTTAAACTCCTAATCCTCAAGGTGATGGTATTAGGAGGTGGGGCCTTTGGGAGGTGATTAGGTCATGAGGGCAGAGCCCTCATAATTGGGATTACTGCACTTATAAAAGAGGCCCCACAGTTTCCTAGCCCCTTGCACCATGTGAGGACATAGCAAAAAGTCAGCTATGAACCAGGAAGCCCTCACCAGACACAGAATCTGCTTGTGCTGTGATCCTGGACTTCCCACACTCCAGAAATGTGAGAAGTAAATGTTTGTTGTTTATAAGCCACCCGGTCAATGGTATTTTATTATAGCAGCCTGAACAGAGTAAGACAGATGCATCATGAGAATACCAGAAGGAGAAGAAGGAGAGAAACAGAATATTTGAAACAATAATGACTGAGAATTTTCCCAGATTAATGTCAGACACCAAACCACTGATCCAGGAAGTTCGGAAAACACCAAGCAGGATAAATGCCAGAACCCCCCAGTAAATCTAGGCATATCATTTTTCAAATGATAGAAAATCAAAGACAAAAAATCCTGAAAGAAGCCAGAGGAGACAACACCTTTAACCTACAGAGGAGCAAAGATGAGAATTACATCCAGTTTATCCTCAGAAACCATGCAAGCAAGAAGACAGTAGAATGAAATGTTTACAGTGTTGAAAAAAACAAAAACCCCACCAGCCTAGAATTCGGTATCCCATGAAATTAGCCTTCAAAAGAGGAGAAATAAAGACAGACAAAAATAGAGCAAATTTATTGCCAGTAGGCCTGCCTTGCAAGAAATGTTAAAAGAAGTTCTTTAGAGAGAGGAAAATAATGGAAGTCAGAGCCTCAGATCTACATAAAGAAAGGAAGAGCATTGGAGAGGGAATAAGTGAAGGTAGAATAAAAACATTTATTTTACTAATTCTTTTTTTAATGAGTGATTGTAAGTTTTATTGTATCTTAAATGTCATTTTCCATATGTTCATAGCTAATATATAGAAATACAATTTTTGTGTGTATGTTTACATTGTATTCTGCCACCTCGTTGAACTCTCTTATAAGTTCTAGCCTTTTTTTTGGTAGATTCTTTGGGATATTCTATGTAGGCCATGATGTCATCTGCAAATAAGGGGCAGTTTTATTTCTTTCTAATCTGTACCTTTTATTGCCTTATTTTTCTGGCTAGAAACTTCAGTATTATGTTGAATAGTAGTGGTGAGGGTGGACATCCTGATATTTCGGATCTTAGGGGGAAAGCATTCAGTCTTTCACCATTAAATATAATGTAAGCTATAGGATATTTGTAGATGGTCTTTTATTTTATATATTGTGGTTTTTTGTTTGTTTGTTTGGTTTTTTTTTCTGCACCACACAGCTTATAGGATTTTAGTTTCTCGACCAGGGATCGAACCTGGGCCCTTGGCAGTGAGAGCATGGAGTCCTAACCACTGGACCACCAGGGAATTCCCTGTTTTACATATTGTTGATTGATCTAACAGAATAGTTTTTTCAGAGTAATAATACCAACACTACATTTGACTATGTATGTTTGTGTGTATGTATTTATGGATAAGTGAAATGAATGACAACAATGAAACAAGGGATGAGAGGGAGGAATTAGGATTATTTTGTTGTTATAAGGTACTCAAACTATCTGTAAGGTGGTATAGTATTATTTGAAAGTGGGTTTTATTATTTGTAACTGGATACTACAAACTAGAGCAACCACTGAAAGAAGTAAAAATAAAAGTATAGGGAATTTCCTGGCAGTCCAGTGTGCTTTCACTGCCGAGGGCCTGGGTTCAATCCCTGGTCGGGGAACTAAGATCCCACAAGCTGCACAGTGAGGCCAAAAAATATTAATAATAATAATTTTTTTTAAAAAGTATAACTGATAAGCTAAGAAAGGAAAGAGAATATAATCATATAATATTCTCAGTTAAAACTATAAAAGGCAGACAAAGATTGGAAGACAAAAATAGAAACAAAGAATAAGAGCAACAAATAGAAAACAGTAATAAATATAGTAGATGCTAATCCAACTATATGAATAATCACTTTGAACGTTAATGGTCTAAATGCATCAGTTAAAAAACAGAGATTGTCAGAGTGGATAAAAAATACAAGACCCAACTCTATATCTAAAAGAACCCCATTTAAATAAAAGGACACATATAGATTAAAAGTAAAGGAATGGGGAAAGATATATCAGGCTGACAATCAAAAGAAAGCAGGAGTAGCTATATTAATTTCAGATAGAGCAGACTTCAGAGCACAGAAAGTTATCAGGGATCAAGGGGAGCATTACAGGGCTTCCCTGGTGGCGCAGTGGTTAAGAATGTGCCTGCCAGTGCAGAGGACACGGGTTCAAGCCCTGGTCCAGGAAGATCCCACATGCCACGGAGTAACCAAGCCCATGTGCCACAGCTACTGAAGTCCGCGTGCCTAGAGCCTGTGCTCCACAACAAGAGAAGCCACCGCAATGAGAAGCCTGCACATCACAATGAAGAGTAGCCCCCACTCACCGCAACTAGAGAAAGCCTGCACACAGCAACGAAGACCCAATGCAGCCAAAAATAAATAAATAATTAATTAATTTTAAAAAAGAGGGGCATTACATAATGATAAAGAAGTCAGTTCTCCAAGAAGACATAACAGTGTCTTAATGTGTGTGTACCTAACAATAGGGTGTGAAAATACATAGGGCAAAAAATGATAGTATTGCAAGGAGAAATAGATGAATCCACTGTTACAGTTGGAGAATTCAACACTCCTGTGTCACAAAAGGGCAGATCTAGCAAGCAGAAAATTCATGAAGGCAGGGAACTCAATGACACCATCAATTAACTGAATATAATGGATATTTATAGACTACTTCATCCAGCAACAGCAGAATGACAATCTTCTCAAGTTCTCATGGAGCATTCACCAGGATAGACCACATTGTGGGCCATAAAATATACCTTAGGGCTTCCCTGGTGGTGCAGTGGTTGAGAGTCCGCCTGCCGATGCAGGGGGCACAGGTTCGTGCCCTGATCTGGGAAGATCCCACATGCTGCGGAGTGGCTGGGCCTGTGAGCCATGGCCACTGAGCCTGTGAATCCGGAGCCTGTGCTCCGCAACGGGAGAGGCCATGACAGTGAGGGGCCTGTGTACCAAAAAAAAAAAAAAAAAAAAAAAAGCCTTAAATTTAAAAGAATAAAAATCGTTTATTTTCTGCTCTCAGTGCACAATGGAATTAAATCAGAAATCAGTAACAGGAAGATAGCTGGAAAATCCACAAATACTTGGGAGGTTAAATAACATGCTGCTTAAATAACACATGGATCAAAAAAGAAATCTCAAGAGAAATTTAAATATGTTTGAACTAAATGAATATGAAAGCAAAACATATCAAAATTTGTGGATACAGCAAAAGTAGAGCTTAGAGGGAAATGTATAGCACTGAATGCACATATTAGAAAAAAAGGAAAGATCTAAAATCAGTCATCCAAACTTCCACCTTTGGAAACTAGAAAAAGAGCAAATTAAATCCAAGATAAGCAGAAGAAAAGAAATAATAAAAATTAGAGCAGAAATCAATGAAATTGAAAACAGGAAATCTAGAAAAAATCAACAAAATCAAAAGTTGGTTCTTTGAAAAGATTAAGAAAGTTGATAAACCTGTAGCCAGGCTAACTAAGAAAAAAAAGAGAGAGGATACAAATTCCTAACATCAGAAATGAAAGAGGGGACATCACTACAGAGCCAATGGACACTAAAGGGATAATAAAGGAATACTATGAGCAACTCTGTGACCACAAATTTGATAACCTAGATGAAATGGACCAATTCCTTCAAAGACGCAATCGGTCAAAACTTACACAAGAAGACAGACAATCAGAATTGGCCTATATCTATTAAAGAAATTCATTGAATAATTAATAACCTTCCAAAGCAGAAATTACCAGGCCCAGATGGGGTTCACTGGTGAATTCTACCAAACATTTAAGGAAGAAATTATACCAATTCTCTACAGTCTCTTTCAGAAGACAGAAGCAGAGTGAATACTTCCTAACTCATTCTATGAGGTCAGCATTACCCTAATACCAAAACCAGACAAAGATATTATAAGACAACTATAGACCAATGTCTCTCATGAACATAGATGTAAAAATCATTAACAAAACATTAACAAATTGAAATCAGCAGTGTATAAAAAGGATCATACACCATGACCAGGTGGAATTTATCCTAGGTATGCAAACCTGGTTCGATATTTGAAAAATTAATTAATGTAATCTATCACATCAACAGGTTAAAGAAGAAAAATTACATGAACATATCTATATATGCAGAAAAATCATTTGACAAAATCCAACACCCATTCAAGATAAAAATTTCTCATTAAACTAGGAATATAGGGGAACTTCCTCAACTTGATAAAGCATATCTACCCAAAACTTACAGCTAACATACTTACCTGGTGAGAAGCACGAAGTTTTCCACTAAGATGAGGAACAAGGCAAGGTTGTTCCCTCTGACCACTGCTTTTCAACATCATACTGGAAGTCCTAGCTAACACAATAAGGCAAGAAAAGGAAATAAAATGAATATAGATTTGAAAGGAAGAAATAAAACCATTTTGTTCACAGATGAAATGGTCATCTATAGAAAGGATCAACCAAAAACCTCCTAGTACTAATAAGCTATTATAGCAGGGTTGCAGGATACGCAGTTAATATACAAAAGTCAACTGCTTTCCTGTATACCAAGAATGAACAAATGGAATTTGCAGTTAAAAGTACAATACCAGGGACTTCCCTGGTGGTCCGGTCGTTAGAGTTCACCTTCCAATGCAGCGGGTATGGGTTTGATCCCTGGTCGGGGAGCTGAGGTCCTCCGTGACTCGCAGCCAAAAACCCAAAACATAAAACAGAAGCAGTATTGCAACAAATTCAGTAACGACTTTAAAAATGGTCCACGTCAAAAAAAATCTTTTAAGAAACCCCACAATACCATTTACTTTAGCACCAATAAAAATAACATATGTAGATATAAACATAGCAAAATATGTACAAGATCTATATGAGGAAAACTGTAAAACTGATGAAAGATATCAAAGAAGAACTAAATGGAGAGATACTCCATGTCCGTGTAAAGGAAGACTCAATGTTGTCAAGATGTCAGTTCTTCCCAACTTGATCTGTAGATTCATTGCAATCCCAATCAAAATCCCAGCAAGGTATTTTATAGATATCAATAAACTGATTCTAAAGTTTATATGGGGAAGCAAAATACCTAGAATAGCTAATACAGTATTGAAGGAGAAGAATAAAATTGGAGGACTACTTACCCAACTTCAAAACTTACTGTAAAGTTATAGTAATCAAGACACTGGTACTGGTGAAAGAATAGACAAATAGATCAGTGGAACAGAATGCAGAGCTCAGAGATAGACCTACGTAAATTTATCAATTGATCTTTGACAAAGGGGTAAAGGCAATACAATGGAGCAAAGAGATTCTGTCAACAAATGGTGCTAGAGCAATCAGACATCCACAAATAAAAAAAAAAAAAAAGTTTCTAGACACAGGCTTTATACCCCTCACAAAAGGTAACTTAAAATGGACCACAAACCTCAATGAGATCACAAAGCAAAACTGTAAAACTCTTAGAAGATAACATAGGAGAAAATCTAGGTGACCTTGGGTTTGGCAATGACTTTTTAGATACAACATCAAAGGCATGATCCCTGAAAGAAAGAATTGATAAGCTAGACTTTAATTAAAATTAAAAATTTAGGCTCTGCAAAAGAAACTGTCAGGAGAATGAAAGCACAAGCCACAAACTGGAAGAATGTATTTGCAAAAGACCTATCAGATAAAGGATTGTTATCCAAAATATACAAAGAACTCTTTAAACTCAGTAATAAGAAAACAACCTGATTAAAAGTGGGCTAGAGGGACTTGCCTGGTGGCGCAATGGTTAAGAATCCATGTGCCAATGCAGGGGACATGGGTTCGATCCCTGGTCTGGGAAGATCTCACATGCCGTGGAGGAACTAAGCCCATGCACCACAGCTACTGAGCCTGTCCTCTAGAGCCCAAGAGCCACAACTACTGAAGCCTGCACACCTAGAGCCCATGGTCCACAACAAGAGAAGCCACTGCAGTTGGAAGCCCACACACTGCAACGAAGAGTAGCCCCTGCTCACCACAACTAGAGAAAGCCCGCATGCAGCAACGAAGACCCAACCCAGCCATACATAAATATATATATATATATGGGAAAAAAGTGGGCTAGAGACCTTAACATATTGTCCACCAAAGAAGATATATAGATGGCATATAAGTATATGGAAAGATGCCCCACATCATACATAGTCAGGGAAATTCAAATTAAAATGAGATACCACTACACACCTATTAGAATGATCAAAATCTGAGACACTGACAATACCAAATGCTACCAAGGATGTGGAGCAACAAGAACTCTCATTCATTGCTGGTGGAATGCAAAATAATACAACCACTTTGGAAGATAGTTTGGTGGTTTCTTGCAAAACTAAACATACTGTTACCAAATCCAGCAATTGTGCTCCTTAATATTTCCCCAGAGGAGCTCTTATGTCCACACAGAAACCTGCACACAGATGTTTATAGCAGCTTTATTCATAATTGCCAAAATTTGGAAGCCACCAAGATGCCTTTCAGTAGGTGAATGGATAAATAAACTGTGGTACATCCAGAGAATGGAATATTATTCAGTACTAAAAAGAAGTGAGCTATCAAGCCATAAAAAGAGATGGAGGAATATTAAATGCATATTACTAAGTGAAAGAAGCCAATATGAAAAGGCTACATACTATATGATTTCAACTATATGACGTTCTGGAAGAGGCAATACTGTGGAGACAGTAAAAAGATCAGTGGTTGCTATGGATTGGGGGGATGGAGAGATGAATAAGCAGGGCACAGAGAATTCTTAAGTCAGTGAAACTACTCTGTATGATACTCTAATGATGGATATGTGTCCATGAGGACATTATATGTTTGTCCAAATCCATAGATTGTACATCAATAGTGAACTCTCAGGTAAACTATGGACTTTGGGTGATGGTATGTCAATGTAGGTTCTTCAGTTAGAACAAAGGTACTGCTCTGATGGGGATGTCGGTAATGAGGGAGGCTATGCATATTTGGGAGCAAGGTGCATATGGGAAATCTGTGCTTTCCACTCAATTTTATTGTGAATCTAAAACTGCTGTAAAAAAAAAAAAAAGTCTTTTTTAAAAGTGGACAAAGGATCTGAATAAACTTTTCTCCAAAGAAGATATGTGAATGGCTAATAAGCATATGAAAAGGTGTTCAACATCATTATACATCAGGGAAATTCAAAATCATATTGATCTGCCATTTCACACCCATTGGGATGCTTTTTACCAAAAAGACAATAAGTGTTGTTGAAGATGTGGAGAAATTGGAACTCTCATACACTGCTGGTGGGAATGTAAAATGGCGCAGCTGCTGTGGAAAACAGTTTGGCAGTTCCTCAAAAGGTTAAGCATAGAGTTACATATGACCAGACAGTTCCACTACTAGATACATACTCAAGAGAAATGAAAGCATGTCTACACGAAAACTTGTAAATGAATGTTTGTAACAGCATTATTTGTAATAGCTCAAAACTATAAACAACCCAAACGTCCATCAACTGACGGATGGACAAAGAAAATGTTGTATATCCATACAATACGATATTATTTGGTAATAGAAAGGAATGAACTACAATACCTGCTGCAACACTGAAAACATGCTAAGTGAAAGAAGCCATTCACAAAAGACCACATATTGTATGATCTCGTTTATATGAAATGTCAAGAATAGGCAAATCTGTAGATAGAGATAAAAAGTAAATCATTGGTTCCTTGGGCTGCAGGGAGATTGGAGAGTGATGGCTGACTGATATGTGGTTTCTTTTTGGGGTGGTAAAAATGTTCTAAATTTAAATAGTGGTGATGGTGGCACAACTCTGAATATACTAAAAGCACTGAATAGTACATTTTAAATGGGTGAATTTTACGGTATGTGAATTAGATCTCAGTAAAGCTGTTGTTAAAAACAATTCAGGTGTATAGAGGTATATGACTGTAGGACAAATTGTGGATGTGAGTGCTGGAATGCAATAGCAATTTTTTTTTAATGATAACCCTTTTATTTTATTTTTTTAACTTTTTATTTTATATTGGAGTATAGTTGATTACCAGTGTTGTATTTCAGGTGTACAGCAAAGTGATTGTAATAGCAATGCTTTTATGTGCATATGAATTACCTAGGTATCTTATTAAATGCAGATTCTGATTCAGGAGGTCTGGGATGGATTCTGAAGCATCTGTTTCTTAAGCTCTCAGGGTGCTGATGCTTCTGGGCTGTGGATCATGCTCATCAGGCAATAAAGGATTTTTTTTTTTTCCAGTGAATGGGGTCCGTCTAAAGAGCCTTTCTGGATCCAGGAGGATTTGTCTAGCATTTTGCATGAAGGCAGAATGTGGTTTGGTGGAAGAGAGGGGCTGAAGGGACAAAGTAACCAGCCAGTGTAAAGACTCAGAGACCACCGAGTATCAGTATTTGTGGGGGATAGGAGGCCTGTTTGTGGTATTACACTGGTGGACCATGAGTCTTTCGCACCTGAGAAAATATCAGTCAACCGCAGATCATTTTCCATTTTTGTAAAGTTTTCTCTTGCCCTCTGCCTGACATTTTTGGTCTAACTTCTTTCAAATCTGGACCTAGGTAGATTGACATGACTAGAGACCTTGCAACATCCTAGGAGGGGAGTGATTGGTTGGCAAAAAGACATTCTGTGTATGGGTCTTAGGAGTGGGAAATGGGCCCATCAATCAGTAATCTTGCCCTGAGAGCCTACCTAATTAGCTACCTGAGCTCTGGACAGGTCACGTTTAGACTGACTGACTTCTTGGCCCCAGATGAATAAACTCATTAATGAGGGAGCAAATAAAGATGTATTTCCAGATGGTACAGGTTAATTATAGGTATAGCTTATAGCTGTCCTTGTTTTTCCACCTGAGCTAGAAGACTGATTTGGATGTAATTTTTAAAATCTTTTCGTTCAGCATGCAAATATTAAAACCAAATCATGTCTTTACTCAGCATTACTCCACTCTGGTGCTCGTACTACTCCACGAAGTGCTAAATGGTCCTCTAAGCACCAGGTCTAGTCTCAGCCTTAGTGCTTGCCCTTCTGAGCTGTTCCCTGAGCTCTGAAAGCATTACTGCCCTGTGCTTCACCAACATTCAGTTCCTTGGCCTCTCTGAGTACTTTTTAAAGTACACTCACTCTCCTAGGAAGAAAGGCAATGAAATCACTTGGTCACTTGGAATACACTTACCCTCACAGCCCCACAATGAAGTCAGAAGACTTATTCTCTATTTTCCAGCGGGAGAAACAAAGGCACAGACAGTAGCATGCTTGACCACTGTCTCATGGAGAGGCGTCCCCATGCCTGGTCCGGTTCTCTGAATCTTCCTTGTTTTCTCTTCAACGGACTTACTTTGCTTCTTTGAACATGTAGTTGTGTTGTGTTGTTTTGTTTTGATGTGTAGTTTTTTAAACATGATTTTCTGGGTGCCTCCAGAAAATGAATACTTCTTTCTCAGATGCTTATTAGGTATTTTTCAAGTGTTTGTTTACACTCCCATTTAAGCATCTCCAGGTGGGGTGCTGGTTTGTCAGCATACTTACTTATTACCCTGTTGGAGGGAATTCTGTTCAATTTCACAAGTACTCAGTGAGTGCTTAATATACACTCAGCTCTGCTATTCTCCTTGAAAGACGAAAAAGCAGTGTATTCTGCTCGGCTGTGTGGGATCTTCTAAGATGGGAGCAAGATAGACATAAGCAGGAGTTGGACTAGGGTGAAGCAAACAAGGCACTGGGCACAAACTTGAAGGAGGCACTCACTCTCAAGGTCATGCAAGTGCAGTGTCAGTACCTGAAAATGTGTGCCTTCTTAAATTTTGAGCTCTAGGTCCCTTGCTTGCACCACCCTGGTCCTGGCCCTGGATTTAAGAAGCAGTTAGGTCACTTGGAAAGCATGTCTAAGATAACATAAGATTGTGGTCCTTAATTGTCTGCTCAGGTACCACCCAGCTGGGCCTTTCCATTTCCTGCATCTACTTGTCTCCTCTTGGAGGGGACCTCTGTCCTTCTGGGGAGATGAAGGACTGAGTCAGGTCACAGGAATAAATTCTGTGAGGCAGTGTGAAGTAGGACAAGGAGGGTGGTTGACTTCATTACCCTGATTGGCTGGGGGAAGCCTTAGGATATTGTTTCTTCCCTCCCCTCCCCTGCCCTCTGTCTTCCCCTCTCCTTCCCTCTCCTCTCTTTTCCCTCTTCTCCCCTCCCCTCTTTTCCTCCTCTACCCTCCTCTTTTCCTTCCCTCCCTCCCTCCCTCCTTCTCTCTCTCCCTCCCTTCCTCCCTTCCTTCCTTCCTTCCCTCCCTCCCTCCCTCCCCTTCCATTCCCTTCCTTTCCTTCCTTCCTCAGCTGGGACATGTAGAAACCAGAAAGCCCTCTCTAAGCAATGGTGGACATTGCCAGTACACACACATAAAGGATGCATGGTAAATATGTACTGGTTTTACTCAGTAGTAGTATGGAGTTCTGCCCATTTTACTTCAAACATCCTACTTAAGGTACTTTTCTGAAGTTATCAGAGGAACAGTGGGAAACTGGGCCTTGAACTTCATAAGTACTAAAGGAATATTTGTTGATTGATTCCTTTGGTGATTATGAGGGCCTTTCTTCTGTATATCAAGGAGCATTTTCAGCTCAGTTCAGTATAAGAATGTATCGAGTGACTTATGTACTGAGGCTTTGGTATGCTTCTGTATGGCTGCAAGGAAGTAGAAGACTTGAGCTGTGATCTCAAAGAACTTAGTAGTATTCTAGAGCAGTGGTTTTGCAGCTGGGACAATTTTTGTCCCCCAAGGGACATTTGATAATGCCTGTAGACTTTTTTGGTTTTATCTGTGGAGATGCTGCTGGCATCTAGTGGGTAGAGGCTAGGGATGCTGCTAAACATCCTACAGTGTACAGATTCCACCACCCCCCCCGCCGCTGCCACCCAAAAAAAAAACAACCTAGAGAATCAACCAGCCCAGAATCTCACTAGTGCCAAGGTTTAAGAAATCCTGCTCTAAAAGGATAAGACTAACAAATAGAACTGGAACTTTGAGGTTGGAAGGCCACACTGCTACTTTTTTTTTTTAACATCTTTATTGGAGTATAATTGCTTTACAACGGTGTGTTAGTTTCTGCTTTATAACAAAGTGAATCAGCTATACATATACATATATCTCCATATCTTCGCCCTCTGGCATCTCCCTCCCATCCTCCCTATCCCACCCCTCTAGGTGGTCACAAAGCACTGAGCTGATCTTCCTGTGCTAGGCGGCTGCTTCCCACTAGCTATCTGTTTTACATTAGGTAGTGTATATATGTCCATGCCACTCTCTCTCTTCTTCCCAGCTTACCCTTCCCCCTCCCCGTGTCCTCAAGTCCATTCTCTACGTCTGCATCTTTATTCCTGTCCTGCCATAGGTTCTTCAGAACCATTTTTGTTTGTTTGTTTGTTTTTAGATTCCATGTATATTACACTGCTACTTAATAGCAGAGCAAGGACTTGGACCAGGGTGAAGCAAACAAGGCGCTGGGCGCAAACTTAAGCTTAGTTCACCCTAGTCTAATGGGGCCGTTTAGAGTCAAATGGTATTATGTGACAGAATATTTTATCTAGCTTCATGTCCCACAAATCCTAATTCATACTTTTAGCTCTAGCAGTGTGTGATCATTGTATGTTGGGCAGGGACAGTTCTAAGACAGTAATGGATTTTTATGGTGGTGTCTTTCTACAGGTTGATATGTCAGAGCTCTCTCCAGAGGAGCAATGGAGGTAAGTGTGACAGTGTGGGCCCCTCATGGTGGGAACTATAGATTAATCCTACTAATAGAGTTGTATATCTACCCTTTTTGCTTCCTTTTCTGTGGCAGGCAGTGACCTATGACCAGTAGGACAGGTCATTTGAGATCTTTCCCAGTACTTGGGTCACTCCTGGGTAGCTCCCTCAGTCCTTGGGAATAAATAGATTATTGCACCAAACCATCCATCTGGGTTTTGAATACTAGTTCTGCCATTTCCTAGCAATGTGATCTTGGGCAAGTTACTTAACTTCACACTACCTTAGTTTTCCCAATTTGTAAAATGAGGATCATAACAGTTGTTGTGAAGATTAACATGTGTGAAATTCTTAGAACAGTGCCTGGCATGTGGTAAACTTTCAGTAAGTGTTACCTGCTTTAAGGATGATTATCATCATTAACATCATCATTATCCATGAAACAGGGCAGAGAGCTCTGTTTGAGAAAATGGGAGGTGTGTCTTCTGATCTCAACTCTGCTACTAACTTGCTTTGTAACCAGAGTGAGTCAACAAATATTTTATTGTCATTATTTCTCATTGGTAGAGGAGTTTCAAAAGTGCTTGCCCCACAAACTTTATAAGGTAACTGACCAGTGAGCTGAAATCAACCAAGTAAAGGTTTAATAGTGAGAAAAAAACACCTCGTTTAGATGAAAACTGTTGATTATAAAAAATGTAGAATGGCAAAGTTATCAACTCATATGACAGGCCCAGCAAGATTTTAGGTGACTTTAAGCTTAATATGCACCAGTTGTGTACCTGAGCTACCAAAATATTTTACAGTTTGAGAAGATGTTCATTGAAAATATACCATCTGCCTTAAGGGAAGTGACAGTGCTACTGTGTTCAGCTTTGCTGAGTCCACATTGATTTTGTTGTAAACACTGCATATGAAGAAGATCTTTAGCTAGATATGTCTAGAAGAAGTCAATCAGGATTAATGGTCTTCACATTATGTTATATGCATCGTGTATAAAGATCTAGAACTGTTAACCTAAAAGGGCCCAGGAAAATGATGGTAGAAACAGGATTGGTTTTGTTTTTTTAAATAATATTATGATAAATATTTGAAGGGGCAGCGTTGGGAAAGAGAGTGGATATGTTCCAGAGTGTTGGATTAGGTCCAAAGGATTGAAGCTGTAGTAAGATAATTTTGTCTCATTATCAGAAACATTGTTAATAATCGTGGTATATTGTGAGGCACAGAGCTTCCTGCTTCTTAAAGCTTTGGAATTTTATTCCTTCATAAGCACATATGAGTTCCTACAATGTGTCAGACACTGCTGGTTCTAGAATAGATTATTTTAAGAGGCATGTATTCTCAGCCAGTGGAGGTATTCAAACAAAGGATTGCAAAAATAATTTTTGCATTGAGTGGTAACTTGAGCTAGGTGACTTCTGGTTTTTTCTCAGTCCTTTCTTTGATTTCTTGTTGTATACATCCATTCATTTATATACTGTTTGAGAACAAGAAACTTATCTCTTATTATCTTTATAACTCCCCACAAGCCTTTGGATTTTAAAATATCCTTTGCCCTTTTAGTTTAGCTTATCCTCACAACAACCCTATGAGGGAGGCAGAAAAGATAAGGACTCCTTTTGATGGATGAAGAAATTGTGATGTAGAGATGTAAATTTTCTTGGCTAAGGCCACACAGGTTGTGTCTGAACCTAAGTTTCTGACTCCTACCCCTATTATATTTTGTCAGATTCTGTCACCTAGGATAAAGTTTTTTTTTTTTTTTTTTTTTTGTGGTACGCGGGCCTCTCACTGCTGCGGCCTCTCCCGTTGCGGAGCACAGGCTCCGGACGCGCAAGGCTCAGTGGCCATGGCTCACGGACCCAGCCACTCCGCGGCACGTGGGATCCTCCCAGACCGGGACACGAACCCGTGTCCCCTGCATCGGCAGGCGGACTCTCAACCACTGCGCCACCAGGGAAGCCCTAGGATAAAGTTTTATGTAAGATGAACCCTTAGGCGCTGTGACTGCCAGGCTGACTGACATTTGGCTGCCCACCAAGTTTCCCCCCTCCTAACATTTTATTATGAAAAATCTCAAATATACAGAAAAGTTGAAAGAATTGTACAGTGAACACCCTTGTACCCACCACCTAGATTCTACAACTAACTTTTTGCTATATTTTATGATTTGTCTATCCATAATGCATCCCACTGGGTTCTTCTTGCTTAGTCTCTCATTGCCCTTGGGAATTCCATGAAGATACCATTTATGTTGTCCTTTCCCTTTCTCCCTAATACCCCTGGGTATGGAGAACTTGCACAAAAGCTCCTGACTACAGGTTACATTTGTATTTAGCTTCCTAATTCCTTCTTTATTCCTCTCCCTTGGCTGAAGGAGTGACTTTTCTTTCCTGTTCTCAGAGGAAGCTTTTTGCCTATACTGGCCAAGGGAATCACTTGCTGCCAATCCTCGGGACCAGAGAATGCCAGCATTTAAACTCTTAGATTAAATAAGAGTTTCCAGTTGTACTCTCCTTGAGCCCTTGAAGAGTCTGTTTACCTGTGGATACTGATAATGAAGTCACTGTTGGAATAATGTAAAATTGAAGCACTACTGAAGTTCAGATTTTTCAGGCTTTAGTCTTTAGGATCTCTGGCCCTGGCAGAGAGGGTAGGACAAATAAAGCAAGACTTTAACCCTGAAGTTAGCACATATTTGCAATATTACTCCTTTATTGGTATCATAAATATCATTGAATAAGAGTATGAGCCTTTATGGCTGTGACCTCTCTGGGTTACTTTCTTCTTCCAGTGACAGGTTGAAATAGGACTGAAATGGAAAGGTATCAGCTGTTTTTAACATTGGGGGCGGGCAGCAGACCACCCACCTTTAACCCCAATACTTAACCTTGGTGACTAGGGCCCATAGAACCCCTGTTCTATCCCAAAATGCCTGTCCTCTAGGGCATGTGTGTTTCTAGCCCCTATTTCGTACAGTACCAGAGTGTGTTCTACGCTATGGACCAGTGAGATATCCTTGGAAAGCACTGCTCCTTTACCGCCACACCATCCCTGACCTAGCTCACCCCATCTGTTTGGCTTTCAGGGTCGAGCACGCACGCATGCATGCCAAGCACCGCGGCCATGAAGCCATGCATGCTGAAATGGTCCTCATCCTCATCGCTACCTTGGTGGTGGCCCAGCTGCTCCTGGTACAGTGGAAACAGAGGCACCCCCGCTCCTACAATGTAAGCCACTTTGCTCATTTTTTTGTTTGCCAGTCATCAAGAGATCCTTCTTAAGTATTCTAGGGTCCAGCCTAACCCAGGCCACATGTAGGCAAGGAATAGATAATAATATTAAGCTGTATGTGTGAATGGTGAATAGTGTATGTTGGGTGTGTGTTTAAGGGACAGGTGATTCAGATTGTGAAAACTGGGAAAGAACCTGAATGTACTTTCATGGCCAGAAAAGGTAGATCCTCCCTTTTAACATTTTGGGATAGATTCATGAAGGAGCTGTTCATTAGGAACTATTCAGATAGAGGGAGAGATGATCACTTGATTGGGAAGACCAAGACTCCAATGAATCTTTAGATTAATATTTTGAAAATGCAGTAATAAAGAGGAGGCAATGTAGTAGGTGGTAAGAAGGCAGGGTCAGAGTTAGAGAGACCTAAGAAGGCAGTTATAGAGGAAATAAGGAACAAAAACGTATAAAATGTACAGAAAACATATAGCTAAATGGCAGAAGTAAATCCTTCCTTATTAGTAATTACTTTAAATGTAAATGGATTAAATTCTCCTATTAAAAAGCAGAGATTGTTAGATTGATTTAAAAAAACACATTATCCATGTTTATACTGTCTATAAGATACTCACTTTAGATATAGAGAAATGAGACAAAAGTAAAAGGATGTGGCTTCGCTGGTGGCGCAGTGGTTAAGAATCTGCCTGCCAATGCAGGGGACATGGGTTTGATCCCTGGTCTGGGAAGATCCCACTAACCCCATGCGCCCCAACTACTGAGCCTGCGCTCTAGAGCCTGCGAGCCAACTACTGAGCCCGCGAGCCACAACTACTGAAGCCCGCACGCCTAGAGCCTATGCTCCGCAACAAGAGAAGCCACCACAACGAAGAGTAGCCCCTGCTCGCTGCAAATAGAGAAAGCCCGCAAACAGCAACAAAGACCCAATACAGCCAAAGATAAATAAATAAATAAATATTTTTTAAAAAAAAGTAAAAGGATGGAAAAAGATATTTCATGCAAATGATAACCAAGAAAGAGCTGGTGGCTCTTAAATGTCAGACAAAATAGCCTTTAAATCAAAAAAGGTTACATGAGATAAAGAAGGACATTATATATTGATAAAAGGTTCATTACAGCCAGAAGATATAACAGTTATAAACATATATGTACCTAACAAAGGAACCCCCAAATACGTGAAGCAAAAATTGACAAAATTGAAGGAAGAAACAGATAGTTCTACAATAATAGTTGGAGAGTTCAGTACCCCACTTTCAATAATGGATAGAATAACCAGGTAGATCAACAGGTAAAAGAGGACTTGAACAACATTATAAACCAATTAGACGTAACAGACATATACAGCATACTCCACCCAACAACAGCAGAATACATGTTCTTCTCAAGTGCACATGGCCCATTCTCCAGGATAGACTATATGTTGGACCACAAAATAAGCTTCAGTAAATTAAAAAACATTGAAATCATAGATGCAGCTACTCTGGATTAGGACATGGCAGGTAGTATACTGGATTCTTTTACAACTATTATCTTAGAAGTATTTAACCTTTTCAAGTATATAACCCTTTTTTAACATAAAAAACTTGGCAAACATCCATGTGATAATAGTTGTACTTTGAAAGAATACATAAACACATATAGTAGTAACAATAGCTAATATTTATTGAATTTTTACTATGCCAGTCACTGTTCTAAGCACTTTACATATATAACTCATTTAATCCTCACAGTAACCCAATAAATACTGTTTTCTCCAATTACAGATGAGGAACTGAGGCAGAAAGGCTAAGTAACTTGCTCCACTGGTAAAACCATTATTTGAACCAAGACAATTTTACTCCAGGGCTTTTAGTCTTAATCCCGAAATGATTCTTTTTCTCTAGTATGTGCTTTTTCAGACGTCTTGTGATAGGGCCAAAGATGCCCAGAGGTCTGTAGCCCACAGGATGGGAACTGCTACACTATCTCATTTAACCCTCCTAATAGCCCATGATATAAGTACTATGAACAAACTGAGGCCCAGAGAGTTCAGGCATGAAGGGGATACTAATAGAGCCAGGATTTGAACCCAAGTCTTCTGTTTCATATTTCATAATTTCTACTATACCATATGGTGCTTCTGGAAAGGATTTTCTATCAAGGGAACCAAGGGATAATATGGAGCATAGGCAGAAGAGAGACTAATCTTTGCCCTTGAGCTGGCACTTGTTCCAGACATTACTGGCCTATAGCCACCTCATGTGTTGTCATGCACCGCAAGTAGAGACATCTGTACCATCAGGTCATAGTGCATGGAATGACCACATGGCACCACGGCTTTTTGAACTAGGCACCATCCAGCAGGCTGAGCCATCTGGGGTGGGGCTTCATATCTGGACCCTGCTTGTGCTTCACCCTGCCATCTGAGATAAGTCACTTGTTTTTTCAGTGTGTGCTTATAGTACCTGCTCTATAAAATGGGGATTTATCAGGATGGTTTAATTGAGCCTGGGAAATACAAAAAATCATAAACCAAATGTAGAGAGCCCCCTTGGAATTTCTATGCTTGAATTTAGAAATAATTATATGTTGTTGGCTAATCTGCAGAGATTTCTGAAAACCTCTGAAGAAGTGAGGATGCATAATGTACTGCAGTGGTTTTCAGTATGTACTTTTTAAAAAGGCTGTGGAGTCCTTTCTTCAAACAGTATCTTAAGGAAAAACCCAGTGTAGAAAATAAGAGGATGCTCTTCTTGGGCTGGTAACCCTGACCCCTCCGCTTTCTCAGGAACATCTATAGGACACATCAGAGTGTTAGAAAACCACTGATGTGTCATTCATTCATTAATCTTTTTTTTTTTTTTTTTTTGTGGTACACGGGCCTCTCACTGTTGTGGCTTCTCCCGTTGTGGAGCACAGGCTCCGGACACGCAGGCTCAGCGGCCATGGCTCACGGGCCTAGCCGCTCCACGGCATGTGGGCTCTTCCCGGACTGGGGCATGAACCCATGTTCCCTGCATCGGCAGGCGGACTCTCAACCACTGCGCCACCAGGGAAGCCCCATTCATTAATCTTTAATAGGAATGTGATTGTGACTTAATGAGGCCAGTTGTTGTAAGGAATACGCACAGTCTTCTCATTACTTTATTGCCACACCCTGTAAACATTATGCTGAACTACATTGGTGAGAGGACATGCTAACATTATAGCATATCTTACACTGAGAAACTTAAACTCATATCTTTAGAAAATTGGAAGAAGAAATCTGTAGTGTCCTGCTTTATGCTGCTCTTATACAATAATGATCTATATTGCTTTTGTTAAAACTTTTATTAACTTGGGTACAATGAATGTTTTTACTGCTTTGATTAAAGTACTAACTTTGGAGGAAGAAAAATTGCCTAAGATGCCTGTACATAATGGCATCTCCTGTCCTTTTTCAAGCTTATCAGAAGTTGGAGCTGTTTGCCTTGCAACAGTAAACACAGTGGAATTAGACCATCTGGCTTGATTAGTCAGCTCTCATGCTTCCTGGCTATATGACTTTATACCTCTCTGAGCCTCAGTTCTTCTTATCTCTAAATTGGGGTGATAATATCTATCTCCTGGGTTGTGAAGATTATATAAAATTGCATGGCAAAGTGTTTTGTAAACTCTAAAGCTAGCGTTAGTGACCTTGTTCCTCCTACTCCTAAGAGAAAAGTCTCAAGACATAAAAATATCTTCAGGTACTATTTTATGTGGAAGTGGAATAGATTTTATTTTTATTGAGGACAATTTCACATAACAAAATTCACAGTTTTAACTGTTTTAAAGTGTATAATTCACTGGCTTTTAGCACATCCACGTTGTTGTGCAACCATGGCCACTATTTAGTTCTAGAATGTTTTTGTTATGCCAAAGGAAACCCCATACCTATTAAGCAATCACTTCCCATTTCCCCCTCCCAGCACACCCTGGCAACCACTAATCTGCTTTCTATGTATTTGCCTATTCTTTATATTCATATAAATAGAATCATATAATATGTGGCCTTTTGTGCTTTGCTTCTTTCACTTAGCATAATGTTTCCAAAGTTCTTTCATATTGTAGTATCTACCAGTATTTCATTCCTTTTATGGTTGTGTAATATTCCATTGTGTGGATATGCTACATTTTGTTTATCCATTCATTAGTTGATGGACACTTGAGTTGTTTCCACCTTTGGGCTATTTTGTTTTGTTTTGTTTTTTATTTATTAATTAATTTTATTTATTTTTGGCTGCATTGGGTCTTTGTTGCTGCGTGCGGCTTTCTCTAGTTGCGGTGAGCGGGGCCTACTCTTTGTTGCAGTGTACAGGCTTCTCAGTGCAGTGGCTTCTCTTGTTGCAGAGCACGGGCTCCAGGGCACGCGGGCTTCAGTAGTTGTGGCACATGGGCTCAGTAGTTGTGGCTTGCGGGCCCTAGAGCGCAGGCTCAGTAGTTGTGGCGCACAGGCTTAGTTGCTCCGTGGCATGTGGGATCTTCCCGGTCCAGGGATAGAACCCGTGTCCCCTGCATTGGCAGGTGGATTCTTAACCACTGTGCCACCAGGGAAGCCTTGGGCTATTTTGAATAGTGTTGCTATGAACATTCATTGTAAGTTTTTATTTGAACACCTATTTTCAGTTCTTGGGTATGTCCTGGAGTGGATTTGCTGAGTCATATGTAACTCTGTGATTAACTTTTTGAGGAGCTGCCAAATGGTTTTCTATAGCAGCTGCAGGATTTTACATTCTAACTCACAATATGTTGGGTTCCAATTTCTCCACATTCTCGCCAACACTTGTTATTTTTCTTTTTCTTTTCCTTCCTTCCTTCCTTTTTTTTTTGTATTATAGCCACCCTAGTGAGCATAAAGTGGGATTTCATTGTGGTTTGATTTGTATTTCCCTAATGGTGTTGAGCATCTTTTGATGTTTTGGGTTTTTTTTTGTTGGTGGTGGTTTGTTGTTGTTGTTATTTTTGGCCACACTGCAGCATGTGGGATCTTAGCTCCCTGACAGGGATTGAACCCATACCCCCTGCAATGGAAGCATGGAGTCTTACCACTGGACCGTCAGGAAGTCCTCTTTTGATGTTTTTATTGGCTATTTGTATATCTTTTTTGGAGAAATGTCTATTCAAGTTCTTTACCCATTTTTTAATTGGATTTTTGTCTCTTTTTTTTTTTTTTGGATGTTCTGTGCAGCTTTCGGGATCTTAGTTCCCTGACTAGAGATTGAACCTGGGCCACGACAGTGGAAGTGCCAAATCCTAACCACTGGATTGCCAGGGAACTCCCAGATTTTTGACTTTTTGTTGTTGAATTGTAGAAGTTCTTTATATAGTCTGGATACTACACCATCATTAGATAATGATTTACGAATATTTTCTCCCATTCTGTGGGTTGCCTTTTCACTTTCTTGATAGTATCCTTTCATGCATAAACATTTTTAAGTTTGATGAATCCAATTTTTTTGGAATATATTTAACATATAACGTTGTGTAAATTTAAGATGTGTAACGTTAATTTGCTACATTTATATATTATCGCATGATTGCCATTGTAGTGATATTTAGTACCTCTATCACATTACATAATTATTCTTTCTTTTTAGTGTGGTTGGAATAACTAAGTTCTAGTCTGTTAGCAAGTTTGATCATTAAAGTTCAATATCATTGTCCATATTCATTATTCTGTGCATTAGATCTCTATGGCTTATTTACTACTATGGCTTATTTACTACTAGTTGCAAGTTTGTACCGTTAAACCTATTTTTTTCTTTTGTTGCTTCTGCTTTTAATGTCATATCTAAGAATCCATTGACAACTCCAAGATTATTAAGATTTACCCCTGTGTTTCTTTGAAGCATTTTATACTTTAAGCTCTTAGGATTTAGGTCTTTGATCCATTTGGAGTTAATTTTTTGTAAGTGGTATGAGATAAGGATCTAACTTTATTTTTTTGCGTGTGGATATCCAGTTGTCCTAACACCATTTATTGAAGAGACTTCTTCCTCCATTTAATGGTCTTATTAGCACTCTTGTCAAAAATCAATTGACCATAGATGTATGCACTTATTTTTGTACTTTCAGTTATATTCCATTGAACTATAGATCTATACTAATGCCAGTATCACACTTTTGATTACCATAGCAATGTAGTAAGTTCTGAAATTAGGAAGCATGAATCCTCCATACTTGTTCCTTTTCAAGATTGCTTTGACTATTCTAGATCCCTTGCAATTCCATATTAATTTTAAGATCAGTTTTTCCATTTCTGCAAAAAAAGGCAGTTGTGATTTTGATAAGGATTGCTTTGAATCTGTAGATCATTTGAGGGAGTATTACCATGTTAGCAATATCAATCTTCGCATTCCATGAACTTTCATGAGCATTAATTATCTTTTCATTTATTCAGTCTTCTTTAATTTCTTTCATTAATATTTTGTAGTTTCCAATGTACAAGCCATACCTCCTTGGTCAAATTTATTCCCCAGTATTTTATTCTTTTTGATGTTATTGTGAATGGAATTATTTTCTTAATTTCCTTTTTGGATTGTTCATTGTTAATATATAGAGATAAAACTGATTTTTGTGTATTGATTTTGTGTTTTGCAACTTTGCTGAATTTGTTTATTAACCAATAGTTTTTTGTGTAGATTCTTTAGGATTTTCTTTATATAAATTATGTCCTCTGTTTTGCTTCTTTTTTTCAGATTGGATGCCTTTTATTTCCTTTTCTTGCATAATTGTTCTGGCTAAAACTTCCAGTACAATGTTAAATAATAGTAGTGAGATGAGCATCCTTGTCTTTTTCCTGATCTTAGGGGAGAAGCTTTCAGTCTTTAATCTTTAAGTATGTTACCTGTGGATATTTCATAAATGCCCTTTATCATGTTGAGGAAATTCCCTTCTATTCCTAGTTTGTGTGTTTATCATTGAATGGGTGTTGAATTTCTCAAATGCTTTTTCTACATCAATTGAGGTGATCATGTGGTGCATCCCTGGGATAAATCTTATGTGGTCGCAGTGTGTAATCCTTTTAATATGCTGCTAGATTCGTTTGCTAGTATTTTGTTGAGGATTTTTGCCTCTGCATTCATAACAGAGGTTGGTTTGTACTTTTCTTGTCATGTATTTATCTTGCTTTGGTATCAGGATAATGGGGCCTCATAGATGAGTTAGGAAGTGTTACCTTCCTTTCTGTTTTTTGAGGAATGGAATTTTGGTGTAGTATAAAAAGCCTTGAAGTGGGAGTCACTTGATCTAAGATCTATTTCTAGCATCACTGCTAATTAGCAATGGACCTTGGGCAAATTACTTATTCCCTCTTAGCCTCGCCTCATTCTCACATTTCATCTTTAAAGTGAGGGTTTAAGACTAGATGATTGCTAATGTCTCTTCAAACTTTAAAATAGTTTTTCATTACTCTTATTCTGTTTAACTCCAAAGGCCCAAATTAAAGCTAAGGAATGAGAGTTTTAAGAATGCAGATTTTGGCTAAGTATTATAAAAAAATTTTCAACAGTGAGGGCTGTTCCACAGTGGAATTAACTGTTTTAGAAGGGAATGCTCTTCCCATTACAACTATTTTATCAGGGGCTAGACAACCCTGTCAGGGATGTTGTGGAGCAGATTTTTGTGAGTTTTACGGAATGGTTGGCTGGACTTCTTCTAAGTACTCCCTCTAAGCTCTAAAATCTGTATCATCGAATTACCAAGAGAGGCGAAGGCCTGTCTCATTCTTAGAGGACAAAGCTGACCTGTCGAGAGACAGGATGAGGTTTCGTTCTTTTTTTTCTTTTTTTTTTTTTTTTTGCGGTACGCGGGCCTCTTACTGTTGTGACCTCTCCCGTTGTGGAGCACAGGCTCTGGATGCGCAGGTTCAGTGGCCATGGCTCACGGGCCCAGCCGCCCCGCGGCATGTGGGATCTTCCCGGACCGGGGCACGAACTAACGTCCCCTGCATCGGCAGGTGGACTCTCAACCACTGCGCCACCAGGGAAGCCCATCGTTCTGTTTTTGCTCTCATTACAAATGTTATACATGTTTGTTATAAAAAATTCAGAAGTGCCCAGAGAGAATCACTGTTAAACATTTGTTACACTTGCAGATTTTTTCTATGCATATGCTAATATTTATAAATTTTTAGAGATTTATGACATCCATTAGGCTCTGCAACATTTTCCACCTAATATAGGCATACCTCAGAGATATCATGGGTTTGGTTCCAGACCATTGCAATAAAGTGAATATGCAATAAAGTAAGTCACACAAAATTTTTGGTTTCTCAGGGCATATAAAAGTTATATTTACACTGTACTGTAGTCTGTTAAGTATGCAATAGTGTTATGTCTAAAAAAAGCAATGTACATACCTTAATTTAAAAATACTTTATTGCTGAAAAATGCTATCATCTGAGCCTTCATTGAGTCAATCTTTTTCTTGGTAAAGGGTCTTGCCTAGATGCTGATGGCTGAAGACTGATCAGGCTGGTGGTTGCTGAAGTTTGGAATAGCTGTGGCAATTTCTTAAAATAAGACAACAGCGAAGTTTGCTGTATCAGTCGTCCTTTTACAAATGATTTCTCTGTAGCACCCAGTGCTGTTTGATAGCATTTTGCCCACAGTAGAACTTCTTTCAAAATTGGAGTCAATCCTCTCAAACCCTGCCTTAGCAACTTAAGTTTATGTATTATTCTAAATCCTTTGTTGCCATTTCAACAGTCTTCACAGCATCTTTAACAGGAGTAGATTCCATCTCAGGAAACTACTTTCTTTGCTCATGTGTAAGAAGCAGCTCTTAAGCTGTTAAAGTTTTATCATGAGATTGCAGCAATTCAGTCACATATTCAGACTCTACTTCTAATTCTAGTTCTCTTGCTATTTCTACCACTTCTGCAGTTACTTCCTCCACGAGTCTTTAACCCCTCAGATTCATCCACAAGGGTTGGAATACATTTCTTTCAAATTCCTGTTCATGTTGCTATTCTGACTTCTTTCCAGTGAATTGTAGATGTTCTTAATAGCATCTAGTATGGTGAATCCTTTCCAGAAGGTTTTCAGTTTTCTTTGCCCAGATCCAAACAAGGAATCAATATCTATGGCAGCTGTAGTTTTACAAAATGTATTTCTTAAATAACAGGACTTGAAAGTTGAAGTTACTCCTTGATGCATGGGCTGCAGAATGGATGTTGTGTTAGCTGGCATGAAAACAACATTAATCTCATCGTACATTTCCATCAGAGCTCTTGGTTGATCAGGTGCATTGTCAGTGAGCAGTAATATTTTGAAAGAACTCTTTTTTTTTTTTTTTCTGAGCAGTAGGACTCAATAGTGGGCTTAAAATATTCAGTAAACCATGTTGTAAACTGATGGGCTGTCATCGAGGCTTTGTTGTTCCACTTATTGGGCACAGGCAGAGTAGATTTAACATTTTTAAGGGCCCTAGGATTTTGGGAATGGTAAATGAGCATTGGCTTCAACTTAAAGTCACCAGGTGCATTATCCCCTAAAGAGAGAGTTAGTTTGTCCTTTGAAGCTTTGAAGCCAGACACTGACTTCTCCTGTCTGTGAAAGTCATAGATGTCATCTGCTTGAAAATTTGTTGTTTAGTGTAGCTACTTTGATTCATCATCTTAGATAGATCTTCTGGGTAACTTGCTGCAGCTTATTCATCTGCATTTGTTGCTTCACCTTGCAATTTTATGTTGTGGAGATGGCTTCTTTCCTTAAACCTTATGAACCAACTTCTGCTAGCTTTAAACTTTTCTTCTGCAGCTTCCTCACCTCTCTCAGCCTTCAGAGAATTGCTCTGGATTAGGTTTTGGCTTAAGGGAAAGTTGTGGCTGGTTTGATCTTTTATCTAACCACTGAAACTTTCTTCATATCAGCAGTTAGGCTGTTTTGCTTTCTTACCATTCATGTGTTCACTGGAGTAGCACTTTTAATTTCCTTCAAGAACTTTTCCTTTGCATTCACAACATGGGTTAACTGGCACAAGAGGCCTAGCTTTCGGCCTGTCTGAGCTTTCAGCATGCCTACTCACTGAGCTTAATCAATTCTAGCTTTTGATTTAAAATGAGAGATGTGTGACTCTTCCTTTCACTTGAACACTTAGAGGTCATTGTAGGGTTATTAATTGGTCTAATTTCAATATTGTGTGTCACAGGGAATAGGGAAGCCCAGGGAAAGGGAGAGAGATGGGGAATAGCTGGTCAGTGGAGCAGTCAGAACATACACAGCATTTGTTAAGTTTGTTGTCTTATATCGCCTAGTTTGTGGTTCCCCAAAACAATTACAATAGTGACATCAAAGATCACTGATCACCGATCACCATAACAAATATAATAATAATGAAAAAGTTTGAAATATTGTGAGAATTACCAAAATGTGACACAGAGACATGAACTGTTGGAAAAATGGCACTGATAGACGTGTTCAACTCAGGGTTGCCACAAGCCTTCAGTTTGTAAAAAACTGCAGAATCTGCAAAGTGCAATAAAGCAAAATATAATAAAACAAGGTATGCCTGTACTGGCTCTCAGATATACAAGCCGTATTAGTTTGTATGTCTATCCGTATTAGTATGTGTGCCATCCTTTAAAACTACTAAACCATAGTATTCTTCTAAATTGTTTTTTTTTAATTTAACTTATGTTTGTTAATAGACATGTTAATTAACAGTTTATCTCAGTTGCAACAATGGTTCAGTAAACTTTTTACATATATAATTTGCATAGCTGGGCCGGCGTTTCTGGAGAATGAATTCCTAGAAATGGAATTGCCTGGTCAAGTGGAATTGCCATTTAATCATTAATAGATCTTGTCAGATTGCCCTTCAAAAAAGGTTATAGCAGTTTATAATCCCACCAAGAGAAGTTAAACAGTGCTATTACCCAGTGTTAAAGAGAGTATAGAGAATCCTCAGTATTTTTAATCTTTGTCAATCTAATAGGGTGAAAATACCTAATTTAAAAGTCAAGTAGGGCTTCCCTGGTGTAGCAGTGGTTGGGAGTCCGCCTACCAATGCAGGGGACACGGGTTCGAGCCCTGGTCCAGGAGGATCTCACATACAGCAGAGCAGCTGGGCCTGTGTGCCATAGCTGCTGAGCCTGCGCTCTAGAGCCCACGAGCCACAACTGCTGAGGCCTGTGTGCCTGGAGCCCGTGCTCCACATCGGGAGAGGCCATCGCAGTGAGAGGCCCAGGCACCGCAACAAAGAGTAGCCCCCCTCACTGCAACTAGAGAAAGCCCACGCGCAGTGGCAAAGACTCAACGCAGCCAAACCAAAAATAATAAATAAATTAAATAAATAAATTATTAAAAAAAATAAAAGTAAGTAGTTCTGGCACTTCCCTGGCAGTCCAGTGGTTAGGACCCACACTTCCACTGCAAGGGGCACGGGTTTGATCTCTGGTTGGGGAACTAAGGTCCCACAAGCTGCAGCGTGGCCAAAACAAACAAACAAAACAAAAAAAAAAGTCAAGAAGTTCTGTAAGGTTTAAAAAGCAAAACACATCAGTCCTCTGCCTGTCTCTATCCATCCCTGATTATTATTTCAGTGGCAACCACTTTAAACTTTTTTTAGTTGTTTTCTGATCCTGACCTCTATGTTTTTAAATAACATGATTACACATACACTCACACACACACATATATATATACACACACACATATATATATATAATTTTCCTTTTGACTTTCTACCATGGAAGGTGGTAATTATCTTATACTGCTACACTATACCCATCACATACACACTTTTCCTCCCAGTTTTTAGTTAAATAAATATTCCCTATTTACATTATTGTGACATATAAATGTTATTCACAGTTGAACCACTTGGTGTATTTGGTCATATTTTCTTTCCTTGCTTAGGATTCTTTTGGAATGTTTCTTATTGATTTATAACAGCTCTTTGTATATTATGAATAAACCTTTTGTCATACATGTTGCAGATATCTTTCCTCAGATTGCTATCTGATTTTTTTTTTTTTTTTGGTATGTGGGCCTCTCACTGTTGTGGCCTCTCCCATTGCGGAGCACAGGCTCTGGACGCACAGGCCCAGCAGCCATGGCTCACGGGCCCAGCCGCTCCACGGCATGTGGGATCTTCCCAGACCGGGGCACGAACCCGTTTCCCCTGCATCAGCAGGCGGACTCTCAACCACTGCGCCACCAGGGAAGCCCTGCTATCTGATTTTATTTGTAGAATTGGTACAGAATTTTTTGTACACTAGATTTATGAACCACCCTGTGGGCTGAGGATTCCGTTATTTGCTGTTCTGTTTGGATGGCCCATTTGGTATTCCTTGTTTTCCATCCTGGTGCGTCTGAAGTTCTTCTCCCTGCCTAAACAGATTTTAGGTACTTGCTGTAACTGCAAGTTTATAGTTCTTGAGGGACCCCCTCACCTTGAAATTCAAATCTACTCTAGGCTGAAGATGGGCTTCAGGGAGGAGAAGCAGAGCAGAAATATAGTTGGGCCATCACTAAAGTATGAACTTCACTATTGCATAAACATAATGAATAACACCAGCTACCGTTTATTGAGTACTTCATAATGTGCCAAGTATTTTGCTCTGAGGTGGGTAATTTTATTTTCGTCATTGTATGGATCAAGAAACTAAAGCTCAAAGAGATTACTGAGCCTCAGTCAACCAATGATTAGCAGAGTCAGGATTCACGTCCAGTCCCTCTGACTCCTATGCTCTTCTTCACTCTTCCCTCATGTCTGTTTGTTTGTTTGTTCAATTAGCAAATATTCTTTGATCCTTTTTAGCCCTGTGCTAGGGCAGTAGTCAGTTAATATTGTTTCATGGAGAAATCACTTTGAAAAAGAGTTTATAAAGTTGGATACTCATATTCCCTATGATCCAGGAGTTTAATTCCTAGATATATGCCAAGAGAAAAGTTTGCACATGCATCCCAGGAGGGAGGACGTACCAGAATTTTCCTATTAGCACTATCTGTAATAGCAAAAACTTGAAAATGACCCAATACCCATATATAGGTGAGTGGATAGGTTAGTTGTGATAAAATAATACATATATAAATATATGGAATAACACAAAAATAATTAACTATAGTTACAAATCATGGTAAGGATGAATCTTAGCAATATAATACTGAGTGAAAAAAGTCCCAGAAGAGTACTTATAACTTTATACCTTTTATAGAAAGCTAAAAACAATGAAAACTAAAGAATGTTTTAGAAATATGTATGTGAGTGATAAGATCATATTTTAAAAAGCAAGGGAATGATAAAATCAAGATTCAGGATAAGGCTGATGTTGGATGGAGAACTGGAGGATAGGATAGAGAAGAAGAGGATGTAGCTAAATATAAGTAAGTTTAGGTGTTCCAGTTCTTATGTTGGATGGAGGGTTCAGTATTTGTTATATTATTAAAAAATAATTAACTTGAAAAGGAAAGAAATCCTGTCACTACTTCACATAAATGAACCTTTGGGACATTATGCTAAGTGAAATAAGCCAGTCATAAAAAGGCAAATACTTCCACTTATATGAGGTACCTAGAGTAGTCAGATTCATACAGAGAGAACGTAGAATGGTGGTTGCCAAGGGCTGGGGGTGGGTGAGATTGGGAAGTTGTTGTTTAATGGGTACAGAGTTTCAGATTTGGCAAGATGAAAAAGTTCTGGAGATCTGTTGCACAGCAGTGTGAATGTACTTACCGCTATTGAACTCTACACTTTGAAAAATGGTTAAGATGGTAAATTTTATGTGTTTTTTTTTTAACCACAATTAAATTTGCTTTGGCCATGTTGCACAGCTTGTGGGATCTTAGTTCCCCAACCAGGGATTGAACCCAGGCCACGGCAGTGAAAGCGCTGAGTCCTAACCACTGGACCACCAGGGAACTCCCAAAAATAATTTTTAAAAATTAAAACAAAAGTGGTCTATGCATAGACTAACGATGAGAATATTCATTAACCAGAGATTCTGATTAATTTTTTTTCTCTACTAGAAGTTCAAAAATAAAGGCAAGAAAGAAAGCAGTTCCCAAGACAGGGATTTACCTTACCAGATATTAAGACATACTATAAAGAATAGACAAATAGACCAATGGAAGAGAGTGAAGATCTCAAAGATAAATCCTTGTATAATGGGAACTCAATATACACTAAAGATGTAATCACCAATCAGTGAAGAAAATAATCATTGTTAAGTAGATTGTGTTGAGAAAACTGGCTCGCCATATGGAGAAAAATTAAAACTAAATTCCTATATAACACTGCATACAAAAAGGAACTAAAGAGAGATTAAAGATCTAATAATGAAAGGCAAAATTATGAAGTTAATGAAAAATGTACAGGCTAATAAGATAAAGATTTGATAAATTTGATTATATTAAGATTAAGGATTTTTGTTGGATAAAGGATACTATAGGCAAAGTTAGCTGATAACAGAATGAGAGATTAATAATGATTAAAACTGACAATAGACTAGTATCTAGACTATATGAAGTAACTCCTACAAATCAACAAAGGGAAGACAGCAGCTCCAATAGAAAAATGGGCAAAGAATATGAAGGGGCAGTTTACAGGAGAGGAAATCCAAAAGTCCATCAAGCCTGAGAAGAGATGCTCAATGTCATTAGTAGTTAGAGAAATGAACATTAAAACAGCAATGAATTAGCAATTTATTCGATTGGCTAGAAACTAGAAAGCCAGATATTTCCAAGTATTGGCATGAATCAGAGGCTGTAGGAACCCCCATGCATTCTTTGTGGCTGTGAAGCCTGTTGCAGGCATTGTGGAGAGCAGCATGGCACTATTCAATCAGATGGAATATATACATGTCTTGTGACATATCTTAACAGGATATATGAGAGGGTCTTCATTTAAATGTTAAGTCTGGCAGTTAATTGAAGAGTTGTGGGCCATCTAGATATCTATCTCTGAGTAAATAGGCAAAATGTGGTGGATGCATATCATGACACTGTGTACCCATAACAACTTGTGGACCTTAAAAGCATAGTACGGAGTGGAAAAAGTAACAAACTGAAAGATACACAACACAGTGCCAATTAATAAATCAAAAAAATATATATTAAGCACATTAGAATGTCTGTGGAGTGAGGAATGGGAATAAAAAAGAACCAAAACAAAACAACTCCCACAAGAATGTTGTGTAAAGGAGAGGCACTGGGTTTGTTGTTGAGTAGTAGAAATATGAGCTGTTTGAGATTAGCTGTCAGAGCTTTCCAAAAAATGCTTCTTATGGCATGCCAAGAAATGGTGGAATTAATTGATAAGGCTCTGTTTCTCTCAAACTGAATGAGATTTTCTGTTCTTCACTAGTGCTGGTTGGTGACCCAGCCTTGCATTGGGCACCCATGACTGCTAAGTAGAAAAACACTAGCTCTGTTCTCCTAGACCAGGTTTCTCAGTAGGGAGACTATTAACATATTGGCCAAATGATTCTTTATTTTTTCGGGAGGCTATCTTGTACATTGTAGGATGTTTAGCAGTAGCAGCAGCCCTGGCCTCTACCCACCAGATGGCTGGTAACACGCCTCCCCCAACTGTAACAACCAAAAATGTCCCCAGACATTGCCAGATGTCCCCTGGGGAGAAAATTCACTCCCAGTGAGAAACACTGTCCTAGACTCTAGGACCTAGAGCAGCATGGATGTTGCCAGCCATGAGATTGATTATGAGCAAGTATGCCAACCTACTGGTTTCACTGTGAAAAGTATCAAACTTCTCTCTGTAACTTAGGAGTTCAAAGAAAAGAAACTTCACTTTAAAAGAAGAGAAACTTAGTCTAAATTAACTGCTGTTGGGAACAAGTGATCTTACAGTTTTCTGTATTTAAATTTCAGGTACTGTTCTTTTCAGCAACAATAGTAATAATACCTTAAACTGCTTAGAGTTTTGAACTTGTTGATTTAAAAAAAAATACTTTTCTCATCTGTTCTCTCTTCGGAACCTCACAACAAATAGCTTTATAAGATAGGATAAAGATTTGTCTCCATTTTTCAGATTAGTAAACCAAAGTGCAGAATCCTGAAGTGATTTATCAGGAGCACATGACCTTTAAATTTATGCTGGAGAGCCAGATGTAAAATCTGGTTCTTGGTTAAGTGCTCTTTTCCATAGAGTACTCAACCATTTTTTGAGGTTTCCAAAAGCTTCAGGAAATTGTTGTCAGTTCTGCCATGGTCATTTCTGTTTTTAACTCCCCTGATTTTTCCTTTAATAATTTTTGCCCAAGTCCTTTTCTTGGATTTCAGGTAGTTTCACAACCACCTCCCTTTGCTCTACATTGTCTTGCCTCCTCAGGGTTTCCCCCCAACTTAGTGACTGATGCTGGGAGGCAGAACCTGGGAGACAGAAGATCTGGATTGGCAGCCTAGCCCAGGCCACACTTGCTGTTTGGCTTCTCTGTAGCTCAGTTTTCATCATCTATTCAGAGAATCTAATCTTACTTGCTCCTTAGCTCCCTCAGGGATGTTAGGGGAAGGAGTAAGTTTATGCCTGGAAAAGTATCCTATTTTTAAAGATCTCCAAGTAGAAGCTTTCATCATGTCTGTCTGTTACCAAATATAGTATCTTTTCAGGCTCCTATCCCCTGAACTGCTGTTTCCTCCTGGAATGGATGAGTGGCAAAATCTCCTACCTGGAAATCTTTAAAGTTCTATAGATTTTTCTCAGACCAAGACATTAAGAGGGTTACTAGAATGTGGCTAGAGAATGCTAAGATGGTAAAGGATTGCAATCCACTTCTTATGAGAAAGAAAAACTTTTCTCCTCAGAATATAATAAAAACTCCTAAGTGTGATCAGCCTCCTCTGAGCCTTGCCTACCTCTTTAGGCTCATCTCTCACACCTCCCTCGGGTACTAGTTGTACTCTCTCAGGTATACCATGTCCCTGCATCATGATACCTTTCTCCACCTGCACCTATTGGACCATCAGGACGGAGATGGTAGGTTGCTTTCTTCAGGAAGCCTTCCTTGATTCCTCCACGTTGAGTGAAGCACCTCTACTCTACTTTCTTGGCCACCAGGGCCTACTCCATTATAGCACTTATCATTCTGGATTATAGTTACTTGTTTCTCCTCAGTAGCCTTCTCCTTCTTGAGGCGGTTTTGTATTTTATCTTTGAATTCCCCAGTCCTTAGCCTGGTGTCCAGTAAATGTTTATTAAATGACTGCTTGAGTGACTCTTTTGCCTGGAGAGGAGAAGACCTGGAAAAAAAAGACATAAAATTAGGAGAGTAAGCATAAAAAATAGGGAGTAAATTTACTCTGTGCTTCTCTGAAGGACAAGAGTTTGACCCAGAGGCAGAAGGGGGAGGCAAAGGCAGAGTTTTTTCAGGTCAGCATCAGGAAAGAACTATCTAGCACATTTGTTATCATTGGAATGCCTGCTTCATGTGGTAAGGTTGACCACTTGCCAGGGGTGTGGTAGGAGGTAATTGCCAACCAAGTTTCTGCCCTGTAGAATATTTCAGCAATATGTGGGGTCTTACCAGGTCACAGAAACTGTGGTATTATATCTGCTTGCTGGGCCTCTGGATGATCTTCAGATAATAGCCATGCCTTCCTGTAGTTTTGTCCAGGCGTAATACGCCAGTGCCTTCAGCTCTTCCTAATGTGATTTGGTTTCCAGACCCTTTGTAATCCTGGCTGCTCCGTTGTGGTCATGCTTATTCATCACTGTTCTTTCTACATTGTGGTCCTAAGACCTGATCTCAGGGCCCAAGTTTGCTTTGACAGAGCAGAGAATGGTAGAGCTGCTGCCTCCTTCATCTGGGTTTATTCTTAGTTAAACAGCGTAGTGTTGCCTTGGCTTTTTTGGTAATGGCCCTGTTGGCGTATATTCCCTGGCAATTTGTGGTCAGGTGAAACCCCTAGATCTGTTTCACATGAGCTGCTGTTAAGCCAGTCCTTCCCCAACCTATACTTGGGTAGTTGGTGAGGTTTCATTGTAAGGTTTTGGTTCTTCATTTCAGCTTATCAGGTCACAGCATGTTAGAGCTAGAAGAACTCTAGGAATGAGCTTTATTCATTTTGGATCTTGTTTCTGTTTCCCATGTTCACTGCCTTGCTTCTCTCTCCTTCCCAAGCTTTGTACTACTCACAGTGTGGTAAGCAGATCCTTTGTATTTTCATCCAAATCATTAATGAAAATATTGACCAGAGCTGTAGAGCATATCCCAGACACCTTCTTCCAATTGATCTCTGTACATTTATCAGCATTTTTTTCACGCTGATTCAAGCTGTGAGTCTCTGACTTTGTTCAGCTACCTGGGCTTGTCATTTTCATTTCACCCTCAGTATTCCTCTTCAGTCAAGCAAGGCGGGTGGCCCTGCCCCCATAACGCAGGAAGATACAGAAGTGATGAGAATGCTGGAAGTCGGAGGTGCCAAGCATCAGTGCACTAACAGGGGAGCTGGTGCCCAGAGAAGGATGTGATCTGAGAGCTCTTTTTTGACTTTTTGTGAATTACAGTTTCTGAGATGAAAGAAATCTAAAACAAAGACAGCCCATTTAAATTGGGCTAGCTCTTACTGTTAGCATCTAACATCATCATTTCAACTGTGTAGCCTTGTGGCGAGAGAAGTGGGATGTTGTTATTCTTATCTTCCAGATCAGAGAAGCTGGGATTGTTCCTCAGCAAATGTTTGCTGAATGAATCAGTGAGTGAGTTTCAGGCTAGTCTTCACTTCAGCTTCATATTTTCAGATTCAGGGAGAGAAGGATGAATGACTTTCACACACACACACACACACACACACACACACACACACACACGTGCGCGCACACGTGCACATGCACGCGCACACGCCATAATGAAGCCTCCTTCAGAACCAGAGCTCTGCCATTTCCAGTCAGTCTCCCCTTGACAGCTCCTGACCACACTGCTACATCTCTCCTCTGAACTCCCATTTCAGTGCCTGGTGCTTTGCATGGCTGCCCAATTCATGCATTTATGTCTCATCACCCCAAATTCTGGAAGAGAAGTTAGGGCCACGGCTTCCCGTTATTTTGTGCCTTTCACACAGCATCAAGTACAGGCACTTGGTTGAGCAAACTATCGAACCAAATGTGTCGCCACCAGGTGGCACCAGAGTTCCTGCTATTGTTCTGAGAATCTTGAGTAACTTTCAGTCATTTGTTGCCAAGCTAGCTATTAAAAATGCCTTCCTTGAGGAAGCTTCAATTTATTTATTAAGCAGAATGCCAATAAATACTACAGTAGACACAAGTAAATTAACCAGGCAAAATTGTAACTTACCATTTTCCCCATGGTAGACTATTGTGTTCACCCAGCCCCTCTGCCTGCTGCTTGTCAGGCACTGAGCTCTCACCCCAGCAGCTGCTTTCAAGGCCTTGAAGAGAATCTGACTTTCAAGCCTCCCTGGCACAGAGTGTCTCGATACCTGAAAATGGCTTCAAATCCTTGGTTTGGGTTTTTGGATCATTTATTTTTCCTGGAAAGGACAAATTAAACATTATAAAGAAATTGCTATAACCCCACCACCTTTAATATGTTGATTATTTTGGTTATCTCATTGCAATCTTTGCTCCCTTATATATGTGGCTTTATTAATTTTTGATCATGTGAAGCCATAATAAGAGCTCTCATTTACTTAATGCTTACTATGCAACTATGCTTGTTGTTTTATATACATTGCTGCTATTGAAATATAAGAACTATTATATTGAATCCTTACATTATATTTATTATATTACTTATATTGAATGCTTGCCTTGTTGGGTACTGTTCTAAAAGTTTTCCATGTATTAACTCCCATGACCTATACAGCCTGATGAGAGTAGGTACTGTTTACCTCATTTACAGTTCAGAAAACAGGCTGTCAGAGTTAAGTGACTTGCCGAAGGTAACAGGGTAAATAGCCATATTGGGATTCATATCTAGAACTGTTTAATTCTAAAATCACTGTTCATTTCACTATATTATTGCATTCTGCTTTGTTCATTTGCTCTTTAATGATTTCTATTTGTACTTCTTTAGAAAGGGTGTAAGGATTCATAGAATCGTTAAAATATGGGTTTGATCTATGTTATTCTCCTGCTGCTAGACTGTTAGCTCCTTGAGGACAGGGACTAGAGGTCATGTTTATTTATTTCTGCATTCCTCTTCTCATGAAATGCAAAGTAAGTACTTATATGAATGAGTGAAGGCTGCCTTCACTCTCCCAGGGAGTCTGAGATACAAGGCTGCCTAACAGAACCTTAGCGTGCTAGAGCTTGAAGGAGTCTGAAAATCAAGTCAAACCCTTCCTTTAAGGAGGAAGGCCCTCTTTAGGGTGACCTACTGAGTTGGAGGCAGAACAGAACTAGAATCCAGGTTTGCTGGGCTTCTACTGGGCCATCTGGTTTCAAAGAGCCTAATCCTGTCCCTAAATCTCCTTCTTTCCTTCCCTTTCCTACCCACCCCCCTCCTCTCTTATCTTTCATGATGTGTAAGTTGAGTAGCTTTACACCCTTAAAGTTTCAAGCCTGAACGTTACAAAATGAGGCAAGATTTCCCATTCATTTTACACCGATGCCCAGACTTACTCCTAATTATGTCTTTGTTCAACCCAGAATAGAATCCAGGTCCTCTGCCTCTCACCACACCCAAAATACGCAGAGCTGCAGCTCACATAGGGAAAATTATCTTGACTGGATTCCCCCCCAAGAACATGCTATTGGTGATTGATGGGGAGTGGGAAAGAGGCTTATTAGGGCAGGCTGGTGGTTTTTATGTAACAGCCAAGTTTTTGGAAAACCTCAAAGGAGATAGGAATTCCTGTTCTTTCTCAGAGCGGACACATGTGACCAGGCCATGTGATTTAATTCTTCTCTAGTTTCTGGGCCTACTGTTTTGTAAACACTCCCATGAGCCTGTTAAACAAACAATGTGAAGGCTAAAGACCCTGTAGCCCTTCTTTCCATACCCACCTTCATCTACCCCGCTTTTAGTGTCATGATTCTGGTTGCCTTATCCCCTAGTTTAAATAATCTGCAGTTGTTTGTTGTGATGTCTTTTCCTGGTCTCCAAGTATCTCCTAGAATGTCACCTGGAACATTATTTGGGTAGCCGTTTGTTCGTACATCCTGGTGCTTTTCACACTTTTTTTTGTAAGGCCGGAATATTTTAGAATGTTTCATTCAGAGTCAACTGCAGGTTCCTGTACAGTGGAATTGGTACTGAGGCTACATTGTTCGCTGACCAGTGGGCACACAGTGCTGGAAGCTCTAAAGCAAAGTGGCCGCTCACCATTCTCTTCCACTGTCTTTTTTTTTTAATATGTAAAATAACATTAAAAAACTAACGCTTTTTCTTGCCACAGAGCAGTCTATGAGAAAGTAGTAGCTACAGACAGCTTAACACTAAAAAGGTGCTTTAAGCTGCACTATCCAGTGTTGTAACCACCAGTCCCATGTGGCAGCTGAACAATGTGACTGGTCTCTTTTGAGATATACTGTAAATATAAAATAAACATCAGATTTTAAAGCCGTAGTACAAAAAAAATGTAAAATATTTCATAGATAGTTTTATATTGACTACATGTTGAAACGGTAATATTTTAGATATATTGGGTTAAATAAAATATATTATTAAAATTAAGATCATCTGTTTCTTTTTACTTTTTTTTTTTTTAGCATAGCTACTAGAAAACTTATTATTTTTTTTATATGGCTTTACCAGTTTATATTCCCACCAACAGTGTAGTAGGGTTCCTTTTCTCCACACCCTCTCCATCATTTATTTCTTTTTTAACTTTATTTATTTTTATACAGCAGGTTCTTAGTAGTTATCTATTTTATACATATTAGTGTATATATGTCAATCTCCCAATTCATCCCACCACGACCTCCCGCCTCCTCCCTGCTTTCCCCCCTAGAAAACTTAAACTTACATATGAGACTCACATTATATTTGGACTGGGCAGCGCTAGTCTAGAAATCCCCAAGAGTAAATAGTTTCTCAAAAGTTTTCTCTTCTGTGGAACTTTAGGAAACTAGCTAATATTTTCCTCTCTATAGCCACCCCCCCCCTTTTTAAAAAAAAATCCTTTCATTTCATTTAATGATACCAAGAAGAAAGCCTCTATTAAGTGCTAATTATCTGTTTTTACACCTGCTACTCACCTGAGAAGAGTGACATCTAGTAAAAATTGGGTGGTTGTGGGAGGGAGTTAGGAGACATTGGGGAGCAGAAGACTCGTGATTGGTCCAAACTTCTGACTTAGAATTGTTTAATACATTTGGAACTCTGTAGCTAACAAGTCTGAGGTAAAGACATGAAGGAGGGAAAGTAAAATAGATACTCTTTAAAACAAATGTGCTTCCCTCTTAGGGTTCTAGTCTTGCTTTCCCCTCATTTATCTAAATTCACTGAGGATCTGTCATGGGCCAGTTTCCTAGCACAGAGGAATCAGATGAGTGTGGCCTTGTCACTGCTCTCAAGGAGGTTACAGTAAGCTAGAGAACGAATTCGAATCCAGTCTCATACTCTAGGTAAGCACTGTAAAGATGGTAGAAAAGAAAATGCGTTTGGAGCAATAGGAAGTCATGATTTATTCTGCCTAGAAGGGAGACTGAAGGCTTTGTGTGTCTTGGATGTGATACTCACAGGCCGAAAGGCAGGTGGGAAGGATGTTTTGCCCTGAGGGGAACAACCTGACTACAGGCATGGGGAATGGTAGAAGGTGGTCCTTAAAATAGTAGTTTGGGGCTCCATTGTGGGGGATTTGACTGCCTGTCTAAGGATGTTGGGTCTAAGGATGTTGAATCTTATCCTGTAGACTGGGGACCCTTAGAGGGTTCTAAGCAGGGGATGACATACTTCAAGACTGTGTGCTCCTGGGAAGGATAGATCGGAGGGGAGACACCAAATGCAAGGAGACTTAACAAAGAGGTCATAGTCAGCCAGGTAAGAGGTAGCAAGGGCTCAAATGTAAAGGAAAGAATATGTACAATAAACAGTCGGGTGGGGGGTAAAAGGTTGGTGTCAAGCACAGTCCCAGATTTCTAACTTGGGTCACTAGGAGGTGCCTTTATCCAAAATTGGAAATGTAGGAGAGGATCAGGCTAAAATGGAACACACAAGATGCGCTCTGGATTTGCAGATAGAGCTGCAGAGGGAGCTGGCTAGAGCTGAAGTGCTTGTGTTTGTGTTTCAGATGGTGACCCTCTTTCAGATGTGGGTTGTTCCCCTCTATTTCACAGTGAAGCTGCATTGGTGGAGGTTTCTAGTGATCTGGATCTTGTTCTCTGCCGTCACAGCCTTTGTCACCTTCCGAGCCACCCGAAAACCACTAGTACAGACAACCCCAAGGTGAGAATTTAGGTAGTGGGTAGTGGGAAGGAGCCAGGCTTCCTGAACTAACGGGTTGGGATGCATGGGAGGCAGGTGGGTTAGACTGAAAAAATCGCAGTTTTTGTCTGCCAAGATTACTTGGCACAAAGCCCCACCAAAACGAGCTGATTGGGAGACCTCCTGCCCTATTCACAGAATAAAAACCTCCAAGTCTTTCCCTATAGCTTACCTTACAGTTTACATCAAGGTCTGTTTATATTAAAAGCTAACAAAATAGCTAAGCAAATCCTGGTCATTGTGGTCTCATTATAACTGTCATTTTCTTCTGTAACCTCTTCTCTGATCTCTAAATTAGATTTTCTGTCACATTTGAGTGTGTGTCTCCCCCATTAAACTAACTATGAGATCAGGAACCACATCCATTTTGTTTGTCACTGTATATCCAGGCCCTACCACGGGGTCTGGCACATAGTAGCCTATTCTCTGAATTTTTGTTGAATGAATGAATCTCAGCAAATTCACAATTTTCCAGCAAAGAATACTTCCTTCTTTGGTCACAAAGCAGCCCCTGCCTGTATACATTTTTTCTTTTTTAATTAATTAATTAATTTATTTATTTATTTTTGGCTACATTGTGTCTTCGCTGCTGCGTGCGGGCTTTCTCTAGTTGCGGCGAGTGGGGGCTACTCTTCGTTGCGGTGCGCGGACTTCTCATTGCGGTGACTTCTCTTGTTGCGGAGTACGGGCTCTAGGCACGCAGGCTTCAGTAGTTGTGGCTCATGGGCTCTAGAGTGCAAGCTCAGTAGTTGTGGCGCACGGGCTTAGTTGCTCAGCGGCATGTGGGATCTTCCCAGACCAGGGCTGAAACGCATGTCCCCTACATTGGCAGGCAGATGCTTAACCACTGCGCCACCAGGGAAGTCCCCTGTATAATTCTTTGTATTTCTAAATGCATTTCTCGGGGCTTCCCTGGTGGCGCAGTGGTTGAGAGTCCGCCTGCTGATGCAGAGGACACGGGTTCGTGCCCTGGTCCGGGAGGATCCCACATGCCGCGGAGCGGCTAGGCCCGCGAGCCATGGCTGCTGAGCCTGCGCGTCTAGAGCCTGTGCTCCGCAGCAGGAGAGGCCACAACAGTGAGAGGCCCACGTACCGCAAAAAAAAAAATGCATTTTTCATTTGATCCTCCCAACCAGCTTGTGAGATCATTTAATATCTATACTTGACAGAAAAAAAAAAGAGCTTTTCTCATTTATTCATTCATTCATTCAACAAGCACCTGCTATGTGTCAGGCCCTGTGCTGAGCACTGGGGATACAGAGCTGGAAAAGACATGGTCCCTGTCCTCAAGGAGTACTTGGTTTAATGGAGGAAATGGACAAGAAAGCAGCTGTTTTAGTGCAGTTGGTAAGTACTGTGAGACACGTGTGTACAGGTTCAGGAGAGCCTAAGAGAAGAACCGGCCAGCCTCAAGACTTGTGACTATCTGATCCAAAGTTTTCCAAGTTGCAACTTGCTCTTTTTCCCATGCCTCCTATGTTCCACTTTACTACAAGCCTTTCTTTGGCCTTCTGAGTTTCATTCTACAAAGTAAAATTTATCTGCAAGGTGAAGTCAGTGATCCAGAAGCCCTTCTCTGGCTGTGGTAGTTTACATTAAAAGCCAGTATAGAATATACAGACTCTGGAGCCAGATGGATATGGATTGGAAACCCCAGCCCTGCCAGTTGTTAATTATATGACCCCTATGACTGCACGTTTCTCAGCCTTGAATTCTTTATCCCTAAAAATGTGATAATAATTGCTACCTCTGATAATACTTGCTACCTCATATAGGGTAATATGAAGAAAAAGTGTAATAAAGCATGTTAAGAGTCATTGAGTAACATTTTCAACATCTAGCTAAAATGACTGAAAATGTGTCTATAACATGGGAGGTTTTTGATAACAGTAACAACTAGCATTCGATAGTGCTTTACAATTTCAAAGTACTTTCATAAACACCCACATTTATTCATGCAGCATTTATTGAGCATATATTATATACACCAGGAAATTATGTATACTATGTACAATCCAGTGAGAAAGGTAGCAGGGGGTTCCTGTTTTAGAAATAAGTAAACTTGTTTCAGGTTGATATGACTTATCTGGGGTTACCCAGCTACTAAACCTCACTTAATCCAGGTTCCACCTAAAATGCCACATCCTTTCCACTGTGTCTCAGTCCCATCTGATCAGTACAAACCCTGGATAATGGAGCTGTCTGTGGTCTTTGAGGGCAGACACTGCAAGGTGTTTGGGTCCCTCCGCCAGCCTGAGAAGCCATCGCCCCTTGTTTAGCCACAGCAGGGAGGCCCAGGCAGGGACCTTGAGCATTCTCCCTGAGGCCCAGCAGGGTTGGCAGTAACCTACTCAGCTCTCAGGAGCCAGGCAGATTGCTGAGTTACTCCTTAGCTCTCCTCACAGGTAGAACAGTGGCTCCTGATATTGGGGACCTACCTCCATAGCATTTAAAAGGCTCTGGTACATTCTGGGAACCATCTTTCCTCTCTGATCCTAGGTGCAGTCAATCAACCAGATTCCACGCTGCTTTTCACTGGATCCTAGGGAGCATGGCTCCTCCTTCAGGAGCATCGCACAGCCCCATTCTACCGCACCCCACCCCCATCACGCGCACACATCCAATTTAAGGGTATTCGTTGAGTGCCTCCTTCCTTATCCCTTCTCCTCCAGGGGAAAAAAAAAATTCAGAAGCAAACTCATTAGATATAATTCATTTTGTTATTAGCCTATGCGTAGGAGTGAAGCAGTTTTCACATTAACCATGCCCAGTTACAAAGCCTGTAGCTAATTCTACCTCTTATTCATCCTCCCTTGAATCCTCTTTGCTGATAAGAATACCTGTTTCCTTCTGAGCATAGCTGTAGTTACTAATTTTCACTTCCTCATCCAACTAACCTGAATTTGAGATGACATACTTGTCTGAGGTCAGCTGTGTACTTTCTTTGTTTGAGGTTGAAACTTCTCTTTTCTTCACTTGGTCTGAGACCAGGAAAATACAAAGAACTATTATTTATTTTACTTTTTAAATTTATTTACATTTTTTAAAGTATTTAAATTTTAATCAGGTTCTTTTGTTTCAGTCCTTTGTAAGAAGCAGCTCTTGCTTATTTCCTCTCTAGGCACTGTTTCTTCACATAGTTTTTGAGATTAGAAACTAGAGACTTCAGTTCGTTCAGCAAATGAAGTTAGCCTTTTTAGAACTGGTCTGATAAAATATACATGGGGGCAAGTGGGGTTAATAGGTGGCAAAATCACATCAGAGCTCTGTTTCATATCTCTAGATGAAAATAAGAGTAACAAACTGTTCCGCAGGGGACGACAGTTCACTAGCCCTGGTGAGATGTCCCTTCAGATGATGGGGCAATGTTCACTCAGCACAGTGGGTGGTAACCACTTGTGAGGACTGCTGGATTCCCCTAAACCAATGGTCTCAAAATGCACTGCCTAGAACAGTAGTCCCACGAGGGCGAATAAGTTTGGGAAATGGGGTCTTCACCTCTTGGAGAGTTGAAGTGCATATTAGAATATTAAAAGCTCTAAGAAATCTTTTAGTAAAAAAAACCTGTGCTTTGTATTTGGAGGTGTTTCTGCAATTGGAGTGACCAGCCTTGCTCAATAAAAGTCCTAAGCAAAGAGCCTGATGTCCCCATTGATGTGAAGTAAGGGATTCTTGTGGTCCAGAGGCTCTTAGGCCAGTATTTCTGTATAAGCTTTACTAATTTTTTCTCCTTTCTCCAGGTTGGTTTATAAGTGGTTCCTGCTGATCTATAAAATCAGCTATGCCACTGGCATCATTGGCTACATGGCTGTCATGTTTACCCTCTTTGGTCTTAACTTGTTATTCAAGTGAGTACCCTTTGCTTTTGTTTTTGCTAGTGTTTGGGGAGGAGGGACTGGTGAGATGTACCTTTGTTCCTGGGACAGGTCCTGAGTATGAACAAGGGGAACATGGCACCTAGGATAGGAGACTTGGCTTTGGAGGATGGGAGGATGGGTGGGCCTTCCATGATTTGTGCTGGCAAAGAGAAAGGAATGTCTGGATAATACAGAGTTAGAGTCTCAAATCATTGGTTGTACTTTCCAAGAATTTATATTTTAGTGGAAAAGTATAATAACAAAAGTAAGCATAATAATGATTATAGCCAGTTACTCATAACTCCATCACCCCAACAGAACCATTTTCCTTTTCCATGTGTGTATTGTTTACTGTAACATCCACTCTACCTGAGTGATCTTATGTTCAAGGAGAGTAGGAGTTGGCAAACTACATCCTGTGGGCCAAGTTGGCCTACCTTCTGTAGGCCAAAATATTTTACTGGAACACTCATATTCATTTGTTTACACATTGTCTGTGGCTGTTTTTGCAGTAAAACAGCAGAGTTGGATAATTGTGGCAGAGACTATATGGGCCACAAAACCTAAAATACTTACAATCTGGACCTTTACAGAAAAAGTTTGCCGACCCTGGACTAGACAGTTGAACTCATGGGACACAGCTGGCCACACCTGGCAACAGATCCACCTAGAAAGATACAAGACAGGAAATAGCAGGGCAGCATCTGCAGGAGTTCTCACAGTAGTCCCAGGGCTGAGATATGAGGGAGTGAGACCACACAGATGAGTGTGGGAGCCAGCCAGGCCCAGAAGCCCCACTTCTCCAAGGAACACATCAGGTTTAAAACTCTCCCGGTCTAGATGCAGTGTTCTAATCACAGGTCAGGTTTAACATATAAGTATTGCTACTTTGTGACACAGCTGACATTCCACCTTTAAGAGATTTCTCAGGAAACAGAGTTAACCTGTGGACTTTTAAGTCCTGCTCCATTTTTGGTCATGTAGGTTGTTTTTTCAGTGCAGCGCTGTCACAGATAACATTGCTGAGTTGCTTCCTAAGGGTACATGACCAGGAGTGGAATTCTGGCTGTTGCTTCATATTGTCATAAGCTTTCCAAAAGGTCTGTATCAGCATACAGGTTTCCTCCACCCCCAGTTAAGTCAGAAGCCAAGTAATCCTGGACTCTGGGACTGGAGGGTACAGTGAGTAAGCAGGGCAGAAAAGGGTAGAAATGTGGTTTCCACAGCTGTAGGCTGTGGATTGTGAGGAATCTTAAGCCTGGGATATTGCACTGAAGCTAGAGATATAGGATTCAAATTTCAATTCATGACCACTGGCCTCTTCCCCAGGTATACTGTAGGCAGGAATCTCTGAAACTGAAAGGAATAAGTCCTACTTTATATATTGAGAGGACACCCATGGAATTCTTTCTTCCAGGGGTAGTACAGGCTGAAAGAATAAACAGGCTCCACAGATATTTACAGGAATTTATTAGTGTAGAGTCAACACATCTCATCAAAGAAAACCAAAGTACTTCCAGATATCTTCCTAACCTGTATGTTTAAAAAAAGTAAAAACCAAGATTCTCCATTATGTTTTAAAGGTATTTATTCTAGAATTACAGTTTCTTTTTTACTTTGATAAACTGTATAAGGAGGAAAACATAATTGAGAATCTTGACCATTTCTATGCTACTAATCAGGTTAATTGCTGTAAGATCATGATGTCTAGTTAGTAGGTTAAATATTATAAGATTGGTGGGCAAATTCAACTTTCTAAGCTAAATGTAATTTACAACTTTAAGTGAACACGTACAGTTCTTGGTACAAATGTTTTAACAAAGGTAGTTTTCTATAATAAACATTTAAAGACTCAAGTGTGCAAACTGTTGGTCCCTGGAATTACTGAAACAAACTTCCTAATATTATAGGCTTATTGTCCTTAGTAAGGAGACTTGGACCAAAATTTAACTTTGATGACATGATACAGAATATGTATAGATGCAAGTTAAATTTTTATGGTAACTGGTATGTGTATATTTACTAACTTTATCTTTCTTTTCTAAAGCTGTGGTTGGCAAACTTTTTTGTAAAGGGCCAAATAATAAATATTTTAGGCTTTGTGGGACAAAAGGCAAACTCTAGGATGGTATATAGATACTTATATAATGAGAGAAAACTCCTCCCTTGCTCCACCCTGTTTGCCTGGGTGGCCTGTCTCAGATGGTGGACATACTTTGTGCCCTCTTGCCATCATATGAAACATTCTCAGAAGGAGGGGCCTGATGGGGGTGGGTGATCCCTGGGATCATTTTCACTGTCTGCTCCAGAGACACCCAGATCCTGCTGTGCCCTTCCCTCCTTTTGGAGGGCTCAACTATTTGTTTTTATTTTTACTTATTTAATTTTTATTATTATTATTATTTTTGTGGTACGCGGGCCTCTCACTGTTGTGGCCTCTCCCGTTGCGGAGCACAGGCTCCGGACGCGCAGGCTCAGCGGCCATGGCTCACGGGCCCAGCCGCTCCATGGCATGTGGGATCCTCCCGGGCCGGGGCACGAACCCGTGTCCCCTGCATTGGCAGGCAGACTCAACCACTGCACCACCAGGGAAGCCCAGGCTCAACTATTTCAACTTGGGCAACTGGCTGGAGGTGAGGCAATTCAGTAGTGAGTTGCTAACTTCCGGACTGAAAATTCCACTGCTTAGTGTGTAGCAGTTGCCAGTAGTGGAGTCCCCAACATATAGGTGCCAACTAGGGAGCTGCAGGCATGGTCATCAGTCAGAGGAGGCAGGCATTGGAAACAGAGTGGGGAAGTGAGCAGAAAGGGATACGCTGGCTTGGTCTTCACAGCTCCCAGTCCTAGGCTGTTCAGGTGGTACCCCTAGGTCATATACAGATAGGCAACAGGCTGGATTTGGTTTTAGTTTGCCAACACTTGCTCCAGCTATTAAAGCTTCCAGCTTTAGATGCTGCCATATGTGTCCCAGAGTAGTAATCCAAAGCAGTTGCATCTCAGGGCAGGCCTTACAGGCCATGCTGCTTCCCTTACAGGATCAAACCAGAAGATGCCATGGACTTTGGCATTTCTCTCCTCTTCTATGGTCTCTACTATGGTGTTCTTGAGCGGGACTTTGCAGAAATGTGTGCAGACTACATGGCGTCTACCATAGGGGTGAGTTCACTTGGGCTTTTTAATACTGCCTCCTGCCACCTCCAGAGAGTTCAGGATAGCATCACTTGTTTGATGGAAGAGATAAGCCATACAAAATCCTTCAGGATGTGAGTGGTATGTATGGAGATTCCTTCCTTAAAATTTGGAAAACCAATCTCAGACGTACCCTGGAATTTTTAACTCTAAGCTATTATAGGAATCACTTTAACCCACAGGAAGTTAACAGTCACTCAACAGATACTTATTTAATGCCTCTGTCTAGTGACAGAGATGGGTATTAAAGTAATAAAAACATAAATTATATATGATACTTTATGATATTATATTATTAAAATTATAACTGTAATAAATATTATGAAGGGGAGGTTCATGATACTATGAACAAATATAGTCGTGGCATTTGACCTAGTCTTGGGGCTCAAAGATGGCTTCCCTGAAGATGTAACTATTGAGCTGACCTGAACAATGAGTAGAGTTAACCAGATGAAGTGAAAAGTGAAATGTATACCAGGTAGAGGAAATAGCATGTGTAAGAGGCCTGTAGTGGGAGAAAGGGTGAGCATTTTAAGGAACTAGGCTCATGTGGTTGTAGGGCTGAATTATAGTGGAAGTGTCTGGAGGAATAATAAAAGGCTAGGCTAGAAAAAGCCGTAGAGGCCAAATGAAAGATTGTGATTTTTATACTAAAAATACTAGGGGGCTAAGATAGAAAATAACATCATCATATTTGCAGTTTGAAAAGATCATTCTGGCTGCTTGGGTAGAGAACAGATTGGAGAGGGGTCCACAGATCAGGGTGACCCACTTAGTCTTTAAGAGACAATTGCAGTAGTCTGGGCAAGATGGAGGTAGCTTGGATTAGGGTAGAGATGGTGAAAAGTGAGAGAAACGGACTATTGGAGAGGTATTCTGGAGGTAAGGTTGACAGGACTTGGATATAGATTGGTTCTGGAGACTGAAGGAAAAAACATGAAGGAAAGAAAGGTAGGTATCAAAGCTGACATTTCTAACTCAAGCAACTCCTTGGATCCTTCGCTGAGATAGGAAATGCTGCAAGAGGACCAAGTGGAGACCATGCAGAGATTCTTCAAGCTTAAAATATAGGTAAAGTAACAGCCAGTGTAAGAAACCCAACTCAATATCCTTATTTCTTTTTTTTTCAAAATGTCTGTTGTTTTGCTGTTCGTAAAAGTAATACATTCTTTTTGTAATTGCGTGAACAACACAGAAGTGCTTCCCATCTGAGTATCATCCTATTAGACCCAGCCATAAGAAGGAATATCTCCAAGTTTAATAGACATTTCTCCAGTTCTGTGCTGAAATAAGTGTGGTTCTGTCTGATGAGTGGGGACTGAGAGGCATTCAGAAGTTCTTGCTACTTCTGAGGTAGCAAGAGGTTTGGCAGGTTGGAGAGAAACCCTAGGAGAATATCAGGGAAGCAGGTTCTCTTGGAGCATCCAGATACCAGTCCTAGCTTTTAGGCAGCAGATATCAGTGGAGACCAGTTGAGAAGTACAAGAAAGCTTGGCACTGACTTCACATGAGGCACCTCAGGAACTCTTGCTGAGTCTGAGGCAGTTTTGCAGGTGGGGGCCTATTGGCTGTGCAAATTTGTATGTCACTGCTACTGTGATCTCATTCGTGCCACAGGCTGGTAGGCTTAGGGCAATTCACATTAAGCAGAAGACTCAGCTATTATCTTGGGTAACATTAATCAAGTACAGTTTTAGGTCTAGGGCTTTGTTTCTCAGTATCCTGGAACTATTTTTATTTTTCCTGTACTGGACCAAATTGAAAACAGTGTATTGGGTCACTTTATAGACAGCCTATTAATTCTTTTCTGAACAGCTGTCTTATGTTTTAGCAACATTTCACTGTCTCATTTATTTGTGTAGACTTCAGCTCTTCCTTTAACCAGTTCACTCCCAGAAGAGATTTCCAGACCCTAGATTGTCTAATTAGTAACTTCACTTTCAACAGCAGAGATTGTCTAATTACTAACTTTGCTTTCAACAGCAGAGATTGTCTAATTACTAACTTCGCTTTCAACAGCAGAGATTGTCTAATTACTAACTTCACTTTCAACAGCAGCTGTTCACTGCAACTGCTTCTGTGGCATAGCCAGCTTTTCAGAGAATCCTGTCCTTTACCCTCTAGTGATTTCTTTATCTCTCGTTCTATTTTTACAGGACCAATTCTCTGATTTTCCCAGGTTGTTGCCAACTTTATCCCAAGGTTATTATCAGCTGCCAATTTAAGCATAGCCTTTATTCCCTCAGGCGGGGGTCCCTAATAACCAATCTACAGAATCCCTTTTCTGAGCTCAGAATTGATCTACAAGTTAGCTTCTCCTCTGGGAGATAGGATTATTAAATTGGCCTCCCTAAGATGCAGTTTGAGCTGGGCCACTTTCCGTGCTCTTGGGAAGAATTATTGGGTGCTGCAGTGATTATAAGTGATAATCCCTCATAAAATAATTCCCTCATAATGATAAATGCCAGCTTCACCAAGAGACCTGGTGGGAGAATTTCTCGTTAGGGTGGAGAGTGCCTCAAACACTAGCTCCTGACCCCTCATACTCTCCTTCCTTTTATGGGATCTCACTAGTTACCCCCACCACTCCACGATAACAGTCTGTCCCAGGGATAAACCCACATACCTCCCTGCACCTCTTAGCACAGAATCAAACAGTCACGTCGGACTTTATTAAAGGGTTGAGGATGAATAACAGGAACACAAACTGTGAGTATTTGAATGAGGTTGATCTGAGTTATCAGGCTTCCTGCTTTCCAGGGTTTTCAGACCCTGCCTCATCTAACTCTCAGCCTACCTCTGTATACTGGGTGCCGTCTTAGCACCCACCACCTAGAATCCACATCTGGACAACTACAATCCTCCAGATACCTAGACCTAAAGCCTGTGTTCCTGACAAAACTGATGCTGCCGCTCCCCTATACCACGGGGTATCGTACATGCGGATCTACCTCTTCCCTAGGTAATTGACATTGAGAATGGCTTTCCTTTTCAGAGGAGCCACTCTATCCAACTGTCTCTTTCAGAGGAGTCATTCTGAAAACTATCCAACAGAATGTGACCTTGCTGATCCTGACTATAGACAAGCAGTTTGCTGTTTCCCCAGGTTCCCGTCTTGGGGGTTCATAGGAAGACTAGGATGGCTTGTGATAGTACTGGGTGAGTCACCAGGAGTTAACGCATTTGTTGTTTTCCAATACTCTTAGCAAATATTGCTGAGACTTAGTGACAGGCCTTCTGCTAGGGCTCAGGATGCCAAGAGATTAGACCAGGCAGGAATATGGGAGAAGAGACTCCAACATGGGATAAAGGGATAGATTGCACTACCTTGGAGAGCTTTCCAACCCTGAGATATCCAAGACTCTGTTATTTCTGCCCATGTCTTTGGTCAAGTGGGCCTTGGTCTGCTTAGGAACACCTGGGCCCCTGAGCCACAACAACTGAATTTAAAGAATATTGCTGGCCTTGAAGCCAAAATCTGATCAGTGCTTTGGGGAGGGCAATTTGAGGAAGCCAGGAGACTCCAGCTTTCCATGCATTCATTGGCCAACTCATTCATTTATTTATTCAAGCAACAGTTATTTATCAACCATCTACAATGTACAGAGTATGACTGAGTGCAACCCTTACTAGCACCACTGCCCACTTCCAGTAGCAGCCCTAGTTGTTTTTTTTTTAATTGTGGTAAAATACACATAACATGCCATCTTAACCATTTTAAAGTGTACAGTTCAGTAGCATTAATACATTTACATTGTTCTTCAACTGTCACAATGATCCATCCATAGAACTCTTCATTTTGCAAAACTGAAGCTTTATACCCATTAAACAATAATTCCCCAATCCCCACTCTCCCCAGCCCCTGGCAACAATCATTCTACTTTCTGTCTCTATGAATTTGACCACTCTAGATGCCTCATATAAGTGGACTCATATGCAGTATTTGTCTTTTGTGACTGGCTTATTTCACTTAGTGTAATGTCTTCAGGGTTTACCTATGTGTCGTGTCAGAATTTCCTTCCTTTTTAAGGCTAAGTAATATTCCATTGTGTGTATATACCACATTTTCAGTCCTGGTTATTTTTCGTAGTCTTTTGTATGTTCTGTGATCACAGCTTCTATCCCAGAGAGTCAAAGTTGATTTTGGAGCTATTACCAGGTCAGGAACTAGGTCTGATTCATCTCTTGGTCTACCTCTGGGAGTAGTTTGACCTAAAAAGATCTGTAATTAATTAATTTCGCAATTCCTAGAAATAAAACCATGATGTTTTATAATTGTATTAACAAGCATTCTCAATTCCTTTTACACTATTCTGCACTACTCTTTTTAGAGTAGAATGGCTCTTTGTTTTGCCTCACTTGGAGAAATTTGTAACTGTTTTGTTGAGTCAGGTCGATTCAAGGGAATCATGGATGGTGTCTGTGTTCTCCAGCTGGTCACTGTGAGGTCATAAGCTTGTGACAGCCAGTCGGTCTGGTTTCTATTCACACCCAAAAATCATGTTGGGGTGGGGTGGGATGGAGGTGGGGGAGTGGGGGGTTGTGAAATAAGCTTCTTTCTGGGGCTTCCTCCTCTGCGAGAGTGATTGGGCAGGCAGGGTAGTAACACATTGTTTGTTCTGCATTGGGCCAGGTGTCCTGCCTCACATTTTCTATCTCCTGAGCAAATTGCTGTGCCCCAGATTTACTGCTTCCTGGATCCTCAGCAGCCCCATATAATGTGAGGACAGGACTATCTGCTCATTCATCTGACTTGAAGTAGTAGAAAGAGCCAGGAGGTTAGAATCAGACAGACCCAGTTTCAAATTCTCCTCCACTTTTAATTATCTGTATACTCTTGAGCAAGTTGCTTTACCTCTCTGATCTTGTTTTCTTAGCTGTAATAATATTGCCAGCCTTATAGGATTGTGGTAAGGAACAAATGGGTTAATGTCAAGCACTTTGCAGAGTAGCCTGGCCCATAGGAAACACTCACATCATGATCATGATCATGATGATGATGACAGCAATGATGATAGCTACCATTTATTAAGTACCTACTGTACAGTCCTGCTGTGCTGTACGACCACTTATTTTATGTCTGTAATCACCTGGAGCACAGGCTCCTTGTAGAATTTGTCTTTGTATCTTCATCATACTCAACACACAGAGCAAGACATAAGACAGATCATCAACCATGAGTAATTGCCAGTTCTCTCTTAACGCCATCTATTGTCTGAAGCCATCTTAGACCACTCTGTGATATGGAATCTCCTCCACTATAATCCTGGAAATGGGTATTTTATTCAGTTTTTCAACAGGTATTTCTGAAATCATCTACTTGAACTGACTGGGAGCCAGCTCAGCCTTGCCACCAGCCCTCTCTGGCCTCAAGTGAGGCTTTCCTCCTTGGGCATTAGTCTCCTTACTAGTCGAGGGGGTGGCCCAGAAGAGCCCACTAGGCTTTCATGGCACACATTTCCTGTGATGGTCAGTGGTGTGGATTAGAACTCATACATCCTGAGCACCTACTACATGCAAGCTCCTGTGCTGGGGTTTTGTGTGTTTTCTCAGTGTGTCTTCCTAATACTGTGTGAGGCCGGGGGTAGTGTTCCTGTCCTGCAAAGGAGAAATCTGACTGTTCATCTGAAGAGCTTACTCTCCCACTTTGAGTAAAACCTGTTTCAAGACTCCTCTACTCTCAAACCTCTCACACCCCTGCCTTCTGTCCCTTCATCCTCTGCAGGTGACCTCACCTCCTGTTTACCTGAGCAACTAGAAACCAAACAGGAATCCCCACAATTCCCGACACCGTGTCTACAGATCTGCTCCTGTTTGCACCCATCTTCTCCTTCCCTCCAGTAACAGTGGAATAAGTGTCCTTTCTCCCATCAGAGGCCAGCCCTACCTGTGCTCTGGATTCCACACCTCCTGCCTGCTCAGGGACCCGATATGCTGTTGACTTCCTTTCTCACCCATGACTTCACCTTCTCCCTCTACTGGGCTCTCCCCATTAACCTTCTAAGTGTTCTTTTTCAAAAATATCCTTTTTTTGACCCACCTTCACTTCTAGCTACTGAGCCATTTCCTGTCACGCACAGCTAAACTTGTAGGAAGTTCCTGTTTCCTTTTTTATCACCTTTCACTTACCCTTGGCCCATTCTAACTGGCCTCGGCTCATGCCCTTCGTCTGAAGTGACTCTTACTCAGGTCACCGGTGACTCTGTGTCACTCATTCTGGTGGATTGATTCTGATCTCAGCAGTCATCAGCACAGTTGACTCAACACTGCTTCCTTCTTAAAAAGGTTTTCCCCCCTTGGATTTTGTGACATTACACTGTCCTGGTTTTCTTTCTGTCTCTCTGGTATTTTCTGTCTCCTCTGCTAACTTTCCATCCCCTTAAATGTTATTGTTCCTCTGAGCTCAAGGCTAAACCATCTTCTCTGCTCTTCGCCTAGGTATTTCCCTTTTCTTCTTCCACGGCTTCCAGATCTCTAATCCAAAACTCTCTTCTGAACTCCAGACCTTTACTATTCAGCTGTCTCTGGTATCAACAGTCTGTCCACTTCTCTCAATTTTTACTTTCATCAACTTAGCCCAAGACATCACCTTAGCACAGGCCCCCATACAGCACTTAAAGAATTGTAACTGTCTCTTAGCTGGTCTCTCTGAATCCATTTTGGCCTCATCTCCAATCCATTTTTCACACAGAAGACAGAGTGCTCTTTTTTTTTTTTTTTTTTTTGCGGTACGCGGGCCTCTCACTGTTGTGGCCTCTCCCGTTGCGGAGCACAGGCTCCGGACGCACAGGCTCAGCGGCCATGGTTCACGGGCCCAGCCGCTCCGTGACATGTGGGATCTTCCCGGACCGGGGCACGAACCCGTGTCCCCTGCATGGGCAGGCGGACCCCCAACCACTGCGCCACCAGGGAGGCCCAATACTTATTTTTTTAATGTCAGTCTCCCCTAGCTGTAGGTTTTATGAGGACAGAGGCCAGGTCTGTGTTTTTCCAGCATTCTAGCCCAAGGACCCAGTCCAGTGGCTGGTACTTAGTAGGTGCCCAATATATTCTGATGGAAGGAAAGAAGAGTTTGGGTGGCTTGCTCAAGGTCATCAAGATAGTAAGTGACAGAGGATGGAAATGTGGTGTGTCTAATCCTGACAAATTATGTGGCCCCTTGAGCCCTTTCCACACTGAGGCATCAGGCTCTTGAGGTTAAACTGAAATCTGCCTCCCTGTACTTTACCCTACTCAGCCTCAGTGCCTCCTGATACAGTCTCTGTGTGTTCTGCAAACCGCAGGGTTGCTGGGCCCTTCCTGACTTGACAGGCTTACCTGATAACTTTGTTGAAACTTTGTGGGATTTGACCCTGCTGGCATGTTGCCACATTAGCTTGTGGGGAGAACTCCAGAAGCTAGGGGCCTAATAGACATTTTCCTGGGCGTCCCTCCTACTCTCATTACCTCATCCAAGTTATCTTGCATCCTGTATCCCTTGCCCCAGTGTCTTGGGGCAGAACTCAGGGATGATTTGAGGTAAAGCTTTTCCTCAGAGCTCTCACCCATCTCCTGAGTTGAGGCATTCCCACTTATTCCACTGCCAACGCTGTGGGCCAGAGTGAGTGGCCATGTGCCTGTGCTGCATGATTGTGCAGGGACTCAGTGCCAGAGCTGGACCCAGACTTCTTGGCCTCTTTTCTCTCTGTTCAGTTGATGTGCCCAGAAATTCTAAGCCAGGCATATTTCAAAGCCATAAGCCTCTTGAGCGCTGGAGAAGTGTTTCTCAGAGGTCCCCTCAACACTAACATTCAGATTCCAGCTTTGGAGAGTTGCAGTTAGTGGGCTCCCACAGGTTTGGCTCTGCCCTAACTCTTGCTTATCCTTTTGCACTCTCGATAAACATATCAGAACCTTTTGAATTACTGGCCCTCAGTGAGCTAAGTAGCTGATCTTTCTGCAGCATTCAGCAGATGTTAATGGACATCTTGGGTGGAACTTGGGTTAGGAGTCGGAGGGGCTGGGTTCTCGTCACAGCTAGTTTCTTTCCTTTCTGGGCTTTGGTTTCCCCAGGGACGGGGCTGCTCTGGTGTTCTGTGATAGTAACGAGCTCACCTTGAGCCATTTCAGACAGTTTTGTAAGACAGTGAGGTGGGGGTGAAGGCAGGAAGCTCTCTATTCATGGATTCTTGGGGTGGTGTGGCTCTACCTTCTACGCTTGAGGACTCTCGGGAGTCAAGAGAGGCCATTTCTTATAAGGGAAGCTTGGAGTCAGAGATGTCCCCATGTTGAGCAGAGGTTCTGGCAGGTGTAGCTGTGTCTGATCTGGCTGTCACCATCCTCCCTACTCCCTATCCCAGTACCTGTATGCCCACCCCTCCTCCACTGCTATCCCTCACCCAGCTTCAGGGCTGTGGCTTTTTCAGAAGACCATTGCTTGGAAATAAAAAACAGAGCAAACTCAGGTTAAGAAAATACAAAAAGGCTAAGTATAATCTATTTCCCTTAGAGGTACAGATAAAATTGTAAATAATAAATGCAGAATCCTTTCTAAAAATTCATTTTACAGTTTTGCAAGATGTGGAAGTTCTGGAGATTAGCTGCACAGCAATGTGAATATACTTATTAACATTACCAAACTATATATTTTAAAATAGTTAAGATGGTAAATTCTGTGTTATGTGTGTTTTACCATAATTTTTAGGACAGTGCAAAGAAAAAAAAACAATAGGTCTTAGACTATATCAACAAATAAAATTCAAATCTTTTCTCCTTGGGGTGAAGGGGAAATGCTCTGTAGCTATTTAACAATAAACCACAAGGAAAGTATGCAAAATTTGGCATTTCTTTTTGGAGCATGGAATTGGTTATCCATTGTGATTAACCATGGTAATACATCATCTTTCAAAGTATGGGCATACCTCGTTTTATTGTGCTTTCCTTTATTGCACTTCGCAGATAATTGTGTTTGTTTTGTTTTGTTTACAAATTGAGGGTTTGTGTCAGCCCTGCATCAAGCAAGTCTATCAGCACCATTTTCCAACAGCATTTGCTCACTTTGTGTCTCTGTGTCACATTTTGGTGATTCTTACAATATTTCGAACTTTTTCATTATTATTATATTTGTTATGGTGACCTGTGATCTTTGATGTTATTATTGTAATTGGTTTTTTAGACATAATGCTGTTGCACACTTAATAGACTACAGTAAGTATAAACATAACGTTTAAATACACTGGGAAACCAAAAAATCTACGTGACTTGCTTTATTGTGGTGTTCTGGAACCGAGCCCTCAATATCTCTGAGGTTTGCCTGTAATATATGTTCATTAAGGAAAATTTGAGTACAGAAAAATAGGCAAAAGAAAAAAAATCACCTATAATCCTACTACCAAGACATCACTGGTGTGAATATTCTCATACATTTCCTTCTGATCTTTTGATAGATTTGGATTGTCTTTACATATATATGTACCAATAATACTGTGCCTCCAATTTTGTACCCTGCTTTTGACACTCAGTGTTATATCTCAAGCTTCAGTTGACCCACCACCTCTCTGGTCCCTTGAGTATAATTTATTGAGGCATTCTTCTATTGTTGGTCATTTATGGTTATTTCCATTTCTTTGTTTTTGTTTTTGTTTTTTTTACTATTTTTTAAATAAAATATATGTAATGTAAAATTCACCATTTTAGCCATCCTTAAGTGTACTGTCTACCTCCAAAATTTTTCATCACTCCAAACAGAGACTGTGCCCATTAAGCAGTAACTCCCCATTTCTTCCTCCCACCGCTGGTTACCTCTAATCTGTTTTCTGTCTATGAATTTGCCTATTGTAGATATTTTATATAAATGGAATCATATACAATGTTTATCCTTTTGTGTCTGACTTATTTTACTTAGTGTAATATTTCCAAGGTGCCTGCACATTGTAGCATGTATCAGAACTTCATTACTCTTATGACTGAGTAACATTTCATTGGAGGGATAGACCCCATTTTGTTTATCCGTGCTTCTGTTTCCAGACACTTGGGTTGTTTACACCTTTTGGCTATTTGTGAATAATGCTGCTGTGAACATTGGTATACAAGTGTGTGGTTAGTCTCTGTTTTTATTCTTTAGGAGCATGTACCTAAGAATGGAATTGCTGTGTCATATGGTAATTCCACATTTAACTTTATGAGGGATTGCCAAACTCTTTGCTTCTTTAATTATAAATAACACTTAAATGAGTATCTGTATGCATTAAGCTTTTTTGATATTTTTACTCCTTTAAATTCCTTAAGGTGAAATTAATGGGTTAAATGGTGCGACAGTTTGAGACATCATGCCAAATGCTGTCCAAAAGGGTTGAACCTCTTTTGCTGCTGCCACAAGTGTCTGAGAATGCCCTTGTCACCAAACCAGCGTTGCACCAGATGTTTCACTGTTTTGAATCTTGGAGAACAGATGTTGCCCATCTCTGATGGAACCATAATCTGGCTGCACAGTGGCTTCACTGATGTAGCTCCCAGTCACCAGCCCTGAGCCCTTCTTTTTCCCATTCTCCTTGTCCCTGATGCCGACCCTCCCAGTCTTGAGGTCCTATCAGATCTGACTTCCTTTCACCCATCTGCCCAGCAAAGATGAGGGCAATGTGGTGTATGAGATATTCTCTAGCTCTGGGGACTCCCCCTACCATGTCGCCTCCTCTACAGAAGACCTAAGGCCTCTGTGGCACCTTCCTACTTTGGCTGATTCTCACGTCTTTTCTGTCTTTTCCTCCTGCTCTTCTCTCCCAGTTCTACAGTGAGTCGGGCATGCCCACCAAACACCTCTCGGACAGTGTGTGTGCCGTGTGTGGGCAGCAGATCTTTGTGGATGTCAGTGAAGAGGGCATCATCGAGAACACGTATAGGCTGTCTTGCAATCATGTGTATCCTGCCTGGAGCTCCTGGGCCACGTCTCTCTTGCCACGTGCACACTCCAGTCAGGAAGGGAAGGGGGTGGTCATGACCCTGGGCATGCTGTCCAGACCTTTGAGGGTAGGGGAGTCACAAGAAGCAGACATTTGGGTGATGTCCTCTGCTAGGGAAGCCGACCCCCAGGAGTAGAAACGGCTGCCTCCTTTGCTCCTTCTCACAGACGGGAGCCACTCTTACATGTAGCCTGGCTGGATCAGAAAGGAGCCGGCAGCTGCACTAGCTGCCCCGAGACTGGGTCAGTCACAGGGGAGGAACATCCTCTAACTGGCTCCCTCAGTTTCAGAATCAAATCCGCCTGAGTAGCACTTGTGACATTTACCACGTCCTTACTCAGCTCCCATTCTGTGCCATGTGTTATCTCCGTTTTGCCCCATAACAGCCCTGTAAGGCAGAGTTCATTATCCTCACTTCACATATGACGAAGCAGGGTCAGAGAGAAGGGACTTGCCCAAGATTATACAACTGATAAGAGGTGAAACCAGGATTTGAACCTTCCTCCAGAGCTAGGGCCTGGGCACCTTGAAGACCGGCATGGGGTTGGAGTGCCATCCTGGCCGCCCACCATTTCCCTTGACCAGTGGTGCTCAGATTCCACGAGTTCTGCATCCGCGGCTGGTGCATTGTGGGAAAGAAGCAGACGTGTCCCTACTGCAAAGAGAAGGTAGACCTCAAGAGGATGTTCAGCAACCCGTATCCTTTGTTTGGGTTCTTTTTGGGAGTGGGCAGTGGTAAGACAGTATTGGCCTGCATCCGGGTGGGTCTTGGGGCCCTCCCTCCTGCCCCCAGCCTGGCTGCTGCCCACCAGTCCATGAGGCTTGTGGTCTCGGGAGGTGGGTGGGATGTGGGGCAGGACCAGTAGCTCAGCTTCTCCTCTTGGTTCAGAATTCCTCAAGGGTAAATCGGTGGTGATAGCAGCTACCATTTACTGCTCGCTTACTATGTGCCTGGCACTGTGCTAAGTGCTTTACTCGTATTAGCTCACTTGATTCTCTAGAGCTTTATGACCTGGGTAATATTATCCTCGTTTTACCAGTGAAACAGTTTAAAGATCGAATAATTTGTTCAAGGTGGTATAACTAATGGGTTGTGCCTTACCTGTAACAGGGCTGGAGACCAGCTCTGTGCCTGTGCAGGGCCTGCAAGGTACAGGGATGGTGGGGGCCCCTGTCCCCATCCACCTGAACACAGGACCTGTGCTCCTCTGAGCTGCCCCTCCCTACCTGACCAGCCCTCCCCACTTTGTCTTCAGCCTCCGCTTCCTCCCTGCAGCCTGTCCGTCGGAAAGTGCCCAGCCACTTCTTCGGCCACCACCCCCCAACCCCGCATTTCCTCTGGGATCCAGGGACTTCTCCCAGCTGCCGTTCCTCTCTGCGCCAGGGTTCCCTGTCCCCTGGACACTAGCTGGGCTGTGCGGGGCCACTGTGTTCCCCTTTAAGGTTCCTTGCTTGGTTCTTCCAGGGTCTAGTTCAGGAACAGTTTAGTAACTCCATGGTCAAGCTGAGGGTTGGGGCTTCCCTTAACTCTCAGGACTGGGCCCGGCTGTGCTTTCTGATGCCTTCAGAGGGATTCCCCATAGTCTCATGAGGTTCAACCTGTGCTTTCCCTGGAGCTGCTTTCCCAGGCTCCCTCTCCATGTCTTGCCCGGCAGTTAGCTGTAAAGTGAAAGGAAGGGACTTATCTCCAGGGGCCGCTTGGCCTCAGTAGGGCCTGGTGCTCGGTGCCCTTGGGTGGGGATTCCTTAGAGCCTTTGCCTGGGGATATCCCCTATGACCAGCCTCTTGCTCTGCCCCCTGATTCCTCTGTCCCAAGACTCAATCCCTTCCTTGACCTAGCAAACCTCCCATTTTGGACATTGCAAGAACCTTTGGGTTACCTTATCCCACTCCCCGCCTCCCTGATGCCATCATCACCCATAATCTACAGCAGTCTCGGGCACACTGGCGGTCCAATCTTAGAAGGTTATGCGGAGCCCTGTCTGCATGTTGGTCCTGGAGAGCCTAGTTTCACCCCTCCACCCTCTGCTGCATCTGTCCTATCTTCTGCACTGGTTCCCTCTGCCCTGCTGCCCCCATTCTCTGGGTTTAGCCCTGCATTCCAACATGAGGGGCTGGGTGGGGCTTTCTAGAAAGCAGCTTCCTTTCTCTGTAGGCCCATTTCTGTGGATCATCTGGAAGGTGTAGGCAGACCCTCTCACCCATCCCCTAGACCAACCTTAGCAACTCGAACACGTAACCTCTTTTCTTTGACGCAGTGACAGCTGGGAGAGGCCTCATGTCATGTACGGGCAACTGCTGGACTGGCTTCGATACTTGGTAGCCTGGCAGCCTGTCATCATTGGCCTGGTGCAAGGCATCAACTATATCCTGGGCCTGGAATAGTCAGGAAGAAGAGCATCCACCCACCATGGACCTCAGGGCACTCTCCTCCCTGCCCTCCAAGACCTCCTGGGTGGGAAAGACTCAAAGGGGCACTCGGGCCACTCAGGACCCCTCCGGCTGTGTCCGGGCTGGGGAGGGATATGATGGAGAGCCAGCAGGTGGGGCTGTCAGCAGTGGGGGGCTTTTTAAAAGAAAACTATTTTGATGAATATATTTAAAACCCTTTTTTATTGTGGAGCATAGGAATTGCCCCAATTCCTCCAGGCCTCAGCCTCCCTGCTTGAGCAGGCAGGAGCAGAGCCACAACATTTTTGGTGTAAAGGAGCCGCGTCTCTCCTCTGGCTGGGAGCCCCAGCCCGCCTCCCCTTCCTTCCGTATGTGGGGCTTGAGCCTGGTACACTCAGTGTGGAAGAGCCAGGGAGCTCCGGCAGTGCCACTGATGAGCACTGAGGGGTGAGGTGTCCTCTGTCCCCCCTGGCTAAGGCCACAGGTGGGCGTTGTCTGACTCCGTCTTCCCCATTGGGGGCCGTAGGCTGGTGGAGAGAAGTGGAACCTTGTCATAACTTTTGCAGCAAGGGAAGCTCTAGGACCTCGGAATTCACCGGGGATTTGTGTGGGGGTGACCAGAGCTGTAGCAGCTTGGGGAACCTGCCACTAAGTGGGGCTGTACTCAGCCAAGAACAGAGACCATCTATACATAGTTGGGCCACAGGGGTTACTGCTGGCAGTGGTGATTGAGGGCCACTTGTGCAAGCTGATCCTCTGCCCAGAAGTGGTGACACATGCTGAAGGCCACTGCCACATCACTTCCTTCCCTGAAAGCCGGAGTGAGTGAGTGTGTGTGTGTGTGCGTGCGTGCGTGCGTGCGTGCGTGTGTGTGTGCGTGCGTGCGCGCGCACGTGGTAAAAGAACTATGACAGATGTGAGACTTCTTGCTGTGGTCAGACATTGTTCCCTTGAAGCTGCCAGGGGATTCCCAGCCCAAGGAATATCCTCATGTCAGCCTTGTCATCCATGAGCCCTGCCTGGGCCTGGCAACACAAGTGGTGAGGTGGGTGGGAAGAGGGTCAGGCCCAGGTAAGTATGGGTTCTGAAAAGGGGTTCCAGGTAGGCCCCAGCTCTGGTCCTAGGAGTTTTGAAGGAAGTGGGAGGGCAAACGTGGGCCTTCCGTGCTGGGCTCCTAGGGAATATGGCCCTTCAAGTGCAGTAAGAACCAAGCAGAATCTTGTCATCCATTCTGAATAAAGCTCCGTGAGCTGGGTTGGAAAGCTGAACATCCATCTTGCTTTTCTTCTTCCCACCTCTTTCCCTGCAGTCCCCGTGGGTGCCTGGCCCTTGCTGCCTCTTGCTCTTCCCAATTGAGAGCCGGGGCCTGGGGGTGGTTGGCCCTGCCCAACATCCCTGAGCAAGGTGGAATGTCGGGCTTTCGTCCTGTAGCAGAAGGTGCCCTGCACCATCGCTGGGTGACTGTCCTCACCACCTGAGGTCAGTGCCCTGCCACCACCTCCCCTCTCGCGGGTCACTCTCAGCTTTGGCTTCTCTTACCCGGCTGTGGCTTCCGAGGTCCCCATGCCAGTGGGCTCATCCTCAGAGAGTGGGATGGTGACAGGGAGCATCCTTTCACTTTTGTCCCCCCTACCCCTGCATCAGGCTCATGTGAGAACTGAGGCCAGGCTGTCCAAGGCTGTCTCTTCATACTTCAACAGCCCTGAGTCCCATGACCTCCCAGCAGCCCGACTCTGGCCTTGGTTACACTCACAGGTAGAGTCCTGCCTCCTCTCCCTCGCATCCCCACCCCCTTCCCCAAAGGACTGTGTCTCTGAAGTCCTGGGCAGCTTTGCCTCCTGACCTAACTGCTGGAGACACTGGTGTTCCTAGGGAGGAGTTTCTCTGCATCTAACAGCACAGAAGCTCCTGGGGCAGGCGGTGGGGGAGGAACTGAGGAGATGAAAATGTCAGCTAGAGCCCTGGAGAAGAGGAGTTGACTTGTAGTCTCCACGTCTAATCGGGAATGAGTCCAGTTTTTATACAGACACGTGCACACACGTATGACACACACACAAGACCCTTGGGACTGCAGCAGTGTTCTGACATGTCTTCCAAACCTAATTCCACCTCCTGGCCTCCCTGGCTCTGTCCCCAGCATCCCATCCTCCTGATCCCAGACACTTAGGTCTGGTCCTTCACAGTTGCTCGAGCCAGTGCTGGGTATGCGCCCTCTTACCCTGGGAAGCACCCTCTCCTTCCCTTAGGTCCAGCGCTCCAGTTTGTGTTCCAGGTGCTCGGCTTGTCTGAGAGGTTCCTGCCCACAAGGCCTGGAGGTGCTCTCAGTGTAGCTCCCATGGTGTGGCTCACGTGGGGCCAGACACAGCTGAGCTGAGCTGTGGAGCTCCAAAAAGGGGGGGTTCCGGAAAGGAGGGTTTTTCAGGGCTTCCTGCGAGCCAGGTAGGGGGAATCTAGACTTCCTGGTGAACTTAGATCTGTAGCTCTGGCCAAGGGGCTGGGAGGACAGAAGTGAGAAGGATTCATGGGAGTGATGGGTGGTTGTTGGGTTGCTGGTTGGAGGGAGGTGGGGAGCCTGAGAAAGGCCAGGATGTGGATGGGCTGGGGTGACATGGAGTCTGAAATGGTCAGAGTGATCCAGCTTGGGGTCTCCAGTGACTAGGAGAGTTGTCCCTTTGAATATGGTGTGGCTATGAAGGAAGAAGCAGGAGGCCGGTTCATGTAGAAGAGCAAAGGTGGACACCAAAGTCCTGACCGTTGGCTGGGATGGAAGAATTCATGTGTGAGAGACTCTTTGTTGGTTCATGCCCTATGTGCCCCTGGGAGGGTGGGCCTGAGGAAGGTTAAAGACCCCAGGCTGATACCATCTGGAGAGCGGGGGGCCTGGGAGTTAGCAAGAAGGTTCCTGGCCACTGTGAACTCCGGCTCAGGAAGAGGCGCAGTGTGCAGGAACCGTAAGGTCTGGGCTCAGACTGCTGTCACGTATGTGTGCCTTCTCTTGGTAGCCAGAGCCTGCTCTAGATTCCCTGGTTAAATAAAAGTGAAAGTGCAGTGCTTTCCCAGAAGGATTTCACTATATATCCTGCCCTTCCCAGAACCAGCTCTGGCAGTGGAGAGAACTTTACCTCCCTTTGTGACTAGGTAAGTCCCTGGTCCTCTTTGGGCCTCAGTTTCCATGCCTGTAATGAAGGGGTTAGATTGGACTAGTAACCAGTATAATGTTGACGGTAATAAGAGCTAGGGTGGGGATCCCCTGGCTTTGTTTCTAGCGGCTGGAAGAGCTCTAGCCTATGCCCGATGCCAGTCCTCCAGGAGTTGTCAGTTGGGACAGGTGGACAGGACAGAGTAAATAGCAGTGCCTGGCAGCCCACTGAAAAATCAGAGGTAGGGAGGGGCTGTGGAGTCCACAGGAAGAAGGCCACACGTGTTTGGGATCTAAGCAAGCCACTCAGAAGACGTGGGAGAAGCAGTTTTTCACCATCTCCTCCCCCGCCTCCCCCAGAGAGGAGGAAGTTGTCACAGATATATAGATCCAGGCGCGCCAGCTCCTGACACACGCATCACGACCATGAGACAGAACTGGATTCCAGGTGGGACCTGGGGCTGTGCACGTGCGGGTGGAGGGGTGGGGTGCAGCCTGAGACCAGAGTGGAGCCATGTGGCTGGCCCTGAGCCTCACCCCCAGGTGGGCTCCCCTCAACTGCTGTGCTGTTGCTTTCGGTCTCTGCCCGGATGCTGTGGCTCTGGCTCCATTCCAAGGTCTCCCTGTGCTCCATTCAAAAAGGGCCAAGAGGTGGGGCTTGAGGGGTTCTTCTGCCTCTCCCGTTCCCTGGGCAGAGCCCAAGAATCTCTGCCAGACTTACATCATGGCAGCAACTCCCTCTCTAGCCAAGATCCGAGCTAGGATGCCGGGCAATCCCCAGAGGTCAGACAGCTGCTGACCTCTGTGACTGTCCTTTCTTCAGACCCCAGCCCTCTTTGGGCCCTGCTCCTCTGTGCCCACATCGTCTCCCACTTGGCCAGAGCCACACCTGTGCCTCAGGCCACTACAGCTGCCACTGCCTCAGCTGGGATCGCAAAGGACACCTGCCCCTCCCAGCCCCCAGCGCTCCCGACAGCTAAGCAGTGCCCAGCATTGGAGGTGACCTGGCCGGAAGTGGAAGTCTCACTGAGTAAGGAGCCATTCTGATGGGAGCCCAGGAGGGCACGGAGGCACCAAGGGTGGGGTTGGCTTCTGAGCACCTGTCCCCCAACCTTCTGTCATGTAGCCCACCACCAACCAGATTAGCTTGGCTGAGCACTGACTTCCTCTCCCCACCAGCATCGCCAGTGTGGCACAGGGCTCAGCTCACAGCTCCCAAGATTGCTCCCTGTCAAAGGGGACGGAGAGGATTCAGACAGAAGGAACAGTCAGCAGACTCCCAGAGCCTTGACTGCAGTGGCTGCAAGCCCAGCCCCTCCTCCCAGAGCCCACTTGCCCTCTGGCCTCCTCAGAGGAGTGGTGGCCTACTGGTGCTGTCTCCTCAGCCAGGGCTCCTAGAGTCACTGGAGCTGGGTGCTAGAAAGGGTAATTCTGAAGAAGAAAGCTCAGGAGTCAAGGACCTAGACCAAGGACCCGTCCCCAAATTCCTCTTACTCAGCCGGGGTCCCCTGGTAGATGACCTCACTTCCCCTTAACAGACTCTCCACTCCAGGTTCCTGAGTCATGGCAGCTGGGAAGCTGGGCAGGGTGGGCAGGCCACAGCGTGGCAGAGGGGAGAGTCTGCTGTACAGACAGGTTAACGGCCACACGTGTCCCTAGATGGAACGCTGACCTTGTCCTGTACCGCCTGCAGCCGCTTCTCCCACTTCAGCATCCTTTACTGGCTGGGCAACAGCTCCTTCATCGAGCACCTCCCGGGCCGGCTGCGGGAGGGCAGCACCAGGTGAGGGGTGCGGCGATGAGGCCGGTGGGAGGGAGGCCTCCTCCTACGGTCCTCTCATGGCCTTTCCTTCTCTTCTGCTCCAGGCGGGAGCACAGGGGCATGAGGACCCAGCTTTGGAGGGCCTTGGTGCTGGAGGAGCTGAGCCCCGCCCTGCGAGACACCAACTTCTCCTGCGTTTTCTCGGATCCTGGGCAGACTGCCCAGCGCCACCTCGTCCTGGCCCAGCTCTGGGTGAGGAACCCGAGGGAGGGACTCCCAGGGACGGGAGGAGCTCTGCTCTGGCGTGGGGAGGAAAGGCTGGGCTCTGTCTACAGCAGCCTCCAGCTAATGCCCCCCAATTCCCCGAGCCTGAGGCAGAAACTAAAAGGAACAGGATTCAAGCAGGGGAGGCAAGGCCTGGAGGAAAGTGACAGGGATGTCCCTCCCACCTTGGCCCTGATCCTTGTTTGCTTCACTCCCCCAGGCTGGGCTGAAGACAAGCGTGCCCTCCGACACAAGAAGCCCCGTCCTCCAGCAAGTCCCCTCAGCCTCACCATCCTGATAATGAACCCCAAGCTCCAAAGCCTGGTTGAAATGCCACCTCTTCATTGAGGTCTACACGCTCTCAGCCCAGGCCACATTCTGCATCGACTCAATGTAGTTGTTTCCTTTAATGGACTGTCCCGGGGAAGGTATGCGGGGAGAGGCTGCTTCTGACCCATAGCTGTATCTCTGTCACCCCAGCAAGACCTACGATGGGTGCTCATAAATGATCTTCAGTGGTGGCGTACTGATGTCTGCCCAGTCATTTATCCTTTAGGCCATCATTCTACTCACAGAACGTGGCCTGTCTGAGGAGGGAGTGTGGGAAGAGGAGAGAGGATGCCACTCAGAAGCTAAAGACAAAACCAGATTCCGGGGACACAGGCCATCAGAAGAGGCCGGCCCATAATGCTCCTCAGGAGCAGAGGCCAGAAATGGAGTGTGGGAAGATCCTGTGGCCTGAGAAAGGCCAGGAGGAGGGATTTGAAAGAAGGTATGTGGGTCTGGAGTCTCCACAGGGACAAAGGTACGCTGCTCTAAAAAGCCCAAGTTTCCCTGCTTTTCCCACACAGATCAAGGCATCTCAGCATTCAAGGGAGAAAAATAGACTTTATTTACAAGTAATAACATTTAGAAAAAAATCCATCCCTGGCCCTTAAAAACCTTCCCATCACTCCAAATCCCACCCCAGTGAAATCTGGGGAAGGAAGGGGATGAGCTGCCACTGAAGGCTGCCCCCCCGCCCCGTCCCCCACCGAGGCACAGGGCCCATTTCTCCTGGAAAAGAGCATCCTTTGGGCAACTGTGCCCTTGGGTGGATGGGAGCACGTGGGGGTGGGGCACTCCCACTAGGTCAGTGCCCAGTCCTGGACTTCAAAAGCAAGGGCCCTTGCTCAGCCCAGCCACCGGGAGCAGCAGGGACCAGGGCCTGCTCCTCCAATGGTCGGTCCCTTCTAGATCCAGAGGCTGAGAGGAGGACTGACTGGGCCCAAGGACCCAGCCACTCAAAGCCAGCCCCAAATCTGGTTGTGATGGTGCTGGAGAAGTGACTGCTCTAAGAAAATGTCAGGAGGCGAGGCAGGGAGAGGACCCAGACTATCCAGGCTCCGGGCCAACTCTTGAGGACACACCTGTTCACCTGGTGAAGGTCCGGGTACCAGGCCGGGGTGTGGGCAGGCGTCACTGTCTATAGGGGTTTGGCCACTGTTGGCCTGGGAGCTGAGAGAAGGCACTGAAAGGGACAGAACGAGAAGGACCAGGCGAGGGCAGCATCAAGGACACAGGTGGGGCCACTCACTGGTACCGGCTCTTTAGTGCTTTGCCTGGAAGAGAGAGAGAGACAAGTCACTCAGTGGAGGAGACTCGGCGCCAGGCTGCACCAGCGGGCTGGGGAAACCCCCCTGCCCCCCCACACCCAGACTAGGGTCCCCTCCTTGGTGTGGCCCTGGACCCATCTACCTTCAGGTTACCAGTGGCTGGCTGTGCCTGAGCAGCTCTGGGTGCTCTCGGGAGAGATGGAGGCGTGTCCTCTCCTCGGTAAGGAGCAGCTAACCAGGCCGGGAGCACCTGATCTCAGCCCCCGCCCTCCAGCGGCCTAGCTCAGCCCTGCCTGGAAGCCGCCCCTGGGGTGTTTGGCGGGGAGTGCCCACGCTCCTACCAGGTTCCTAAGAGCTGAACCCTCTCCCTTCCCTGTCAGTGCCTCCACCTTGCCCTTGGCCCGAGGGGTGGCAGTGGCAGCGGCGATGGCGGCGGCAGTGGCGGCACTGGCTGTGGTGGTGGCGATGCGAGGAGAGCGGCGGGTCCCACTGCGGGGGTTGGGGGAGGCCTTGGATGGGGCTTTCTTCGAGGCTGCCCTCCGCAGAAGGCTATTCCCGAGCTTCTTGGGTGTGTTGAGGATGCTGAAGGCCATCGACTGGCGGCGGTCAGCCTGTAGGGAGGGGCTGTCAAACTGGGGGCGCCACTGGCCTCCCAGACCAACCTGCTGCTCCAGGGCTCTGCCAGCAAGGCCCCTCCAGGGTCTCCCTTCAGCCCCTGACTAACCTGTTTAACAACAGCTGGAGCTGCTTTCTTCTGGGCCTCGGTAGTGCTCTGTCTGCGCCCTTCATGTCGGTCCCGGGGAGTCATGGGGCGTGGGAAACAGGTGGTGGCCTTCTTAGACTATGGGGAAGAGGACAGTTAAGCTGACAGCTCAAGAGGACAAGTGGACCGTGTCCAACCAGCACCCATCCCCCTTCTGAGCCGGGAACCTCCCCGCTAATCAACTTTGCGAACATGGTGGCTGCTGGAAAAGACATGGGAGCCGACGTCACCCACCTCGGGGGTGCCAGGACCCTGGTGGGGCTCTAAGGAGACCCGTTTGCGCTGCTGCCGGGTGGTGATGCCAGCGCCCTCAGCTATCTGGGCTGGCTGCATGCTGGCTCGGCGCAGGGTCTCCCGGGGGTCACCAGTTTTTATCTCCTCATCTGTGATGGTAGGCAGGCTCAGGGAAGGCTGCGTGGGGTAGAAAAAGTGGTCGGTGGAGCCAAGCTGTTTGGAGGTGGAGCAGGACCGCCCCAGAACTCTCTTCACTGGCCTCGCAGGTGGAGCAGCTAGAGCCTTCCTATCGCAAAAATCTCCCCGCCTACACCCTGCACGATGGCCGCAAAGAGCAGTCCCAAGAGACCTCTCCAAGCTCCTGCCCACCCACAGGACTTTTACCCCTGAGCTCCCTCCCTGCCAGCTATTTGACTGGAAGCAGGTCACCCTCCTCGGCAGGCCAGGGCACTGCGGTGGGATGACAAGGAAGAGGTGAGCCAACGGGCAGGTCCATGGCAGGGGACCCCAGAGCTCACCCTGGACTCCAGGGGGTAGCAGGTCTTTAAGTGCGGGGGGCACACTCGATTGCGCTGCTGCAACTCTGCAATGCGGTTCCAGTCATCCAGCTGCTCAGGCTCATCCTGGCAAGTGCCCATGTAGAAGCTGTTCCTGCCTGTGGAGGGCAAGGAAATTGGAGCAAGTGGGGCTGGAAGGCCAGGAGGAGAGGGTGGAGGTAGCATCCCGCCAGCCTTTGCTGCCACCACTCCCAACCACCTAGCCCTTGAACTTCAAGCCTAGCACCCCAGAGTCCTGCTCTGCTCAGTGCTGCAGATACAGCCTCGGGGCTCAAAGACCATCTCTACCCTGGAGACTGGCTCACTGCTTCCTCCCTGGGGTCATATGCAGAGGCTGTGACACCGAGAGAAACTAATGGAGGGCCAGGAATCGACACCCAGAGTGGTCCCTGAAGAGCCGCCAAAAAGAATCTGAGCATAGCTCCCAGGCCAGTCTGGCCTCTCTGGCAGCCCCTTCCCACCTGAGAAGGGGCCTGGAGGACTCCTGACAGCAGCTGGGCAGCACTCTTGTGCTGGGAATCCCAGGCCCGTCGTGTGTTTCTGGTTTATAGCCTGGCTGAGAATGACATCAGTGTTATTGCCCAGCACAGCCCCTTGATGAACAACAGGCAAGGCCCTCAGACTGCAGGGAGGAGAGGCAGGTGAGGTGCTGGGCGGCAGCCAGGAAGCCAGCCTTGGGTTTTTAAAAGCTTGTCCCTTCCCTGTGCCAGGATCTGCTTCCAGTCTAATCTTTGGGTGTGTTAAGTCCCCACAGTCCCCTCACCTGGAGGGGCCCCGCTGGACACCCCAGCCTGGGAGCGGCGAGCGGAGCTGCGAGTGGTGGGCCGGTAGCCGGGCAGGCTTAGCAGAGCCGAGTTGCCGTCGTCGGGAGAGCCCAGGCGGGCTAGAGACTGGGTGGAGGAGGCAGCTCTCGGGCCGGCCTGGGAAGCAGGGGCAGACTGCGTGCTATAGAAGGAGGAGTTGGCGCTGTCTGGCTCCTCCACATCTAGCTTCTGGAAGAGAGGATGCACCTGTTGTAGTAGGGATGGGGGCCCTGACACCCCATCAAGAAGCCGCCTGTTCCCCTTCCCAAAGCGCCTCAGACCCCACGGCTGCACATATCCATGCTGCTTTGCATGGGGTCCTTAGCTGCACTTCTGCAAGAAATGGGCCTTGTTGCCAGAATCCCACACAAGGTGCTGAGGCTGTCAAGACTCTTTTCTGTCCGTTTTTCCATTGAGTCTATTAACAATGCTTTGCGGGAGGGAAGGCAGAGTGCATCAGACCATTTTAGAAGTGAGGTGCAAAGGAATGAAGTGACTGGCCCAAAGGGCACAAAGCAAGGAAGCGGCAGAGCTGGGGCTGGAACCCACGTCTCCTGAGCTTGTCGGGCTCATCCCACAGTGTCCTTCCGCCCAAGCGTGCCAGGGCCCTGACCATCTTTCAGAACTTCTCCAGCTTCTCCCCACCAGAGGTGCTCCCTTCCTCTCCTCCCCAACCTCCTAGTGCTGTGGAAACAGGGACCAGAGCCCCCAGCCAGGCAGGCAGCCCACTGGGCAACCACAACGCATCTCGGCTACCCAAGGGTGTACCCAGGGGTGTGCAGGGAGGCACGGGCTGGACTGCAACTTCTCCACATTGTCTCCCTTGAGCTGCACAGGGTCACTGCTGTACACGGAGAGGACGGCAGCCTTAGAGCAGTGGACAGGCAGCCAAGTCCAGTCCTGCCCCTTTCTACAAGGGGCCTAAGCAAGTCACCGCCCTTAAGCTTTCCCATCTGTGGGTATGGACTGGTCAGCCCTGCCGGCTTCTTGAGGCTGTTTTGAGGACCCGATGGAAAATGCCCTTGAGAGGAAGCAAGCATTGCTGCCCTGCAGCCCCACTTGCAGCAGCCTGACCTTGGTCATGGTGATGTTGATGATTTGCGTGGTGCGCCGACGAGAGGAGCGGGTGTTCCGGCCTGAGTCCAGGAAGACATCCCCCAGGGAGTCCAGGCTGCTCTCCAGAGGGGGCTGACCCCGAGCAGGGATGGGGGTGAAGTAGAGACTCTCCAGGGATTCTACCTTGGGGGGCAGACGCTGGGAGATGGGCGAGGCTGGCTCTCCAGGGATGCTGGTGCCCTCTGGCTGGGTACGAGGCAACTTGCTGTGGGGAAAACATCTGTTGAGGTGCCATTCCTGGGGCTACAAGGCATTTTGTCCATCCCTTTGCTCCAAAGCGACCAAGTCCTACATTTATTATTACAAGAAGACCAGGTCAAGCACCCCACCCTCTCTGATTTCTCAGAGGTTATCAAGGAGAGTCCTTGACCTTGGCCTTCCAGCCGTTCTCCATCCCTGGTGAGCCTATACACTCCATGGCTCTCTGAACTCAATACTGGCAATTCCCAAACCCTGCTCCCCAGACCCATATGTCCACAGCCCCAGACCTCCCCCATGGATTCCACAACAAACATGTCCCAAACCAAGTCCATTGTCTGTTCCTCCTCCTGTATCTCCTATTTCAGCAAGTAAGAGCTGGGAGGGGCAGCCTCCACCCAAGCCCCCAGCCACGAACACAGGCACAGTCCTACCTCTTCCCTCTCCGGCCAAACCCAATCGGTGAGTCTCCTGAGAGCTCTCCTAACCACACCGTACTCCACTCTCATGCCCCTCCCTGCCTGCCTCGTCCCCTCTGGCCTAGACTTACAACAGCCTCTGAGAGACACAGAGTGGAGACAAGCAAGGACTCGAGCCAGGCTGCCCAGGTTCAAGCCTAGCCCTGCCACTGTGGCACCTTGGGCAAGTGACTGCCCCTCTGCCCCAATTTCATCTGTGAAAGGAGATAATCATAGACTCTTCCTCAGAGTTGTTAAGGGATAAATGAATTAATACTTTTCAGGTGTTTATAACAGTGTCTGACACACATAAGTGTTTAACATTTCTAAAAACACATTTATTGTTTTTATTAAAGTCTCAGTTTTGCCCTATCAGGACAGGCTTTCTACGATGCAAACCTGACCATGTGCTCCTCAACACATGTGCTCACCCCCCACTCAGTGGGGAGTCCAGCCGCTCCTCCGGGACTTGGGCCCGAGCCCTTGCAACTTCATGTTCCAGCCCATCCAGGCTCTTTCTCGGCCTCTGCTCTCACCACTCTCCGTCCATCAGACACACCCCTACGGCTTCTTTCAAGACTCAGAGCAGGAGTGACAGCCTCCATGAAGCCTTTTCTGACCACTCATTTTTATTTACTCCCACTGTGCTATATACAAACATCTGGCCTAATACCTCTAATACTTTCTTTATTCTTCTCTAAGAATAAGCTTCCAGAGGGCAAAGGGTTCACGTCTTACTTATCTCACAGCCCCAGTGCCCAGGATACAGCCTGATAAACAGTGGGCGCTCAATGGACAACAGACGGAGGGAGGAAGGGTGCCTCCTGACCTCGTGATAGTGAGTGGGGTCCCCTCCTCGCAGCTCAGATCCAGGCTGTCAATGCTCAAGTCCAGCTGAGGCTTAGCCTGGGGCTCTCGGCTCTTTAAGGCGTCAGTCGCCACCTGGAACTTGCCCAGGTCCCGAAGCTGCTGGTCAGCATGGGCAACCTGGGAAGGAGAGGGCCGAGGGAGAGTGAAGGGAGGCCTAAGCAGGGGTGGCTGAGGTGAGGAGGGCATGGGGCCCAGTATGACAGAGGGGAGGGCGTCAGTGCAGCCAGAGCCCTACCTGTGCCTCCAGGCTGCGCACCTGGGCGGTGAGGTGACGGCAGGTCTGCTCGGCCTCCCTGGTCTTCAGCCCAGCCTGCTGCAGCTCCCGGCCCAGCCGATCCGCTTCAGCCCGCAGCTCCTTGTTCTCTGTCTGCAGCTGCTCCAGGCCCCGCAGCTGCTCCTGCAGCTCTTGGTTCTGCTGCTTCTTGGCATCATAATGAGTCTTGGCCTTCTCCATCTGGGTGGGTGGAAGGGCAGGTGGGTTGGTGGGGCTGGAGTGGGCTGGGGCGGGAGGGCAGGTGGGCAGGACCAGGCTCCTCACCTGCAGCTTGTAGTGCTCAGCCGCCTGCTCCTTCTGGCTCAGCTGGGCCTGCAGCTCATTCAGCTGGGCCTGGAGGCGCTGGGCCTCTTGCTGGCTCTCACCTCCCTGGGCCTGGAAAGCACGAGAAGGGCTGATCAGGGCTGCTGGTCTGTTTGCTCCACCCTAATCCACAGCCTCCTGGGCTCCATGGATGTTTTCAGACTCCTGCCTATCCTCTCAGGACACACAAAAAGACCTTTTAACCCCTCCCAACTCCAGCCTACCAAAACACCACACACCCCTCGAAGTGCACCTTCTATAGGAGCTTTTCCTGTCCAGCTGATGCCATTTCTGGAAGAGTTCTGGCAGCCTGCCTTTGCTTCTTTGAGACCAGGCACAAACCATCTCACTCTCTCTCCATGAGTACAGTCTCCCCGAGGAGGAAGGGCACTGATCCCCAGGCAACACCAGGGTGCAGAGCATGGAGCTAGGCACACAGCATGTGTGCTGAGGACACGCGAATTCATTTCTCCTCAAAACCACTCTAGGAACTAACTATCTCCACTTCAGAGGTGAAGAAACTAAGCTCAGAGCTTGAAAGCAAATTGACCAGGGTCACAGTAACTAAACAGCAGAGTAAGACTTGAACCTTGGTCCACCTGATTCCAAAGCCTGTGTGGGCTCATTTATGATGCCAGCACTGCCTCCTGTCCAGACCATAGACTCCCGGGGAGCAGGGCCTGTGGCGCATTCTCTGTCCGCCTACACCACCTGCAAATACTACTTCTGTAGCAGGCACTGGACAGGGCCATCCAGCCTTACCTCTCCACATCTCCCAGCACCAGGAAGGCCCCTAAGAAGGGTGTAATAAGCATCTGTTTATCACGTAATTGTGACATGGTGTGGAGTACATGGCAGGGAGCTGGGGAAACAAAGCTCTGAGCTCCCACCAACTCCTGTGACCCTCCCAGGGCCACTGGTGCCAAATTCCTTTGCCCCTAACTAAAAGCTGTGACGCCTAGAGCTGCAAAAAAGCAAATATTAAACCAAAGAAGGTGACATCGCTGAAAGCATTAAGAATATTAAATTGCATTGTAATATTAAACGTTACTGATGCTCCTCCCCGAGATTTAGCAGTGCAACCCAATTAAACTTTCTGCAGTGATGGAAATGTTCTGATTTGCCCTGTCCGGTACGGCAGCCACTAGCCACACATGGCTACTGAGCAGTGGAACTGCGGCTAGCGCAACTGAGAAACTGAATTTTTAATTTAATTTCAATTTAAATAACCACACATGGCTAATGGCTACTGTAGCAGACAGTGAAGGTCTGGGGGTTGGGAGCCACTCTGGTCTTCCCTCGAGAGCTCCCAGAGGCACAGGCAGGGCTCCTGAGGCTGCCAGGCCCCAGGGTGCCCCAACCCAGGGGCTTAGCACCTTCCCCCACCCCGCTCAACCTGAGGCCAGCAGAGGGCAGGCCCATCCCCCAGCTGTCCCACCTTCAGCTTCTGCTGCTGCACCTTGCTGGCTTGGTCATGGTCAGCTAGCTTCTTACTCAGTTCTTCCACCTGGGGCAGGAAGGGAAAAGGAGAAGACAAGACTCAGGAGGCCTTCCCCTGGATGTCCAGACAAATTACAGGGTTTTCCCCAGACCAGTCCCCAGTGTTCCTGGAAGAAGAAACTCGGGTCCTCTCTCTGGCCTCTAATTAGGGAACGGCCTGCTGCCCAGGCTGGTCAGCAGGACGTGAGTGACGTGACCCAACTCAAGTGCTGCCAGAGCCACCTGCCTGTGCTCGCCTCCAACCCCCGCCTGCAGAGACAGAGACAGCAGAGCCGACTCGGGAGCTGACACCCCACCAAGCCCTACTGCCGCGGCCGCTCCCAGCCCCAACCTCCCCGGGCAGGACAGGACGAGGGGACCCAGTCTACCACTCCAGCAGACGTACTCAATGAATACCCATCCCCCCTCCTCCCAGAAACGGCCAGAGCAAAAGCCAGCTGCTCGGACCTCTTCCCAATATCCACAAGCTGTTAGGGTTGGCGCTGGCGGTGTGGCTGCTGTGATTAGCACTGGGGGTCAGGCTGCTGGAAGAGGAGAGCAGGGGCAGCACACGTACTCCAAGCCCACCCCACTCCCACAGAGAGGAAGAGCGAAGGGAGGGAGGGGACGAGAGGGAGCGTAACAGCCACAAACACTCCTGGCTCCCCCAGGCATTCCAGGAGCTCAAGCGTGATCAGCAAAGGCGAGAGGCAAGGGCTCCATTGCTAACTGTTTGCTATTCAGTTTGACCTCCCCCATCATCTCAGGCTCCTCGGAGGAGGTGATGGGAGGAGAGAAGGGCCAACTCCTCAGCAGGCCCGAGGTGACAGGGTAGGAGGGGTGGTGGAAAGGGTGCTCCCACTAAATACCAGTTCGATAGCTTTGACGTCTAGGGCAGCAGAGATCCTTGTGAGGGCGCGGCAGCCACACCTCACCTCCTCTGACTTGTGGGAGCCCCTCCTCTCAACCTTGGCCTTCCTGCTCCCAGACGTCTCTATTCCATGCTCGGGGTTAAAACCCCAGAGGGTGATGGGCAGGCATCCTGAGCTCACAACCCCCCTAATCTGTGGGGACCTCCTGCACATCATCTTTCTGGTTTCTGTGGGAAAGAAGGGGCCTGTGTTAAACAAGGCCCACGGGCATCCTGTGAGTCCCCACAGTTGAGTACCCAAACTCGGAGCAGGACTTGGAGGTTTGGGAATCCCAAGAGCAGTCTGTCGCTGGATCTGCTATGCGAAAGATGAAGCCTACCCTACCCCTCATCCCTGACAAGCGATGAAAGCACAGAAAAGTGGAGAGGCCGACCTGGGATGGGTGGGATGAGGCCTGAGAGAGGGCCTTGCACACCGCACTCCGGGGCGGCCTGGGCCTGGGTTCCATGGCTTGACCCTGCCCCCTTCACAAACAGTTCACAACAGGCGCCAGCGGAGGCAAGCTGCAGCCACCGTCATGCACCGAGACCAGTCACCGCTTAAGCAGCCAGCATTTAGCGAGGACCTCAGGCATTACCTGCTTAGTTTGCTCTCTCTGAAATAACTCTAGCTGCTCCACCTGTGCGTGGGGAGGGGCAACGGAGACAGCATGAGATGGGGCCAAAGAGGCACTGGCCCTGGTGCCAGGCTGACCTCACCGAGGCTCTAATCATCCCCCCCATGGAACTAGACGTCTAAACATTTTTGTAAATGCTAGCTCGGCTCATTCTAGTCGCCAGTGGCTCTCGGGGACTCCACTGCAAGCGCGCCTCCTCACGACACTGTGCCTCAATGGGCTGATGGCCTTTGCAGCCTGACTCTCCAGGGACAGAGGCTTCGGAGAAGAGGCTATTGGTATTTTCTGTAGGCCAACGAGGGGGCAACAGACTTGAACTCTACCAGTCACCTCTCTTCCTCTGCCACCCAGTGAGTGTGGGGAGACAAGACACTCTAATCATGTGGGAGCCGGAGGCCCAGGAATGCAGAGGGACAGTGTCCCCCTCCCGCAGGTCTGCTCTCTGGGGGCATGCTTGAGCTGGGTGCCTCACCTGGGCAGTGAGTTTCTGCCTCTCCTCCTGGAAACGCTGCCTCTCCTCCAGGACCTTGACCTTGGCACCCTCGTACTTGGCAGTCATCACTTCCAGCTCCCGGGCAGTACTCTGTGCCTCCCGCTGCATCTCGGCCAGACGGGTCTCAGCCTCAGCACGCACAGCTGCCAGCTCTTGGCCGTACTTCTCCCGGGCCTGGTCCAGCTCCACTTCCAGAAACTGCCGGCCGAGGTTGGCCCGCTCTCCCAGCCCCCGGTTCTCCTCCGCCAGCAGGCCATGAGCCTTCTTCAGCATGCTCAGCTGCTCTGCGTAGCTGGCCTTCTCTGCCCGCAGCTGCTGGGCTGCTCGCTCCTGCTCTGCCACCTTCTGCCGCAGGGGCACCAGCTCCCCGAGCTCGCGCTGGGCCCGCAGCAGCTCGGCCCGCAGCCCACCGGCTGCCTGCTTGCTCTGCTCCAGCTCCTCTCGATGGCGCTTCTCAGTGGCTGCCTGCTCAGCCTGCAGCTGCTGGCACAGGTGCTTAGCGGGCAGCAGCTCGCTCACCAGGGCCTGCGTGCTGGTGTGCTCAAGCTGCAGGGCAGAGAGGGCCTGCTCCTTCTGGAAGAACTTCTCCTGCCAAGCCTTCAACTCTTGGCCCAGCTCTTCCGCTCGCTCTGCCTGCGAGGCCAGCTCCTGCCTCAGGCTCTCAGAAGCCACCCGCTGCTTCTCCGCCTCCTCCCGGAGGGTCTGGACCTCCTCCCGCAGAGCGGAACTGCGTTCCGCGGCCCTGGCGCTGCTGCTGGCCGTCTCTGCCTGGAGCAGACGCAGCCTCTCTTCCAGCTTCTGACTCTTCTCTGACTCGGCAATAACCAGCCGCTTCAACTCCTTGCTCTCGCCTTCCTTCTCCAGCACCTGGCGATTCAGGATGGACACCTCCTCCTCCAAGCTGCTGATGAGGCTGTTTTTCCTCTCAGCCTCCTGCTGACTCCGGGCCACCTGTGCCTTCCACCCATCCTCAGCCTTGCTGTGCTCTTGGGCCTTGGCGCGGAGGGTGGCCAGCTCCCTTTGGGCTGAGGCTAAGGTGTCCTGACCGCTCCCCAGCTCCTGGGCCTTCTGCTCTAACTGGCCCCGCAAAGTCTCCAGAGCACCGGCCTGCTCCGCGTGGGAGGCGCGCTGAGCCTCGAAGCTGCGCTCCAGGCTGGAGGACTTCTCCTGATACTCGCGGACCTGCTGCTCCAGCCTGCTCACCTCTGCCCGCAGAGCCTCCAGCTCCGGGCCTGTCTGCTCCGTCTTTCCAGCAGCCTCAGACTGGGCTCCCGACCCGGAAGCGTCTTCTCGGCCGGCCGCCCCTAGAGACTGTGGGCACTCCTCCTCTTTCCTGGCCAGCTGTTCCTTCAGTCGCTCCACGGTCTGCTGAAGCTCCTTCAGCTCTGCCCCCTGGGCTGCCTCCTGCCCACGAAGCTTGGCCAGCTCCTGATCCTTCCCCTCCTTTTCCATCAGGGCGCGGGCCAGTGCCTCCTGCAAGGCGGCAAACTCCACACGCTGCTCGTTGAGGGCATTCTGCAGCCGCATCTCAAGCTCGGCCTTGGCAGCCTTCTCCAGGGCAAGGTCGGCTTGGGCCCGGCCCCGCTCCTGGGTCAGCCGCGCCACCTCCCTCTCCTGCTGCCCACGCTCCTCCTGCTGCTGCCCCTGGCTCTCCATCAGCGCAGCCCGCAGCCTCTCCAGCTCACTGCCCATTTGCTCTGCCTCACGCTCCATGGCCTGCAGTGCAGCCTGCGTGCTGCAGAACGGGCGTCCCTGGTGCTCTTTCAGCCACTCCGACTCTCTGTCTCCTGCCCTGGGCGGCTCCTTGAGTAGCTCCTGGGAGGCCGTTTCATGCTGCTCACCCGCCTTGCGCACCAAGGCCTCCAGGCGGGCCACCTCCTTGCTGGTGGCAGCCATCTTCTCCTGCAGAGCAGACAGGTCGTCTGCGAGCTTCTGGGCCCTGACCTCCTTCTCCTGGACCTGCTGCAGGGCCCTGGCCAGGCTGGCGTGGAGCTGAGCAAGCTCACTCTGCTGCCGGCCGATCTGGAGCTCGCTGTGGGCCTCTATCCCTGCCACCTTCTCCTTTGCCTCCTGCAGCTCCTGGCGGGCCTTCTCGCATTCCTCCTTCAGGGCCATCAGCTGTTCCTGGAATATGGCGCCGTACTGCGCCTCCTCCTGCTGGCTGTCCTCGTACCGCTCACGCCAGGTGGCCACCTCCTTGGCAAGCTGCTCACACTCACTCTCGGCCTCGCGCTGGGAGGCTATGGCCTCAGCCAGCTCCTGCCGCAGGGCTTCCGTCTTGGCCTGATGGGCCTCCCCGAGCTGCTGTAGTCGGGCCTCCAGCCCCTTGCGCCCGGCCTTCTCTTCTTCCAGCTCCTCCTGTTCCTGCTTGTGCTGCTCCACCAGGCTCCGGGCCTCTGCCTCCAGCCTGGAGATGCATCGCTGCCGCTCTTCCAGGATGTCTGCAGCCCTGTGCTTCTCCTCTTCCAGGCTGTCCTTGGTGACCTTCAAGGACTCCTCAAGGGCCCGAACCTGCTCCTGGAGCTGGGCCTTCTCCTGGGCCACTGTTTCTCTCTCGGTTGCTTTTTGCTGCTCAGACCTCAGCTGGGCCTTCAGCTCTGCCACCTGGGCCTGCGCCTCACACCGCTCCTGATGGGCTGCCTCAACATGGGCATGGAGCTCCTCCACCTTCTGGCTCAGCTCTGCCTTCTCCCGCCGGGCCTGTGTCACCGAGGTCTGGGCACTGTCCCGGGCTTCACTAGCAGCCTGAAGCTGCTGTTGCAGGACCTCCAGCTTGGCGGCCTTCTCCTTCTCCAATGCCTCCAGCTGCTGGAGGGCCACATCCCTCTCCCGTAAAGAGGCCTCCCGCTCCTCAGCCGCGGTGGCCAGTTGCTGGGCGTGGTCCCGCCGGGTGGCCTTCTGCTCCTTGGCGGCCTCTTCCAACTGCTGCTCCTTCTGCTTCAGGCTGCTGCTCAGCTGCTCCACCTGCTGGCGGAGGCTCTGGGAGGCCTGTTCCTGCCGCTGGAGGGTCTGCGCGAGCTGCGCCTGCTCTGTTTGGGCCTGCTGCTTTAGGCCAGCCAGTTCTTGATCCCGCTGCTGGACGGTGGCATTGAGGGTGGCGAGCTCAGAGGTCATCGTGGCCACCTGGGCAGACAGCCGGGCCCCCTGAGCCTGAGAGGCCTGCTCCAGCTCTTCCTTGGCCTGGCCAAGGTTGGACAGGGAGCCCTGCAGCTCGGCAATCAGGCTGGCCAACTGCTGCTTTTCTTCTTCAAAGTGGCTCCGCTCGGCAAGCAGCTTGGCTTCCCGCTGGCCCAGCTCAGTCTCCAGCACCTCCACTCTGGCTTGGAGCTGGGTGTTGTCTGCAGCTAGAGTGGCTGCCTCTTGCTTGAGAGTTTCCAGCTGGTGAGATAAAGAGACAAATGGGGCTCAGCACGACTCCGCAGTCTCCCTGGCCCCTCTGGGGATTGAGGACCGCCAGGAGCCTGAACATGGCGAACATGGGTCTGCTGCAATCCCAGCACACAGGTCTCACCCCTGCCCCTGAGATCCTACCTGCAAGACGTCACCCAGCACCTCGCCCTTCTCCTGGGGTGGGTTCTCCCGGAGCTGGGCCAAATGTTCTTCCAGCTGTGAAAGTTTTCCCTGAAGGATTTCATTCTTCTCTTCAAGGCATTTCTGGGAGTAAACAAGAGCCCCATGTTAACAGAAGTGGAACAGGCACCAGATTACCATACGAACCCTTTTGAACATCAACAAAACATAAGACCCGATTACCTCATTACCAAGATCTCCTTTTGCCCTGACCTAGGGGAACTTGCAGAAACCAAGGACCTGGGACCATGAGCGGCCTGACTTTCTAGCCCTAGTACCAGGGCTCAATTAAGTCAAGTGACCTGCTCATTTCTTCTCCAAGGCTGCTGAGTTTACTCCAGATTTCCTCACTGTATGCCTTTCCTCAGTCATGTCTTGGCTCTCAGATAATCCAAAAACCCACCAGCTTAAAAATATCCCAACAGTCTGAGCATCAACAGCAGCAGCATCCCCTGGTCCCCTGCCCGACTTTACGCCACTGTTCACTAAGTACCTACAATGGGCCAGGCACTGTGCTGGGTACCTCTCTGAATTTCTAACCTACCCAAAAGATCTGGGAGGTAGCTACTACCATCCCTTTTTTGTTTTTTTTTTTTAAAGGGTAAGAATCTGAAGCTCAGAAATTAAGTGCCTTGCCCCCGGGCTACAAGGTTATTAATAAGTGGCAGAGCTGGATTCTTAGCAGCAATAATAATAACAGCAACTAATTCACTGAGAGCTCACTTTGCACCAGACAATGTGTGTTCAGTGCTCTATATGCATTATCTTACAACGGATGATGAGGCAGCTACCCATTCTTTTTCCCATTTTAGGAAAAGGAGGCCTAGAAAGAAGTCAAGTAACTTGTCCAAGAGCCACACCTTGTAAACAGCAGAGACAGGATTCATAGGTGTACTGGCCTGAAGCCCATTACAGCACACTATTAAGCCTTGACAAGTAGTCAGCATAATTCCCAAAGGCCCCAAAGAATAGAGCGGTAAACGGAATTCAGCTTTGAGTGTGTGGTCAAGACTGTGACCCTGACTTCCCGAAGCAGAGGGTTACCTTATCTTGCAGGGCTGTGCCGAGCTCCTTCTCCAGATGGGTCTGCTTCTCCACCCACTCCCGAGTGGCCTTGCTGTGCTCTTCTGTCAGTTCATTGAGGGCCCCCTGTAGTTGCTGCAGGTGACTGGCAAACTCCCGCAGCTAAGACAGACAAGAGGGAACGCCCATCACCCCGGGTCAAAACTGCCAACACCACTGCTATCTGCCCCCTGAGCTCCAGGGCCTGGATGGCTCCCATTAGCCTTCCAACCTTCCTCAAACCAATCGCAACTATTCACGTCTCTGACTCAGGACTACAAATCAAAACTTAGGGCCACCAGCTGGTCCCTGGCAGGAGCCAATTACGGAATGAGGACATTCTCCTCAACCCTCTTTGGGGGAATTTTCCAGACCAATTCAAGCTAAGGGGCTTCCAGGTGGGGGCCAGAAACCTCAACACTCACCTTAAAGGAAAGGTCCCCATTCTCTTCAGAAAGCTGGTTAATTTTGCGATCCATCTGGCTCTTCTCTGTCTTCAGGTCCTGGCACTGCCTCAGAGTTTCGTGGAGCCGTATGGTGAGGCTGCAAGCGAGGGGAGCAGTGAGGAAAGAGCATGTCTCCCCTGCCCCGGGTGTGGGAAGGACGGTAGGGAGCACTGTACCTCTCATTCTTGCCACGGAGCTCCTCAAGCTCCCTGGGCTCCAGCGGACTGGCCGCCTGCTTCTCGTGCAGCAGAGCCAGGCGGTCGATGCGCTGCTGCATCATGGCTATCTGCGCGTCTGCCCCAGAGGAGGGGAGAAAAGAGGAGAGTTAGCACAGGACTAAGGGGAGGAGGGGGAGGGAGGAGGGGGAGGAAGGAGGGGGAGGGAGGAGGGGGCGTCCAGTCCCAGGGAAAGGAAGGAGGGTGGCAAGGACAGAACCAGCTTCCAGGAGGTCAGCCTGACAGGCCCAGGGCTGAGCTCTAAGGTCCCAGGCCAGCAGAGGGGCCAACACGGAAGACAGAGGGGCCACGCCTCAGGCAAGCCCAGCGCTTCCCCGGATGAAAATCCCAAATGCTGCCCGTTAACACACATCTGCCAGCGGCCAGCCACCTACCCTTCTCTGTGAGGAGCTTGCGGTTCTCGGCCAACTCCAGCTCAAGCTCGTCTCGATTATTTCTCTCATCTGCAAGCTGCTTCTTCAGCCGCCTCATCTGGAATTGTGGGGTCTGCAGAATGTCACCCATGGGGGAGGCTGGAGAACCTGGGAGGAAGCTGAGGAAGGAGATGGTCCAGATGCCATGGTCAGAAACTGACATGAGGGCTGAAGCTACTGACCACAGGCAGGGCTGGGTGAGCCGGGCCCTATGGCTGTGAGCACCGGCTGCGGGGCCCAAACACCTGGGTTCTGTCTGCAGTGCTACCTCGTGCCTTACGACATGACCCTGAGAAAGCTTTTCTTCTCCTTCCTCCAAGGCTTAATTTTCTCTATGCCCTCCCCCGCCCCCATCGGTGCAAAAGGAGTGCATTCCCTTTGCCTCTACAGAGCTGCACTAGGAGAACGGACTTTAGCACAGTCTCCAGGGAAGCAAGAAATTCTATAAACAGAGAACAGCCTTTGAGAGGCCTTCTGCCGAGGACAGATCCCAACCAATTCCCCCATTAGTACTGGGGCAGGGGAGGGCATCCCAGATCTACAAGATACTCCAAGCACTCTTGATGACGTAAGGGGCTGGTCAACAGCTTAGCCTCTAGGATGCAGGGATCTGAAGACTGGATGTTGAGGCCCCATCCCGGGAGAAGAGGCCCAGCACATACTTGTTCCCACTGGAAGAGGCGACTTTCTGTAGCTCTAGGAAGCGAACCTCCCTCTTGGCCTGGTGGCTGGGTGGGGAGAGCTCTTCAGAGATGGTGCTGGAACAGGGGGAAGGGACAGGAGCTAGAGGGGAAGGAGTAAACAAGCCAAAGAGAGGTTAGTAAGAGGGTGGACAGATTTGCATCTTTACACAATTTGAGAACTCGCCTTAGTGGGAATGAATCCAGACACTTATAGGTAAGCTGCAGAGGGAGGCGCCTGGGCAGAACCTGAAGCCTGGTGTCTGGGTTATCCAGAGGTCAGTGCCCTAGGCCAAATCAAGCAAGGGGCTTCCGTTTCCACAGATCACCAGCACTCAAAGAGCGCAGTGAAGTGACTGTGTCCCCCGTGCTCAGAGACTGGACCAAGTGCTCACGCTTTTCCCTCAAGCCATCCCTGAGCAGATCTCCTCTCAGCCCCAATGACCTCTCGAGTCAGAGCCACCAGCCTCCTTGCCGAAGCCCTCCATTCTGAAATCGTGCACTGCCAGCATGACTTCTTTCTCAAAACCTCCTCTTCCCTTGGTTCCCACGGTGACCGTCGCATGGCCCTCCTACTTCTAACACCGGGTCTCCGTCTCCCTCACCTGCTCCTCCCTCCCTCTCCCACCTGCCCTCCAAGCCCCAGAGCTCTGATGGGGCCCATGTGCTCTGCCCACGGTGCCCAAGGCTTCAACGGCCATCCATACACAGACTTGCAAGCCCACAGCCTGGCCCAGAGCCCTCTCCTGCATTCTAGACTCACATCTGCAACATCTCCACCTGAAGGGCTCACGAGGAACCTGAACACAAGGAACATCAAATTCAGTGGCTGGATGAACGTGCCTAGACCCACACCTTACACCCTGTTGTCGTTAGATGGCTCTTCCAAACAGGCAGCACTCTCACTCTTTCTGAGGTACTTCCAGCAAGACACTCGGTAGATTCGATATCTCCCCGTTCTAGCACTTATTCCTTATCATACATTCTGGTTTATGTATCTGCCTTCCCACCTAGAACACGGGCATTATGTAGGAAAAACAATTTTCTAAGACTGTGTACTCCCAGCTTATAAGCCTAGAGTAATGACTGTTTAAACTATGAAACACAACACAAGACGTGTGTGTGTGTGAGGGGGGGCGGGTAGTCACGGAGGACCCGCAGCGGACATGCTCCCTCATAACTGTTCTGCTCAGCTGCTGCCAGGCACAAGAAGGAGCTCTGTGGGAACTGGGATGATGGCAACATGGCCCAGAAACCAACTTACCCCCTTACACACGTCTCCTAAGCACCAACTCTGTGACTTGTGTTGGGGCAAATCCCCACTGCACTTCCTGACAACTCAGCATCCTAGCAGTCCCCAGCTCAGAAAAGACAGGATCCTTGGGAGTGATCCCAACTTACCTTTCTGTAAGAAGTTCTCTAAGTCCTCATTCAGGTTTAGCCCATCCTCATGGTCCAGCACAAATTTGAGAATGACAGCTAACTCAGCCTGGACCACAGACAGAGAAAGAGCATCATTTAGGTGTTCAGGAGGCCCGAAGGGATGGAGGGCACCATCCTGGCCGTGCCAGCCCTAGGAGCCTGCTGGAGCCCATTCTTCCTCTCAGACCTGAAGACCCATGGTCCAGCCAAGAACACTCCACCAGAGACATGTTCACCCTACTTGTCCCCAGCCCCTCTTCTCCCCTAAAGATGCACCCAGGGTGAGACAGAGGTCCAAACTGACTTTGCTCCTGACCATGAGATGAGAACAGGCAAAGTAATGCAGTCAGAAAGCTTTTATACATAACCCCGTTGGCCTCTTCCAGCTGACCTCACTGTTGTTCTTTGTCTGAGTGAGAACACCTCCAGGGCTCATCCAAAGCTTAGCCACCAGCAGGTATAATCTTGCCTTCTCTGTCTGAATTCCAAAGCTACAGAGTTGATCTGATTATCCTGGTCATCTCTGTAGTTCCTTATTCCTTTAGAATTTGTTTCTACCAGGTCTATGATCAGCTTGGAGCAGAGAAAAGGTTAAAGAAAGGAAGGAGGGCTTCCCTGGTGGCGCAGTGGTTGAGAGTCTGCCTGCCGATGCAGGGGACGCGGGTTTGTGCCCCAGTCCGGGAGGATCCCACATGCCACGGAGCGGCTTGGCCCGTGAACCATGGCCGCTGAGCCTGTGCTCCGCAACGGGAGAGGCCACGGCAGTGAGAGGCCCGCGTACCGCACCCCACCCCACCCCCCCAAAAAAAAAAGAAAGGAAGGAGCCACCCATGCCTCCCACTACAACCCCCAACCCCAGAGACGAGCCACGAGCTAAGTGAGTACGAAATGGGATGACTCAACATTTCTATCACCACATGAAAGGCCACAGCTCTCTGGACACTGCCCCACCAGTCACCTACATTACCCACTGTGGCATCCCAGCTGCTTCTGCTCTGGAAAATAAAGGACAGCTGCTCATATAGGAAGCAAGGAAAACATCAGGACCCATATGGCAGGTAGCTCCTGGAAACCAGGTCAATTCCCTCTCTAATGAAGCAGATGCACCAACTCCTCTTCACTTAGGGACCATGCAGAGGAGGGGAGAGGACATAACCGCTCTGAGCTAGACTGTCATGACGGACAAAGACATTCTCACTAATCCTTCCTACTAGAGGAAAGGAGGAAGAAATGGAGTGACAGTTTGTGTAAAACACACACACACACATATGGGAACACATATACGAAGAAAGAATAATTTCTACGTACCAAACAGTTCAGGTACGGGTACAGTTAAATTTATGTACATGAAAAGGACGTGGAAGTATATCCTTTAAAAGTTAGCAGTTATTGCTGAGAATGAGATTACTGGCAACTGTTATTTCCTTCTTTGTGCTTTTCTATATCTTCCAGACTTTCTATAATGAATGGCTATAACTACTATAACATAATTTTTTAAAAAAACAACATATGTTGTTTAAAGAAAAACAACTGGAATGAGGTAAAACACAGGCAAGACCTGCTGGGTGGGGTGGAGGCACAAGGGCTTACCTGAATCTTGTATTCAAATTGTTCCCAGTCCCTGGGACTTCTGGAGCTCATGGAGGAGTGGTATAAGAGCAGCATGGTCATCTAGAAGCCAAACAGGAGGGAATCACTGAGCAGGGCTCTCTTCTCGGTTCCCAACCCCTGCCCCACTCTGGGGACTCTGAGCTTCTGAGACCCTTCCAAAGCTCCTAGAATTCAGCAGCCCCAGGCCGCTGCCCTTAACTGCATCAGGAATCACTTGATTGAGGACTCAGTGCTCACTGTGCAAAAAGCCAGGTGCCAGAATTCCTGCATAACTAAATTCCTGGACTCATGGAACCCTGGGTATGAAGCTTAAGGCATCCTCTATAGGCCAGCACCCAGAAACAGAAGAGGGAATGAAGCGGACTGAGCTAAAAAGAAAAGTGTGACGACAGCTGGGTGAGGCCTGATTCCTACCAGGTCTCCACTGAGGCCACAGTAATGATCTAGTCAAGCTCTCTGTCATAAAGGTGAGCTCCTAAAATCCTTGGCTGAATCAGCCTCTGCCTCACTAGGTAGCTGCCTGGACCTACCGCCAATCTCCACGAGGCCCAGAAATAAAGCCCCACCACTTCTTCTGGGTTAAGAGAAGGCTCCTCTGAAGGCCCCTCTGGTGCCACCCTCCCCCCAGACCAGTCTGGTATTCCACGGGTACCTTGGCAAGTTCCAGCTCTGATCCCTCCATCACCTTCTGCACTGACACCAGGCATTCTGGAGAAGAGGGATGTTTTCGGTTTTCTGTAACGACAACAATGTAGAAAACAAGGTGAATTTCCTGGGGACCATCCCTGAGATCGTCAGAACACATCACAGTCAGAGGAGCAGAAAGGCTGGTGGGACCAGGAGACGCAGGGCTCCTTACTCCTAGGTCCCCTCTCGCCCAACATACACGTTTCCACCTGAAGTTAGTTCTATCCTGGATTTGGTCCAAGGACTACAGGGATAGTTCAACAAGAAAGCAGGCTGGAATTCACAGCAGCTCTGGGGCCTGACATTGCACTCACCTACCCACGCACCAACTCCCACTCAGCACCACAGAGGAGGAGCCCAGAGATTCCAGGTCACTCAAGAGCCTCATTCCAACTGCGGCTGCAGAGGAAGCCCTGAGTCAGACCAGGGCTGGGACACCTGGTTCTTATGCTGCCAGAGGGGCATGGCTCAATTACTAACACCCTGATTTATCTAAATCCATTATCACCTTTCTTATAATTCTCTTGAGGTGGGGATGGTAGATAGCTCCCGTGTCAAAGATGAGGACTCTGTCCGCAGCTATATGAGGGAGGGGAATTCACAAGTGCTGTGCTAGAAGCTTTGCATGTGTTATTTTTTTTTAATATTAATTCACTCATTCATTTATTTATTTGGCTGCACCGGGTCTTAGTTGCGGCATGCGGGATCTAGTTCCCTGACCAGGGATCGAACCCAGGCCCCCTGCATTGGGAGCACGGAGTCCTAACCACTGGACCACCAGGGAAGTCCCGCATGTGTTCTTATTTACTCTATCCATCAACCTTAAGAGCAATTACTATGATCTTCATTTTAAAGACAGGGAACCCATGTCCAGAAAGGTCACACAAGCAGTAGGGTAGGAGGCCCAAGACTTCAACCTTAACCTGCCTGTGCCCCTATACCTATCACCTAAGCAATTAATTCAATGTTATCAGGGTAAAATGTTTTTCTTGCAAGGGGAAGAGGGTAACATGGATCTTTCTGTCTCCTTGCAGTGGGAGGAATGGGAGCCCAAGGTGATGAGTCCCCAAAACCGACCCTCTGGCTCTACCTGGATCCTGAAATGGGCTCTGGGACTGCAGGGACACTCCTCCCCAACTGGTGCAGGCATCACCAGGCCCAGGGAAGCCACCCCAGTCGTACTCATCTTGGTGGTACAGAGTGGGCAGCCTCGAGCCTTTGCTCCCCCAGATACCTGGGACCTGGTTCTTCCAGGTCCAGATCCCCAAGTCCCAGGAGCTGAGGAAGCAGCTCCTTCCCAGCTAGATAAGAAAGGTGCTTACTCTGCAGAAAACTGCACACAAATTCCAGTCTCTCTGGCACCGGCTGCTGCAGGATTTGCTGCCCTTCGTCAGTGCCGTGGCTAGAAAAAGAGCAAGTATTAGAACCAGAGTACTTAGCCATCCTTCCCTCCTTGCTACTGCATTACATACCACCTTCCCAACCCTTCAGGCTGGATCTGTGCTGGATCTGGGGGAGAACCAGACCAGACATTGGAGGCGGGGGAGAAGATACCGAGACACCATTTAGCCAGAAGGAACTGTGTCGTGGGTGAGAAGTGGGGCCTTGAGGCATGAGGTCCTCCTGGAAAAGACGGCATTTGTGAATATCAAAAAGCTCTGTGGGAAGGGGGTTGAGAGGCGATGGAGGCAGCACAGATGACTGGAAAGCTAGGACTGATAGCCTGCAACGGCTCAAGTGTAAAACGTCAGGATGCCTGCGAATGTGGCTAGAGTACGAGTCAGAGAGGACTATGGAAAGGGAAAAACAGATCTAAAAACTGGAAGAACAGGAGGGAACAAGGCTCTGAAGTGACAGGGCAAAGTTCAACACACACTGAAGGCTGAGGTGGCCTCCAAGAGGCCAGGCCAAGGGACAATCACTCTCGATCTGTGGCCTTTGTGGTGCTTGTGTTTGTTTAAGTGGAAAGGCAAGCAAAGTGTGGAGAGCAATGAGGGCAGGGAGGCAGCAGGGGGAGCTCTCACACTGCCCTGGCCCCTTGACCCGGCCCCTCAGGCTAAGTGCAGTTTCATTTTCGGAAGGGACTACCCTTACTTCAAGTTAGAAAGCTGACTTTTCTATCTAGGCTACGGCTGAAGATACTGATTGAAAAGCCTCCTGTTCTTCAGAACCTGAATCTCTAGGTTTCAATCAACTTTCTGGAGGGCAGGGCAGACTCTAGAATCCTCCAGTGCCAGACATCCTGCAAAGCACAAGAAGCATCCTAGGCAAGACCACGAGAGTAGCTCCCTGCAGCTCCCACTGGATTACAAAGGCTTCTTCCAAGTGAACCCCCCACAGGAAGCACTTTGGGTAGCTGGTCTGTGATTAGGGACACCTACAAAGTCTTTTAGAGATACTCATCTCCTCACAGACTCCTGAAAGAGCCATCTTCCCTACCCATCCACAATCTGGACTGTTGTGACTCTCTTTGCCCTCAGCACAGAGTAGTAATTTACCTAAGTGTATTCCATTGGATAAAAATAAACAGGGTTCTTGGGCTAAATGTTTGAGAAATACTGGGTTAAACCAAACTGAACATTTTCTAAAGAAGGTATAAACACGCATTATTTCCTAAACCTATCTGACCACAAACCTCTTCTTTCCCCCACTGAGCCCCTGGGATAAGTACAGGTGCATGGAACATGCTTTGAAAAACACTAGTCCTGGGGAAATCCAGCCCATCCTTTAAGACTGCACTCAAGTCTCATCTCTGGCAGGAAGCCAAGCAGAACCACTGCTAGTCATGTCTCCCCTCTGCTTCTCAGGAATTCCTACAGGACTCACGGATACAGGTGCATCATTTATAACTGACCGCTCTTTGTGAGCTGAAAGCTAGGAATACAGCAGGTGCTGAGTACATATGGGCGGACTGACAGATGAGGAATACTTTTTACTGGGAAGAGCAGAGGTCAACGTCAGTAAGACAAATGTCAGGGCTTTAAGTTTTCTGGAAAAATGCCTCCACTAAACTTTGCTATGCAAGCCTCATAGATATCAAAGAAATGGGACAGCCTTTTTGCTTCAGGCTATTCACGCCCAGGAAAACAGAAAGGGAAACTTATCAGAGGGCTGGAGCCCAAAGAATTCTCCCAGAGAGAAGGCCAAGTGGCCAAGGAACAAGCTTTTGTTCGATTCCCACAGCTATCTGCCACCAACCCTGCCATCCTTCACTGCCTTTCCTGAGAACTAGGTGTCTGATTTCAGTTAGCAACAGTAGGAGCATCACAAATGAATCAGCCAGAACACGTTCACCAAGAACGTGTTTTCCCAAAGGAAGTTGGTCTGAATCGTCCTGGATTTGAGATGGAAATCAGGGTTAACCTGGGATTTCAACAGCCCCTCCATCCAACAAACACACACAGTCTCTCTCTCTCCCCCCACCCCTCCCCCCACACGGCTCTTCTAGTCTAAAGCTCAGGCAGCACCTTAGAAAACAACTTGGAAAATGGGCATCTTGAATTTTTGACCCTCCTTATGAAAATTTCCCACAGGGTCATAAACCTACAATGGCTAAACCAAGGACATCCATCCTCACCCCTGGACACATCTACTGCTCTTGTCATCAGGCCAAGGAAATTTATCTCCTCAAAAGCAAAAGCTCCTTGTCTGAAGTCCAAAAAAAGCATGCTGCACCCTACTGCGTGTTACAACAAGGCATATCATACCTGGCTGCCTCTCCTTTAGTGATGTTAAATTGTAGGTTAGGTATTGCCAGCCTAACAGTTTTACTGGCCATTGATGTTAGTTGCCTAGATCTACTACTTTCATTAGGGTTTGCAAAATGATGATTTTCATTAGGAGTGGCAAAATGATCATTTATAGGTAGTGCACAACTCCATCTATATAGTATCCTTGAAAAAAATCTTAAGCTAATTAAGTTTAGATCTAATTACCAGTTTATAGGCAACAAGGGGAAGAATAAGTTAAGTAGTACCATAAAGACACAATTAACAAAAGTCAGAATTTAGGAAATTCTACAGGATCAAAAAAAAAGGAGTGGAGTATGGAGGTAGAAATGAGTAGGAAACAAGACTGGGAGGGCCCCTGATGAAAGCGCTGAATACCAAGCTGCAGATTTTAGATTTCAACCTCCTGGCAAGGAAGCGCCGCTGAGGCCCATCAGCTGTGGAGCATCACAATGAAAGCCCTGAGATCGCATGTACAGGAACACCCTGCAATAAGGACAGTTTAGAGAAGAACGAAGTCTCGAGGCCCTGGTATCCAGAATGAGGCAGAGGAAGGGATGTGAGAAATCTTCTAAAGGACACACTGAGAGGATGGTGACCGATTAGCAATCAGTGCCCAGGTGAAGGAGGAATTCAAGATGATGTTGAAATGGCCTGTCTGGGTAACTGGGAAAGGAAATGGGAGTGTCCAGGAATTCCCTGGTGGTCCAGTGGTTAGGACTCGGCACTTTCACTGCCAGGGCCCAGATTCTATCCTTGGTCAGGGAACTAAGAACCCGCAAGCTACGCGGTGCAGCAGGAAAAAAAAGAAAGGAAATGGTAGTGTCTGTATCAAAATAAGAATACAGTGACTTCTTTCACTAAGGTAGGTGGGCTGGTTAGAGCCACAGGGACTTTTAAGAAATCATATTGGACACCCCATTATCAATATAAATCTCAAAAGATTAAAAAAAAAACCACTCTAGCAAACCCATCTGTCATGGGGGCACTCAGCCCCACAAGACTTTGCTGATAGAGAGTATCAACTACATTTTCATTCACTCATTTTCACCAACAAACATTAATTAAAACCTAATCACTGCACTGTCCTAAGCTAGGTATGGAGGACCGGAAGATGAATTAGACCCAGATCCCTGCCTTTGACGAGCTCAGTTCTACCTTCTTTCCCTGTCAATGAGCTGCTGCCTATGAACCTGCTTCACAGAGATGCTGAATCCCTGACACCGTTCCTACCTGCTGTGTGTGGAACACAAACACCCTCAACACTTCAGCTCTTGGTCTGAGGGACCCCCCCGTCTATTGTGCTTCCCTTTAAACAGGAAGGGTTGGTCCTCTCCACTGTTCCCCCAATTCCTTATATCATGCCTGGCCTCTACTTTTGCCCACAGCACAAAGAAGTAAGAAGTTCGTCAGTTTTGCCCTTCATAATTGCTAAAAGTTGAGGATACAGGAAAAAGGGTGAACCACATGTGCTTTAAAAAGATAAATGTAGGTTACAGCTTGACCCATCTTTGCTGGGTTCCAGAAAGGTAAGGTATGAGGAGGAGGCCCCACTCCACTCATTTCCCAGATAACTGTGAAGTTCAAAGGAAATGTGCTAAAGACACAGATATGAAATTTAAAGGCCTAAACTAAAATCCTGACTACATGACAACAAGCAGCTTATCTAATGCTAATTGACCTCACAAAGCAAGTTAATGAGGCAGGTGAAAATCCCGGGAATGCTATAATGGGTTAGAGAGGGGCATGTCTGTGCTGTGCTAACAAGTTAGAGATTTTTAGGCACTGCTTACTTCCCTCAAGTTTAAAAGCTTCCCCTTTCTTCTTCCTGGGCCTACAGGTTGCAAAGAGGGCTTGTGAGATAAGGATGAGTCACGAAAAGAGGGCTGTAGAAGACTCCCATTGAGACAGAGGACGAAGCCTCGGAGCAGGCTCCCGGGACACTGTGAGAACACGGAGAATTGGAGGCTCTTCTGTGAAAGAGTGAGGAAGCCTTAAGATGGGACAAGAGTGAAACCGCTCTCATAAAGACACACAGTGACTGGAGAACGAGGTCAATGTATTCTTGCCTCTGGGGCCCACACTGGCTTAAGACATCCCAGTCCTGCGGTGCTTTCTGGTCACAGCTGTCAACGAGGAAAGGAAACAAATGCAGTCCCCACCCCAGCATGCAGCTTCACTTGAGAGGCTGGAGAGGGATGCGGCACAAACTCACATGCTGTCAATGATCCTGAGGAAGACGCTGCAGTCCTGGAGCTGCAGCACGGCCTCCACGGGGTCAGCCACGTGCAGACTGTTCACCTGCGAGGCAAAGGGAAGAGCCTGGTGAAACCGTCATAAGTGCAAGAAGCCCCGGGGGGGGCGGGGGGGGCGGTCCACTCCCTTCCCCAGGTGTTGACAATTCTGTTTGTTCCAACTGTCTATAGTTGTAACTAAAGGAATGAGAGAACAGGTGATTCTAGGACTTTCAACTTCCAACTCATCCACTAACAGCCACCTGAATGCCGCCATCAGAGTCCTTCCTTTGGCTTCAACTAAATAAGAGCTTAAATTCTCCCAGAATGTTCCAGCACTTGGGGTGTACTTTAAATATAATTAGGCATAAAATGGTTCTACAAGAATACTGATAGTTTCTAGAAGAAAACTGTACCACCACTGCCTCTGGAGAGAGGAACCTGATGGTTGGGAGTTGAGGTAGGAAAAAGGCTTTTTATACTATAGCCCTTTGTTATCTCTTGAATGGTTACATTATAAACCTTCATAGCTCAAATTTTTACATTACAGCCCTTTGTATATCTTGAATTTTATAGCTCTTGAAATTTGAATTTTGCGTCTACTCAAAATTTACATTATATACTACATATATTTTATATACTCCCACACAGATATAAAATCTTGTGATTGATGCATTTTAAAATTCTTTCCAGACATGAAACTTCAGCTGAGGCAGGGAGAAATGATGAGGGAACAAGATAATAAGAAGGAGGGCGGAAGGGAAAGAAAAGCTAGGAACCCCAAAGAAAAACTTGTCAATTCTGATCCAATGGCCTCTCCCTTTCCTTGCCTTCAGGCAGACATTCATCTAAATCAGTCTTTCCCACTAGAAAGTTCACCAGCAGTCACATGCAAATGAAGCAAGTACACAGGTTTATTCAACAAGCATATATGGTTGATTTCTACAGAAAAACCTCATAAATTCCACAGGTACCAAGTTCAGAAGCCCGGGCTGAAGTTCACCTTTGTAGTACTTTATTAAGAAGGAAAGGTCTGCTAAGTCAATCAATCACACATGCAAGACTGAGGGAGAAGGGAGACTTATCCTGCTTTACAAGTTATTTTAAAAAACTTCAGCATAGTGGTTATGCACAAATGAGTAGATTCTATTTATAAATGTGCTCTTTATTTTTTTAATTTAAGTATAGCTGATTTACAATAACCTGATAGTTTCATAGTGATTCAGTATTTTTGCAGATTATTCTCCATTATAGGTTATTACAAGATAATGGGTAGAATTCCCTGTGCTATACCGTATACCCTTGTTGCTTATCTATTTATATGTAGTAGTTTTGTATCTGTTAATCCCTTACCCCCTAATGTGTCCCTCCCACTTAAATGTGCTCTTCAACAGGCACTGGGCTGGGGGCTCCCAGACAAGGATTTTTGAGTCCAGCTCCTCCACTAACTTGCCAGGAACCTTTGTTATCAACTTTGTTGATTTCTGTGACTGTTTACTCACTTGTCAAACTTATCTACCTTAAAAGACCAGTGTGTGTTCAAATGGGATTGTGAATGCAAGAACACATTACGAAATAAAAGTACTAAATGCAAAGCACTACTATAGTTATGAAGTAGATCCAGCAACACTTCTACTTCTTAGCAGTTAAATTAGCTGACTGCACTGGAGGATCAAGAGGATTAAAAAAAAATCAGTGATTCAGCTACAGAAATGATAGTACTTATTTCCATTAAATAATTTTATATTAGAAAAACTTCTAAATAAATCTAAATTAAAATAGGTTGAGGGACTTGCCTGGTGGCGCAGTGGTTAAGAATCCGCCTGCCAATGCAGGGGACATGGGTTCGAGCCCTGGTCCGGGAAGATCCCACATGCTGTGGAGCAACTAAGCCTGGGAGCCAGAACTACTGGGCCTGCACTCTAGACCTCGCAAGCCACAACTACTAAGCCCGCGTGCCACAACTACTGAAGCCCATGAACCTAGAGCCCATGCTCCGCAACAAGAGAAGCCACCGCAATGAGAAGCACGCGCACCGCAAAGAAGAGTAGCCCCTGCTCGCCGCAACCAGAGAAAGCCTGCACGCAGCAACAAAGACCCAATGCAGCCAAAAATAAATAAATTTACTAAAAAATTTTTTTAAAAATAGGTTGAAAGTAAAAAAAAATTTTAAGTGCAGAATATAAAATACGACCTTCTCACTGGACTCTTAAAAATAATAACTTATACCACCTTTGGGGGGTGCTTAATCTAATTAGAAAAGACCAGTGTGAATTTTCTAGGAAGACTGAATATTCCAGGCCAAGGTCCCTTTCTACCTGCTGAAAATGAAGAGACTGCACGACTTAAGCATCCAAAAACCATCTTCTTTTAATATCTGCAATCTAGGTAAAACATTCAAGGGCTGTGAATGCAGGTTCGCTAACAAGATTGAAAAAAATCGTACCAGTTAGCTGATTTAAAGTCACTTAAGGAATCTGGATTCATCTCATACCAATTAAGTAATAATCCAGCAATAGTTTCTTTCATGGATATAAAAATGTATTTTCTTCCTGGGCATTATTTTGCTCTCAAATGATAAATCATTTAAAAGTTGAAGAAGTGAAGAAGCTCCTTTATCTCTCGTCAGGGTATAAAACGTGAGTGAGGACCAAGCTCACTGAAGAACTGCTGTAAGGCTTTCCGGGTCATTTAAGGTGGCTGAATCTTTTTTTTTTTTAAATAAATTTATTTATTTGTTTTTGGCTGTGTTGGGTCTTCGTTGCTGCACGCAGGCTTTCTCTAGTTGCGGTGCGTGGACCATTCATTGCAGTGGCTTCTCTTGTTGCGGAGCATGGGCTCTAGGGCAGGAGCGCTCAATAGCTGCAGCTCGTGGGCTCTAGAGTGCAGGCTCAGGAGTTGTGGCGCATGGGCTTAGTTTCTCCGCGGCACGTGGGATCTTCCCGGACCAGGGCTCAAACCCGTGTCCCCTGCATTGGCAGGCGGATTCTTAACCACTTCGCCACCAGGGAAGTCCCAAAGGTTGTTGAATCTTAAAGTTCCCTATATTCCCTATATAACAATATACTCATTATAATTGCTGGGTACAGAATAATTTCAAGCCATACTTTAAGTTAAATAAAATATAAATTTATTTTTACATTAGAAAATAAATTACTGAAAATTTGGAAAACAGAAAAACTCCACTCACTAGTATTTTAATACATGCACTTTCAGCATTTTGATATATTTCTTTCTAGTCTTTTTTCCTAAGTCATTTTTTTAAAAAATCACAGTTGTAATTGTCACACGCATGTGTTCTATGCCACTTTTCTGGCTACCAAGCATTATTCCATGTTGCTACAGTGTCATAAAATCCACTTTAGCTGCCTAACTTTTGTTTAAACTGAAAGATTATATCTAACTGTATTTTAATATATTAATGCATGTTCATTGTGATTTTTGAGAAAAGTATACAAGTATCTGATGTTAAATCAAACTAGTCTTGTGTCTGTTTTTCTCTGTAAAGGTAGTAGTCACCATAAAAACAAGCCTAGGACCAAAATAAGTAAACTGATAAACTTAAAACAACGTGGCTAAAGGATCCCCTAATATTCAGTCAATCTACTGAACTAGACACAGAGACACAACCCAACCAGCCTTCTGGGGAAGAGGAGAAAGAGATAATGTTTCTAATACAGACATAAAACACTGAAATGTAAATATAAAATATAAATATAAAACAACCATTTTAAACTGTACAACTAAAGTTTGCATCTATTTCAGAAACTGAAGACTAAGGATGCACATTTTGTATGCTAAATACATACTTCCTGACTACAGATTTGACAGTAATTAAAGACCCTGTTTTATTAAACCCCCACCCTCCTTGGAAGTTAAAAATTCATTTCCTTTAAGGATTCTATAATTCTTTCTTGAACTCGGCTCTTTAATTGGCCCTGATTGGTCAATAGTCAGGGCGACTACTGAAATACCCTTTACCAAATAGCATGCCCAGGCAATATTTTATTTATTTATTGGCTGCTCTGTGCAGCATGCGGAATCTTAGCTCCCCAACCAGGGATCAAACCCGTGCTGCCGGCAGTGGAAGTGCAGAATCTTAACCACTGCAATGCCAGGGAAGTCGCCCAGGCAATATTTTAATATTTAAGTGCTTTTTACAGACATTATCTTATTATCCTCACAATAATGATTATTATTTTATTTTTAGAATATATTAAAAAAAATTTTTTCTTTCCATTTTAAAAATGAGGTGCTGAGAGACTAAGTAACTTGTCTTGGGTCACACAAGCTAGAGCAATGATTCTAAGCTGGGCTGTCTGACTCTAAGGCCCATGCGTGTCGTCGTTACACTCCGTGGCCTCTTCTGTTTCTCTGTAGTTCCCAATGCTCAGCATTATTTTTTCATTTGCCATTGTCTTGGGCAGAAGTATATGAAAAGACCTAGCAGAAGAATTTTGGTGAAGTAATCAAGAAGGCACCAAAAGGACAATGGAAGCTCACAGAAACATGGTAAGGAGAGCCAGGAGAACCTTGCCCTGAGATTAAAGGCCTTTCAAGACCAAAGTCCCTACACACCACTGAAATTCAGTGTCAACGCTTTTTCAGAAACATGCACAAGGAAATGCACAAAAAATGGGTTTCCATGCTGCTCTGCAGCCACCCTTCCCATGACCAAAAAGGAATAATATACCTCAGAGAAGCCTTTTCTAAGCTACACAAGTTGTGGATCACATGTCAGCAGCAACATCACTGAAAATAATAAAAGTTAAAAACTAAGGGGAAAGGCAAAGGAAAACTGTATTTCCTTTGTCTGGAGAGGAGAAGACTCTACATAGCCCTGACTCCTAGAAAACTCCTCTCTCACCTCTCCCAAGCCTCCTGGAAAAGTCTGGCATACAAAGGAGAGGAAGACCACTCACCCAAGAGAGGAGTGCAGCTGCCCGGGTGGCATGGAGCGTCATCTTGCTGAAACCAGACAGTCACCCCGATGCACCTGGAACCCAAGAGAGGCAGTACAGTTAATTTTATCAGATATCCACGATGAAGGAAGAGGGGGGAAATGGTTTCACTTACCGGCTCTGAACACTTAAATAAGTCACTCTTCACTTGGCACTTAATCTACCAAGGGACCATGGGAGTTTTTAGAAAGCTCAGAGTACACATCAAAATTACTATAAAACTTACTGTGTCACAGCTGACAATAAAGAACCCTGCATTTAATTCAATGTCCACAAGCTCTACACACCATCTCTCTGTCCCTTAGAAAATACAACATTCAAAGCTGGACTTCAACCCTACTCTTTGCGATGTGGTGCCCTTAAAACATGGAACAAACATGGTTTTTCAGACACACCTAGGTGTGAATGTTGATTCCATGTGACCATGGTCTTGTGACCTTGGACAAGTAGCGTAACTCCTTTTAGTCTCAGTTTCCTCATCTGCAAAATGGGACCTGCAAAAACCTCTCTGGGTTACTGTGATGCTTCAAGATAAAGCAGATAAAGCAAACAGCACAGTGCCTGGCACACAGTACGTATTCAATAAATGATCACTGTTCTTAAGCAAAAAGGTTGATTTCTGGCTCTTTCTGCAGGTACCCAAAGTCTACCTAATAAACAATAACCAAGTCCTTGGGGGAAACCACTTCAAATTCTGGATTTTTATATCCCCCACAAAAATGTCAAAGACGTATTTCAAATGGGAGACTGGATGAAGCCAAATCCAATTCTGGGGGAGATCCCATGGGACATTTAATGAACAATTAGGGACTGGTCCTGGTATTCTTACCCCAATTTTCCTTCCCAGTGGGAATCAGCCGTCTGCCTGCTAACCTGCTCAAGAGACAACGGACATGGTGACTAAATATTCCCCAACACCTCTTAGCAGGCCCCCATAATTCCCACAAATCTTCCTGGGAGTAATCAGCCCCACCACCTGCCTCCTACTGCCACAGGTGTGCTAAGCTTGTCACTACTCCAGTAGGAGGAGGAAGAAGAGTGGTAAGAGCCACATCACCTATAACTCTCCCCACACATCAGCATCTCCAAGGTGTGGGTTCTGTGGAACCAACATTTGCTAAGTACTTTCTGAATACAAAGCGCTGGGGATAAGAAAGACACCATTCTTGTCCGTAAGGTGCTCACTGTCTAATAGGGGAAAGAGATACATAAATCTGATAATCCACTACCCACCATCTCTTGAGGCCTTCCTATGCAAGTGTACTCTGCTTTATCAACCAACCAAAAAGGTTATTTTCTTAGTCCTTACATATGTTCATCCTGTGCTGGAAGCTTCGTGGGACATGGGAGACAATGACATGGTCCCTGCTTTGAGGGGCTTACAGCATGGTGAGGAGTAAAGTTAAACATACAAGAAGCAGACTTCCTGGGGCTTCCCTGGTTGGCGCAGTGCTTAAGAATCTGCCTGCCAATGCAGGAGGCACGGGTTCAAGCCCTGGTCCAGGAAGATCCCACATGCCGCAGAACAACTAAGACCGTGCACCACAACTACTGAGCCTGCGCTCTAGAGCCCATGAGCCACAACTACTGTGCCCATGTGCCACAATTACTGAAGCCTGCGTGCCTAGAGCCCATGCTCCCAACAAGAGAAGCCACCACAATGAGAAGCCTGCACACCACAACGAAGAGTAGCCCCCGCTCGCCACAACCAGAGAAAACCCTGCGTGCAGCAACGAAGACCCAACGCAGCCAAACATAAAATAAAATACATTTATTTTTTTAAAAAAAGAAGTGGACTTCCCTGGTGGCGCAGTGGTTAAGAATCCGCCTGCCAATGCAGGGGACACAGGTTCGAGCACTGGTCTAGGAAGATCCCACGTGCCACTGAGCAACTAAGCCTGTGCACCACAACTATTGAGCCTGCACTCTACAGCCCGCGAGCCACAACTACTGAAGCCCGCGCATGCGCCTCGAGCCCGTGCTCCGCAACAAGGGAAGCCACTGCAATGAGAAGCCCACGCACCGCAACGAAGAGTAGCCCCCACTCACCGCAGCTACAGAAAGCCCGCGGGCAGCAACGAAGACCCAACGCAGCCAAAAATAAATTAATTTTAAAAAACATATGAGAAGCATGAAATAATAGAAGAAAATAATTAAATGCTAAATATAACTAAATACTAATTATAATTAATTGCTTCCTGACCCTGCAAAACCCAACGTGATTCCACCTGTCATACAAACATCACAGTCTTGGAAATGAGCCAATTCACCTAGGCTTTGGCAAAAGCAAGTGAAGTGATTAAGGGAGTTCTCAGGACGGCAGAGAAGCTAAAGGGCCTATGTTTTCCTCAGTTTTGGATGATTTTCATCCAGCATGGCCTATCTGTGGGCACTGACTGCCTTGCTCCCTAGGTAGGATGAAGGCAGGTAAGTCTCAACTACTGCACTGCAAAAAGGCTTTTCTGGTGTTTGGCCAACCTAAAGTTAGAAGGACCATGCTTGGCCCTTGGAGTGAAGGCAGAAATGTCCAAATGCTCTACTGGGGCTTCCTTAGTGGGCAGGGGTGGGGGGTGGGGGGGAGGTCTGAGCAACTCAGGAACAAGGGAAATGAGGCCCAGATCACCTCCCTGTCATCCCCACTGCTGCCTCTAGACTTGCTATCCTTTTGGTGAGTTCCAAAACTGCAGTCAAATTTTATATGCAACCGGAGGTAGATCTTGCCCCCTCTGAGAGATTCCACAGCTGTGTTGCTAAAAATGACCCGACCAACCTCTTCCCTTTATCTCAGAGGCAAAACATACAACCCTTACGTCCTCCCAGGGGAGCCTGTCTAAAACTGGTGTCAAGGCCAAATGCCTTCTTCTGTGCTCCCCAGGCACAGGAACAGGCAGAATCCAATACTCAACATGAGGCAAGACCTTATCAGCTCAAATCCCATAAAGGGGCACTTTCTCAGAGACAGGACACTTTCAGGGCTTTTAGGGCAGCCCGGCCCTTCACTCTTCTCCAGGTAATGAATGACTGAAGCCAGCGGCACAGCCAGTCCTCGGCACTGGGACTACAACTTTAAGCAGGCCTTGGCTTGGAACCTCGGGCCCCCAGCCAGAGCACCATCCTCCACACCCTCCCCCTGAAATCTGAGGCAGGCCCCACCCAGAAGACTGGGTGATGGTGACTGAAAAACAGATCCCCGCAATTGTAGCCTGGAACCATTTCACAGAAGGGTCTGCTAAGATTCACCCCCAACTCAGACAGGCAACTCCTCACCCCCACCACCCCCGATCAACAAACAAAATCTCAAAATGCAGGCCTTCTGTGGACACCTTCAGAGTTCCGACCTACCTCTTTCTTTGAAAAGAAGTGCCCCAGAAGAGAAGGCACCCTCTCTTTTCTCTGGGCTCAAGAAGGAACCAAGACACAGAAGCAGCTGCCTTATAAACTAAAGGCCTTGCAACCTCTTTACATTTTCAAAACTGACATAATGTAACTCCCTCACATCAGGATCAATTCCCACATTTACAGTAACCCCTCTATGTTTCCAGAGAAGATATATCAGGACAAGGAACTTGACACTTAAGAGATATGCTGGCACCTGGCCTGTACCCTCTCTGGGTCTTAAAGAGTTAAAACCTAGTCCTGGTTTCGTACCAGGGCTGAAGCTAATGCAAACCACCTGCTCAGATGCAAGGACCAGGACTGGAGGGTCAGGTTGCTGAGCTCTGGGGTCTGTTCTGGAAAAGCTTCAGTTTTAAGCGTTCACCAAGTGATAGGCCAAAGACCAGAGGTCTGAGTTGTGGCAGCACTGCTCTCCTTACCCACCCCCCTCAACTTGGGTGCCAGCTCCTTTTGAGACCACCTCTTAGCCACTTACCTCCTAAACACCAGCCCTACCCCAAGATAACACCAAAGTAATCTTTGGTCTCAGAGAGCTATAGAACTATACTGATCACTCAGCCCATGGGCCCTTACCACGCCTGGACCCTCATTCTTTCAGATGCTAGCTCCCATTCCCAGAATTTCAGGACCCAAAGCCCACACAAACTCTCACCTCAAAGGTTCCTGCCCTAAGACCCACCCCCTCTCTACCGTGGGTTCCAAAGGCCCACAGGCTCACAACTCGTAAGGGAAATGGCTTTCCCAACTCTGTGCCCACGCTGAATAGCAAGATTTACCACTACTTACCCAAACAGCCAGCCTGCCTGCCTGCCTGTAGCCATAAGCATTCCAAGCTCTATACGCCTTTCTAAAAGGGATACCACCACCATCTGAGAGACCGCCCCATCCAAAGAGTGAACACCCTAACTTTGAGGGCGGTCTCCTCTGACAGGTGAGGAGGCACAGTCAAGCAAGCACTCAGACCTCATCTGGTAGGTTACCCCAGAGCAGCCCAACGAAAGTCACGCCATGTCATCACTGGCTAACTTGTCATAAAGAACAGGACAGGAAAATATCTTGCTGGTGCATCCCCTGGCTCCGAGGAGGTAACAGGCCCAAGGACCAGCAGCTTCAAGAGAAGCCAAGGAAGGAAAAACACAATCCTTTTCAACCCCTGGGGAGTTCTGAGCAGGATGTCTTGTGCAAGTCCAAAGAGGTTTTCTGCACCCCTGAGGTCAGGGCAAACCAGCTTGCTGGATGTATTTCCTGAGCCCTCTGAGGGGCTCACTGTGGACTCAGGCCTCCCCCTCTTCACACAGACCATCCCCTCTGTGTAGCCTAGAATTTGGCCCAAAGTCCTGGTGAGGAACACGAGAAGAACTGCAAGGGAAACCAAGGTTTCCCCGGTTTCTTCCAAGTGGCTTACTGTTATCGCCCTTCCCCCCATGCTCTGGAGGGTCCAGATCAGAAGGCCGTGGGCACAAGGGCTGCAATCATGAACCAGATCTGGGGCCTAGAGCCACAGACTACACACGCACACCCGAGTTCACTCCAGCAGTTCATCAGCACCTGCCCCACTGCTATATTCACACCCCCTGGTCCCTACCAGCTGACGAAATGAACCTTTTCCACTCCCCACCACCGCGTACACACCCAGGCCTCACTTGGGAATGGAGACGCTCCCCCGAGCTGTCTACAGCTCAACGTGCAGGCGCACACGCTTTCCCCCTCTGAACAAAAACACGCTGACATCTACGCGAGGGGGGAAGAAAGCAACCCTTTGCTCTGAAAGGCGCCAACTCCCGGATGTTGGCAAGCTCTGCTCCCAGCGCCTGTTTCAGAGTGTTTACTAGCTCTCCCGCTCCTCTCCCTCCCCTTCAAGGATGGTGCAGGAAAGGGAGGTGAAGAGGGGAGTCCACCGCACCCCCTCCTCCATGTTTGAACAAAAACCCAGAGAAACAGTGAGGCAGAGAAAGTCTCAGCGCGGGAGTGGGGGTGGGGGTGGGGGTGGGGGGTGGCCTTACCAGACTCCCAAAGCCACACGTATCTACAGGTTCTAATCCGCCATTAGCACTTAAATCTTGAAAGGAGAGGAGGAAGGGGGGGTCTAGTGGAAAGTAACCCCACACACAAAAGAAAAGTTGTTGGTTTTCTTCTCAGCCTGGCAGGAGCGATCTTCCTGGCTGACAGCCAGAAGTGCGTCACAACCAGGAGTCCGCTTTCTTTAAAGGCGCAGCAAGCTTCCGCGATCTGGGAGCGCTGGCGAAGCAGGGAACTCTCAGCGGGGGAGGGGGGAGGGGTGGTAGTCGGGGGCAAGGAGGAGGGGGCCCTGGAGCACTGGAGAGGTGGGGCTGCTAAGGCTTCGCCCGCAAACAAGAGACTAGGGCGCATGGGGGGGTGGGGTACGGGTGGGGGAGGAGCCGGCAGACAAAAGTACTGAACTGAAACAGTGGCGAGAGCCAAAGCAAATTGTGGCGTAAACACACAAAACACACCTCACAGCGGCCTGCCTGACAAACCTGATATCCCCCGGACACTCCCCCTTTGCGCTCTTAAGACAGCAGTGACAGCCTGTCCATCTCTGGCCAGCAGCGGAAGGGTAGGCCACGGACTGCCCTGATGATTAGATCAGCCCTGCCTGGCGGCGAGCAGGGCAGGGAGGAAGACCCGGGAACAGAGGCTTTGGAGAGCGAGCAAGACGCAAGCCCATTTAAACGGGGGCAGCTTCCTGCCGGCTCCAGGGAGCGCTGCGTCTCTAAGCACACAGGCCGCTCGCACACAAAGCGCCGGCCTCCTTAAGCGGGCGCCGCCTGCCCTGGGACATGGCCGCCCCCGAGCCCGTTCCCCGAGGGAATCTCTCCAGCCCGTACCTTCTGCGTGGCTTGGCCAGGCTGCTGCGCTGCGCCCGCTCCTCCCCCTCGGCCACCCAAACAAGGAGCCCCGGCAGACTGCGGCCCTGGAGCGCAGGCCTGCGCTGTCGTGACTGCGTGCTATTGTCGACTGCGGAATGGCCGCCAAAATCCCAGCTGTGCTGCCAGAACCTAATCCCCTGTTCCGCTGAGCATTTGTGGGGAGGGGCTGAGGGGCCAAGGCACGGGACCTACTAGTACGGCAGGCGCTGGCTGGAGCCCCTTAACACACACAGGCACTGGGACCCAGCGCCGGCATGGCCGAAAAGAAAAGATGTCTGACTCTTAGAAAACAAAACCACCGCGTTTACACCCATTAAACAGTGACCCTCACCAAGACCGCGAGAGAAACCCACCAGTCATCAGGAAGCCCCTCATCTTCCACCTACACCACAAACATTTATTAAGCATCTACTGGGCAAAAGGTACTGCTGGAGGACATTTTAGAGAGCATACAAAGGTGAATTAAACGCAGCATCTATGCTAAGGTGAATTATAATTCTAAGAAATGTGACTTGAAATTGTATTTCAAGACAGCATGTGCTAACTCTCACAAAAAGATACAAAAATTCTAACCAGTTGAAAATAGGGAAGGACTAAAAACTAAATGATATTTTAATCTGGATCTTAAAACACATAGGTAGGGCTTCCCTGGTGGTGCAGTGGTTGAGAGTCCGCCTGCCAATGCAGGGAACACAGGTTCATGCCCCGGTCCGGGAGGATCCGACATGCCGCGGAGCGGCTGGGCCCGTGAGCCATGGCCGCTGAGCCTGCGCGTCTGGAGCCTGTGCTCCGCAGGGGGAAAGGCCACGGCAGTGAGAGGCCCGCGTACCACAAAAAAACACATAGGTAGAACTTGCCCAGATGGAAATGGAGAGAGAAGTAAGGAAGAAGGGAAAGCAGAGAGAAGGTGTGAAGTTAGTGGAGGAACAGACTTGAAGGGGGAATTGGGGTAAGAGTTGGAGAATCTTAAACTTCAAGAAATCGAATTAAAATCTGGACGTTCATTTTGTTGTTTGTTTTTAGCATAGAGATGTGGTGTGATGAGAAGTGTGCTATGAGAAATTATTCTGGTATATAAATGAATGAGACTAGCAGCAGGGAGGTGGGTCAGAAGGCTGCCACAACAGGCAGGAGACAGGTGATGAGGACATGGGGGGTAAGGTAAGAGAAAGTGCAAAGAAGGGGAATGAGAGACATGGTGGAGACAGGATGAAGAGAAGGGAATGACCGGAAGCAGAGGAAGGAATTATAAAAAAGAAAGTGTGAGGGATGGCGGGGAGGACAGAGAGGCCATATATAGAATTAAAATAAGTGTAAAAATGCTAGGGATCATGTTAGAACAAGAGAGAAAACAAGGTGCAATAGATAGCAGCTAATGCTTACTGAGTACATACTATGTGCCAAGCACTGTTCTGCTGGCCTAATGTGTGTTAACTCATAAATCTAAAAGGCTCCCTTTGTAAAGTAGATACTATTATCACTTATCTTTACAGTGAAGAAACTGAGCCACAGAGATAAAATCATTTGCCCAAGATCATGCAGCTCATGAATGGCAGGACTCTGATACCACTTGCTGCTCTGTCACCCTGGCAAGTAACCTCTGAGTCTCAGTATTCCTATTTGTAAAACAAGGATAAAGATACTTATTTTATAAGATTGTGATGAGGATTAAATAACATCTATAAGATGCCCAACACACTGGCTAGCACGTAAGTACCACAGGGTGGTACTTAACAAAGGTTAATTCCTACTTAGGCATTTTGGCCCCTTGTCACCAAGGTGTCCAAGCATCAGTTGGCTCACCATTTGTCAGGGAAGCTAGTGGGGTGCTCCTCCCTGAAAGAGATTAGATCCTCAGGATGCTTGCTTTCCTTCCATCAGTCTGCCTCTATGGGTTTTACTTTAAGGTCAGCTTAAATGTCAGCACCTCAAATATTAACGGATAACGGTGGTTATCTTGGGGAGGAGTTAGATTGTAGGGGACTTTCTACAATATATGTTTCTTTTTATGTTTGAATTTAATTTTAATAACCATGTATTACATTGGTGATCAGAAAAATGTGTCTACATTCTGCATTTGTCACTGGTACTGACTTAACTGTATATGCAGGGAAGTCTTGTTTTCATATCTAGAATGTAAATTCCTCAAGGGCATAACCAGTTCCAGCTCTCTATGATCCCCCATAGTACCTAGCACACTAGGGCTCCTTGAATCTGTTCCATTGAACTACATCTGGATGGAAGGCTTCCAAATTCAACCTTTTGGCCACCAGAGAACGACCGTGGTGAGTGGTGGAGATACTGTGGAGGGGGTCAGACCAAGGTCCATTGCTGCAGAGACCTCCCATGCCCCCGCTTCTTCTCCCAGGCAGGCTCTGTATCCTATTCCTATGGTATCACTCGCAGCCTGTGGTTAGCAATCGCTATTGGTATTCAAAGATGCACCAGGAAAGTAAAGGCAAAGCAAAAACCAAAGCTTTTATAGAAAAGCAAAGTGGCAAACATAATTTAATGACAGGCATGATCAACACTCCAAAAAAGGTATGAGGTGAAAATAGGAGGCAGGCCTGCTCAAATCACCCTGGCCACATCTGGCACTGTGTCAGCCCTGCTGCTCCCTAGCTCATGAAAGAATTGATACTGTGTCTCAAAAGAATACAAGAGATTCTCCCCCCCACCCTCCCTTGGCTCTAAACTCAAGGCAACAGCTTCCAGCTGTGCAGCCTCAGAGGCTCTGAACTCTCCTCTGGAACCTGTCCACCAGAGTTGCCAAGCTTCTGAGCCGGGGGGCGGGGGGGCCAGTTTCCCCAGCCTCTCCCTCCCCCACCACAGAACCACCCCTCCCCTCCCCTCCCCTCCCCTCCGATGGCAGCCAGCCGGCAGAACTTCCCCACCCCTCCTCCCAGCCTAGCCAGGCAGTAGGCAGGCCACATGGCTCCTGCTGGATTCCACAGCTCCTGCTCACTGTCCAAAAGACTAAAAGGGATAAGAGTGGTAAAACCATTTTTAAAAGAAAGAGAGAGTGAAAGAAAAAGGAAGAAGGGAAAGAAAATGACACATAACACAAAATTTGCAATAGGCTTCAGATAGAGGTTGGAGGGGCTTCGTGATGGGTGCAGGAATGCACAGGGTGTTTCAAAGGGCCTGGTAATATTACATCTTCTGAGCTGGGTGGTATATGGTGTATGGGTGTTTTATTATTCTTGTTTAAAATGTAAATGTTATAATTTTTTTAAAGTGTATTATGATTTTTATAAGTTTAAACAGAAGATGGGAAGGGAGAGATTCCCCTGAGACAGCTCTGGAATGGGTGGTTCTTAATACAAATAATTTGCCTGGCATTCAAGGCCCCCTATGACCTGACCCCGGTCTTACCTTCCAGAGTCATTTACTGCCCTTACCCAAACCCTCCACCCTGCCTGACTGGTCTTCTCATTGTCTTCTGAAGTCCCTCTGAACCTCCTACCTCAGCCTACCAGCCTGGAAGGGAAGCTTTCACCATAGGAAGCTATAGGCTAAGGGCCAATGAGAGCCTCTCTCTCAGTCCCTACAGGCCCTCCCACGAGGAAAGCTGGCAGGAAAAAATTCTTAGGGATCCATTACCCTGTGCAATGCCTTCTAGTCCCTCCTCTGCCACTTGAGGTCCTAGCATAATAAATACATAAAGACTATCATTTTTTTTTTCTTTTGCAGTACGCAGGCCTCTCACTGCTGTGGCCTCTCCCGTTGCGGAGCACAGGCTCCGGACGCACAGGCTCAGCGGCCACGGCTCACGGGCCCAGCCGCTCCGTGGCATGTGGGATCTTCCCGGACCGGGGCACGAACCCGCGTCCCCTGCATCGGCAGGCAGACTCCCAACCACTGCGCCACCAGGGAAGCCCAAGACTATCATTATTGTTGCTGTTACTGTTGTAATTAATAGCTAACATTTAATGAGCACTTGGTATGTGCCAGACACTATACTAAACACTTCCGAGCTTTATTTCGTTTAATCCTCATAATAACCCAGTGACACAATAACCCAAAATACTATTATTATCACTATTTAACCAAAAAGGAAACTGAGAATAAGCAAGATTACATAACTTGCCTAAGGTCACAAAAAGTAAGTGTTAGAGGCAAAATTTGAGCCCACCTTGAGTCCAGGTCCCATCCTCTTACACGTACATGGTCATTTCATCTAATTCTCAGGACAATCTATAAGGTGGGTTTTATTTCTAAAGATGAAGAAATCTGAGGCTCAGGAATTAAGTGACTTAGTCACATAAGTAGTGAGTTATCTATCTGGTCTCTGCACTATTGTCTATTGCTCTTGAATAAGCAATCATTGAATGAGTGAAAAAAAGGTAGCACATTCTCAGTGGCTCAAAGAAGCCTTGTACCTCTACCTCCTAATAAAAATCAACTGTTTAATCAAAAACATTCAACAGTTCCAATTTCAAAAGTAACCACTAAAGATTTTTTTCTGAAGATGCAATAGCTTTACAAACATTAAAGGACAAAAACTCCTCTGAGGCAGCAAGCACAGAAGGAGAGTCTTCTACTAGAAGAGATGTTGACATACCTCAAGGGTGAGAAGCCATGGACAAAGAAGGCTGCAGGAAATGCCATTGGCTGGAGGGAAGGACTAATATTTCAGAACCCTGACCTGGAGCTTATTTACCAGGCCCCATTCTCCCTCTCCAGAGGGTAATGGCAAAGTAATGAGGCAGTGTTGGTAAGCCTGATCTTTCTGGGGAGAAAAGCAGAGGGTAAATCAAAACCCAGAGACGATTCATTATGACATCCAAGAGGCTCTACTCAGTTCTCCCTCAAGAACGTCTTTCACAAAACGCCTAAGAACCTGTCACCCTTTTTCATCGTCACAGAGGAGCAAATGGCTCTGTCCCTAAAGGGAACATATCTAGCACAGTGTTTGCTCACAAACACAGAACTGATGATAAGAAAGGTAAAAGAAACTAAAGGAACAGTTTTAATGTAAAGATTTGCAACTCCTGGAGACAGCCTTGCTAATGATGGAAAACACACTAGGTTTGCTGTTGGAAGCCCCAGAGGTAAATTCTGTATCAGCCACAGACTGTATTTGTGGCTTTCAGCAAGGCACTTGCCCTACCTTGGGTCTCAGTAAAAGAAGGTGAGCGTCAGATCATATCTAAAGTATCTCCAAAAATTTCCCATGATTTCTTTCTCCAGGACACCATTCTCAACAACAAAAATCTTGCAATAGGGCTTCCCTGGTGGCGCAGTGGTTAAGAATACGCCTGCCAATTCAGGGGACACAGGTTCAAGTCCTGGTCCAGGAAGATCCCACATGCCGCGGAGCAACTAAGCCCGTGCACCACAACGACTGAGCCTGCCCCCTAGAGCCTACGAGCCACAACTACTGAAGCCCGCGCCTAGAGCCCGTGCTCCGCAACAAGAGAAGACACTGCAATGAGAAGCCCGTGCACCACAACAAAGAGTAGCCCCCGCTCGCCACAACTAGAGAAAGCCTACGCACAGCAATGAAGACCCCATGTAGCCAAAAATAAATTAATTAATTTTTTTAAAAAAATCTTGCAATAATGAATTTCCTCCGAACGTGGTCAAAACCTCACCAGTTAGGGCTTCCTTCCCCCCAAAATTGCAAGTCCACTAGAAACAGGCACTTTGTCATCCTACTGGGTTCCATGCCCAAAGCGAGGCACATGTGGGTGTTCATTAATCCTGATGAGAGGAGGTCCTTGGAAACTGGTAGTACCAACTTTGCATGGGGTACAATGAAAAGTGACTGTAGCTATACTTGGCATTTAAAAGTTTCATAAATAGGGCTTCCCTGGTGGCGCAGTGGTTGAGAGTCCACCTGCCGATGCAGGGGACGCGGGTTTGTGCCCCGGTCCGGGAAGATCCCACATGCCACAGAGCAGCTGGGCCTGTGAGCCATGGCCGCTGAGCCTGCGCGTCCGGAGCCTGTGCTCCGCAACGGGAGAGGCCACAACAGTGAGAGGCCCGCGTACCGCAAAAAAAAAAAAAAAAGAAAAGAAAAAAAAAGTTTCATAAATAAAAACCACAGACAGGACTTCCCTGGTGGTGCAGTTGTTAAGAATCCACCTGCCAATGCAGGGGACACGGGTTCGAGCCCTGGTCCAGGAAGATCCCACATGCCGTAGAGCAACTAAGCCCGTGAGCCACAACTACTGAGCCTGTGCTCTAGAGCCTGTGAGCCACAACTACTGAGGCTGTGTGCTACAACTACTGAAGCCCGTAGGCCTAGAGCCCGTGCTCCGCAACAAGAGAAGCCACCGCAGTGAGAAGCCTGCGCGCGCACCAAAACGAAGAGTAGCCCCCGCTCGCGGCAACTAGAGAAAGCCCACGCGCAGCAACGAAGACCCAACACAGCCAAAAATAAATTTAAAAATAAATAAAATAAAAAATAATTAAAAAAATAAAATAAAAGCCACAGAGAAAGTGCAATTTATAATTACATTTATCTAAACAGCCTAAAGAAAAGCAGCTTTCTATACCTGGTCAACAAATCACAGAATCTCAAAGATGAAAGAGACCTTAATGGTCTTCTAGACCCCCCTTACATCCATGCGGGAATACACGTGACAACTTTGCTGAAGATTTCCTATCTTCTGCCTGAGACAGAAATATTTTTTTTAATTTATTTATTTTTTGGCTGCGTTGGGTCTTCATTGCTGTGAGCGGGCTTCTCATTGCAGTGGCTTCTCTTGTTGTGGAGCACGGGCTCTAGGCACGCGGGCTTCAGTAGTTGTGGCATGCGAGCTCAGTAGTTTTGCGGCTCGCGGGCTCTAGAGTGCAGGCTCAGTAGTTGTGGCGCACAGGCTTAGTTGCTCCACGGCATGTGGTATCTTCCTGGACCAGGGCTCGAACCCGTGTGTCCCCTGCACTGGCAGGAGGATTCTTAACCATTGCACCACCAGGGAAGCCCAAGACAGAAATTTTACAACTTATTTGTATGCCTGAGCAAGGCCTGCCAATTTGAGACAACTTGTGATTTCAGAACATAAGCTTGGAGAACAGGGAGCCTGCCCAGGATCTGGTTTGTTTCAAATAGGCTTTAAGTAGCCACAAAACTCAGAGGACGTCTCTCTCTTTTCTCTTCTCTCCCTCTCTCCCACTCTCTCTTTCTCTGTCCTCCTCTTCCTCGCTCTGTCTTCCATATCTCCGCCTCCTACATAGCACTGAAACCTCTGTTTTTCTGGTTCAAATCCATTTCTCCTTCTACCACACCAGGATGACTTTAACCACTGATAGAAATGAACAAATACAAATATTAATAGGGGCTGGATTTCTGAAAAGGATGCCAGATTGACTCAAGAACCAAACTGGGTAATATGTTACCAATAAGTAAAATAAATGGGACTAATGTCTAACATGGTCATGATAAAAAATTTAAAAACCCTAACATTTTAACAGACTTCAAGCATTTAAAGAAGGCTATGTCTCACATCTCAATTAATCCCCCCTAAATTTAGAACCCTAAAAGGCAAGCATGTTTATTACAATTTTATAACTAGGAACCTAAGCCTCAAAAAGAAGACAATACCTGCCTCAAGGTCAACCACCAAGGCTGCAGAACCAGAACTCAAGTCTAAATCCATGGCTCTCTCCAGCCCAACTCAGCTACATCCTGTACCTTTCTCATCAGCATAGCCTTTTTTTTTTTTTTTTTGGCTCAAGTCATTTTCTTAAGGGGCTTTGGGGGAGGGTCGAAAGGCTGGGAGGACAATCAGATCCAACGTGCTTCTCCCAGCCAGGACCTTCGCTGCTTCACAGTCGCCGAAAGAGCATAGCCTTTTATTCATACAAAGCACTTAGGAAACCCTTGTTCAAATTGTTTCTGCTACAGCTCCTGAAATGGGCAAGGCAGGAATCACTTTCTCCATCCTTAAAGATACTAAGTAACTTGAACTGCAGTCGATAAAATAACATCCCATGTCTCTGGCATCACTGAGAAGTACAAAATTCCTCACAAGCAATTTTCCTAAAAACTTCCTCGTTTTGGGACCAAACCCTTTTTTAAAAAAACTATTTGCAATACAAAGTCTCCAAAATGCATAAGATATGTTACTCTTTACTTGTAGTTAATGAAATTTAATCAGGGACATTCAACTATAAACATGAAACAAACACCTATAAATACTGTGCTGGGGACTCAAAGATGAATTAGACAGGCTCAAGATCCTGTGAAGAAACAAACATACCTATAACTCACCTAAATATGAGCCCAAAGAACATGGCCTCGGGTAGTGTTGAAAGGAAGGTGAGAGAACATTGGAAAGTCTAGTGGAGACCGGGAGTGACTTACTAAAGAGCACTGCGAGGCGCTGAAGGGTTCTGAGCAGGAGAATGGCATGCTTGTATGTGCTTTGGGAAAAGATGAATCTGGCACGACATTGAGTCCAGAGGCAGAACACAGAGTTAGGCAGCAATTGTAGTGGCAGAGACAAAACTGCTGCTGTCAGGCAAGGGCAGCAGGAACTAAAAAGAAAGGTATATATTGTGGAGGTAGACTCCAAGCTCTTAGGATACGGGAGTGTGGGAAAGGTGGGGAGGAGAAAAAACCTCTAGGATTCCTGCTTTGGTGAAAGACTTCAGAAGAGGAACACAGGAGGAGTTACTGTTTTACAGGAGCTGTGAGGGACTGATTAACTCAGGAGGGATGATGAGGAAAGCTTTACCAAGGAAGTAACATTTAAGCGGAGTACTTAAAGTATGAGTAGGATGAGTAGGGTTTCACCAAAAGTTAAAAAAAAAAAAAAAAAGCATTCTAGCAGGGAGAACAGCATGTGCAAAGACAGAGCTTGTTACATTTGAGCAATGGCATGCAGTTTTAGTAAGGTGTAGCAGATGATGAGGCTAAGTAGTACTAAATTGTGAGGTACTTACATCACACTAAGGAATTCAGATTTTATCCTGTAGGCGATGGGAAACAACCAAGGTTTCTAAAGGGAAGAAGTAAAGGGGAGTAACATAGATCAGATCTATGTTCCAGTCGGTATGAAGTACAGGCTAGAATGGTGAGAAATAGGAGGAAGGCAATACAGCATAATGGCTAAGAGCATGGGGTCTGGAGCTAGACAGCCTCATTAAAATCCTGGCTCTAGAGCTTACTAGCTGTGCAAGCTTGGACTAGTTATTTAGCTTCCCTGTGCTCCCAGGTTCCCCATCTGTAAAATGGGAATAAGAATAATACTTTCAGTTTTTTGGCCTGAGGAGACCCAGCACTGGAGCCTACCCGGCTTTTTGGTGGAGCTGGTGGCGGACTCTGGGAGGGCTCACGCTGGGGAGTGCTTCCCAGAACTGCTGCCAGTGTCCTTGTCCTCACAGTGACACAAGGCCACCCCCCGCCTCTGCAGGGGACCCTCCAATACTAGCAGGTCCTGTGGAAGTCCTGCAGTCAAATCCTGCTAGCCTTCGAGGTCTGATTCTCTGGGAATTCCTCCTCCCGTTGCCGGACCCCCAGGTTGGGAGGCCTGGAGTGGGGCTCGGAGCCTTCGCTCCAGTGGGTGGACTTCTGTGGTATAAGTGTTCTCCAGTTTCTCTTTGGCCAATAGCAGCTGTGGAAATTTACACCCCCCATGTGCTGGAGGCTGTCAATGGGACAGATGTTCAGTTAAAATGCACTTTCTCCAGCTTTGCCCCTGTGGGTGATGCTCTAACAGTGACCTGGAATTTCCGTCCTCAAGATGGGGGTTAAAGCAGTTTGTTTTCTACTACTATATGGACCCCTTCAGACCCATGAGTGGGTATTTCAAGGACTCAATGGTCTGGGATGGGAACCCTGAGCGGTATGATGTCCCCATCCTCCTCTGGAAGCTACAGTTTGATGACAGTGGGACATACACCTGCCAGGTGAAGAACCCACCTGATGTTGATGGGCTGATAGGGGAGATCCAGCTCAGCGTCACGCACACTGAAAAGAAGAAGAAAAGCTCAACCAAGAAAAAAAGGCCTCTGCTTATTTAGAAGACACAGACTAACATTATTAGATGGAAGCTGAAGATTTCCAAGAACAAAAGCCCTGAGATAAGTTGGAGTTAATGGAAGCTTTTCTGTGGCTTTTCCAGTTGTGACCTGTCTTCCAACCAGCTCTGCAGTATATAACCACCTAGAAAAGCAACGTTCCTCTGGAGCCAGCATAGGGCCCTTCTTGAGCAGGTACCCCCAGACTCACACACACACAGCCCTGTTACTAAGGTTCTATTTAATTTCAGAGTACAAATATTGGTTTTTTTTCAAATGCTCATTAGCTTTTATATACTAGGAAGCTACATTTTTGCCCTTAAACGCTCCCCGTGGATTATGACTTGTATACACATATATTGGCATCAAATGGGATAAAAGTCAACTTTGTCTGTCATAACATTTCCTTTAATATATTAGTTTCCTTAGAGCAGCATTCTTGCTACTAAAGTTAACATGTCTACTCTTTCCTTCTCACACTCTCAAAAGGTGAGCTAATTCTCCCAACTGTTTTTGATTGATTAACAGAAAATTCTAAATTCAAACTGTTAAAGAACAGTTTGATTTTCATGGCTCTCCTTAAGTATGGGACACATATTATTTTATTGAATTTCTTTCAATACCCTAGATGGCAGGTTTTTGTTTTTGGTCAATTGATCCAAGGTTTACAGTAGTACAAGTCTAAACCACAGAGTAACTAGGGAAGGTTACATAAATGCTAATAGATTGACAAATGCCACCTCAAGATGAATTGCTTGTCACCTTTTTTCTGTGCTGTGACAAGCAATCAACAGCTCAGATCTTTCACGAGCAGTGAATGACTGTTTAGCTTACTATAGTTTTTCCCCCAATTCAATTATTTATAACAACAGAGCAAAATCTATGCTCATTTGTAGACTGGAATCATTAAGCAGTTAAATGGAAGGTTTCTGAAGGAGTATATTACAATTTAAAAATTTAGGGCTAGTGAAAAAAATCAACCCTAAATGATAATAATTTTGTATAATGTTATACAAAGCTCTGAGAACTGGAAGAGATTATTTAAATTTTTTTCTTTTATTTATTTTTTAATTCAGTTGCTTATTTGGGGGGAGGATTTGGTGTGGGGGCAAAGAAATACCAAAACTAACAGAATGAAACCAACAACCAACTTTATTATTTTTTTTCTCTTATACTAGTAGATAAAACAAACTTTATAAGTGGATCATAGAAAGAAGAGTGCTTTTAAAAAAGTGTCTAGTCTCCCAGTGTCTTTCCAAACTTAAGCTACTGCAGCACTTATTTGAAGAATAGAAAACATCTAAACGTTTAGGAACCTCTCCCCCTACCCCCTGCCCCCCCCCATGTTTACAGCTTGATATTTTCAGTTTTCACCAACTAGGCTGAAGATGTTATTTCTTTTAACAAACTGGAATTTCCAAATAGTTTATCTGTATTAAAAGATGATGGGGCTTCCCTGGTGGCGCAGTGGTTGAGAGTCCGCCTGCCGATGCAGGGGACATGGGTTCGTGCCCCGGTCCGGGAAAATCCCACATGCCGCGGAGAGGCTAGGCCCGTGAGCCATGGCCACTGAGCCTGCGCGTCTGGAGCCTGTGCTCCGCAACGGGAGAGGCCACAACAGTGAGAGGCCCGCATACCGCAAAAAAAAAAAAAAAAAAAAAAAAAAAAAAAAAAGATGATGAACTTTGATATTTTTTCCAATACTAAAAGAAAACCTGGTATAATTTACATATGGACCTTGATTCTGAAATGCATTCCATACCTGTCATTTTGCCTTTTATACTGTCTAAAAAAGTACAGTTTCAGTACCCAGTTTTGAAACTAAAAATTAGATTTAAAGTCTATATTACCTTTCACATTTTCTATTTTTCTCTATAATTCAACCTTTGAGAATATAGTAACTGGGTATTTCTTCAAACAGATGGCCTGGGTGATGTTCCATAAGTGTGAAGAGGTAGTTAAATACTCATGGAAAGTGTTTCCAGCAAAACTTGTAGCTTTTGTGTCTTGGCTAAATATTCAAGGGTTAATATAGCCCTGCTGTTCAGTGTCTTTTACTTGAAGAGAACTTTTGTATTGTAATTCATTTTTTATTGTGCCTTAAACACTATGTAAATAACCTTCAGTAATAAAGTATTACAATTATTTAAAAAAAAGAATAATACTTTCTCAGAGGGTTGATATAAGGAATTCACAAGATAGTATGTGTAAAGAAAGTGCTTAGCACAGTACCTGGTACAGAGATAAATGTAGCTACTATTAGAGGCTGAAAATTCATTAGTAAAAAGTTACTTCCTCGTGTGGTCTAGTGTTGTCCAGGCTCTTCTTCCTACCTGAAGCTTTCTCTTCCTACCTATTCACCTGATTAATTCTGACTTATCCTTCATATCTTAGCTCAAATGTTACCTCCCCATGTAAACTCTCCCTAACCATCTAGATTAGGTCAGGTTCCTACTATGCACAGCACCATACCCTTTCCTTCATAGCACTCATAGTCTCTAATTACATCTTTTTATATTTCATTAATTTCTCTTTTTCCTATTACCATAAGTTCCATGAACTCACATACTGTGTGCTCACCACTGAATTCAGAACTGAAAAAACTCCTGGCACACAGAAGGTACCTGATTAAGCATTTACTGAATGAATGAAAGGTTTCAAATTATGTCATTAAAGTGAACCCTCTTCAGATGCAATCTTTATACAGAAGGCTAGAGATAGAGATTTGGGTCACATATGTAACAGTGTGACTATAATCAGAAGTGGGTCTATGGTGGGATCACACTTGCCTCTTAGGCCTGTAAAGGGATGGTGTATTCATTTGCTATTGAAATTGGTTAATCTTAGGCCAAAGCCTCTGCCTTACACAGCTCCAGGAGGCACCAGCATTAAGAGAGGAAATGAGAGGGCTTCCCTGGTGGCGCAGTGGTTGGGAGTCCGCCTGCCGATGCAGGGGACACAGGTTTGTGCCCCGGTCCGGGAGGATCCCACATGCCGCGGAGCGGCTGGGCCCGTGAGCCATGGCCGTTGAGCCTGCGCTTCCGGAGCCTGTGCTCCGCAACGGGAGAGGCCACAACAGTGAGAGGCCCGCGTACCGCAAAAAAAAAAAAAAAAAAAAAAAAAAAAAAAGAGAGGAAATGAGAGACTTTGGGAGAAATTCCAAATCTTTGGGGATTCCTTTTAGGTCCTCTATGTTATTTCCATTTTGGAGAATTTAACAGAAACTAGTGACTACAACAATGTCAACAAAAAAAGGAGATAACAGGTGGTTAAGAGAACGGATTTGAGGATCAGACAAACTTCTTCATTTTCTCTTCTTACTTGAGGTTCACATCATCTCCTGCTTGGGCCTCTACCTCCCTCACCAAAAATGACTAGCAGCGCTGTACGGCTTTTCACCACTGACAGTGTTTTCCATCTACAAAATATTTCACGTGAGATCACAACAGCTCTATGAGGCAGACATTATTGTTTTCGTTTTATCAAAAAGAAATGAAGTTCATAAAAGTACCTTACCTAAGGTCACAGAACTAAAAAGCAATAGGACCACGATGCAACTCTGATCCTCTGGCTCCAAACCTGGAGCTCTTTCCAGCAGACTCACCCAAGATAATTATGAGCCATCCCGATGTATACTTTCACTACATTTAAAAAGAAAACAGCACGGGGATAATGACTGGAAGGGCATAATGGGATGCTGCTAATGTTCTATTTCTTGATATAGCACTAGTTACACAGGTGTGTTCACTTTCTGTAAAGTCAGGAGCTATACACTTTATAAACTTTTCTGTGTGTATGTTATACTTTAAAAAGCAAATACCAGGCAAAATTATGATAGAGACTAATCAAAATTCAGAAGCTTTAAGTTGGATGCCTCAGGGCTACATACATATTTATCTACTTCTCAAGGAGCAATTACATATAGGACACCTACCAGTTAAATAACCACAAAATCCTTGCACACTCAAATATCATATCCACCCACTGGGATTAGGAGAAAGGGAACCCCAGGAAGGGGCCAAGAGTATAGTTAATGAAAAAAAAATTGGCACTGAAAAGTAGAACTATCCTATATCATCAATGATAGATATTTCAATTTCAGAGATAATAAAAATGTGAAAAAATGGCCAATGCCAATTATAAAATGCATTCTAATTTTAGACTGTTAAAATGTAAAAACAACAACAACAACAAAAGACGGGCTTCCCTGGTGGCGCAGTGGTTAAGAATCTGCCTGCCAATGCAAGGGACACAGGTTCGAGCCCTGGCCGGGGAATATCCCACATGCCACGGAGCAACTAAGCTCGTGCTCCACAACTACTGAGCCTGAGCTCTAGAGCCCGTGAGCCACAACAACTGAGCCCACATGCCACAGCTACTGAAGCCCGCATGCCTAGAGCCTGTGCTCCGCAACAAGAGAAGCCACGACAATGAGAAGCCCGCGCACTGCAACGAAGAGTAGCCCCGGCTCACCGCAACTAGAGAAAGCCCGCACCGCAGCAACAAAGAACCAACACGGCCCAAAATAAATAAATAAATAAATTTATTCCCCCCAAAAAACAAAAGCCATTTAAAAATAAATGAAATGTAACGTTCTAAAATCTCAAGAGGTGGTTCAACTGTAGAACTGTAGAACCATAAACCTGTGGAACGTTAGGGCTAGGAAGGACCTTGGAGATCAGTGTCTCCTGGTACAAGTTCTTCATTTTAGAGGCCCTTGTTTAACAGTTGTTAAATGATCTTATTAAATTAAAGCTCACACATCAGAAAATTTAGAACTACAACTACAAAATTGGTTCCCTTACTCCTGGGTTTTCTTTCCAATACCCAGATACCTCCCCTAAACCCAAGAGAAGATTTACATGATAACTCTGTTTTTTCTTTCATAATTCTTTATTTCATTAACTCACTAAAAAAATTAAAGCACCTCTTAAAAATCAATTAAGGTGAAAAACTGTTTAGGAAACTTCATTTTTTACTTAGACAAGTTTATATTCCTTGTTCTCTAAAACCAATGAAGCAATACAAAGTTAGATAAAAAACAAAATTAGTACTCTCTCAGCCTCCAAGTCCCCCCAAAAACATAAGCACAAATATATTTTTATATTTAAGAGGATTTTTTTTATTGTTCTCTATTTTTCAAAAACTAGGCTTACATATTAACATTGCTCTGCAACTTATTTTTCCTCACTTAATAATTGATCATGAACATCCCCCCCCAAGGATCAGTAAATAAAATTCTAACTCATACTTTTAAAAAACTGTATAATAACAGTACATATAAAGTATATATCATAATGTGTTCACATATTTTCCTATTGATGGACATGGCTATTTCCAATGTTAGCATTTCAAACAGTGCTGTAATGAATATCCCTGTACATATTTCTTTTTAAATGAAACAAAAAAACTATTTCTACACACACGCTTTCCTTGTTGTCCCACGTTTTGACTGCTTCTTTTCCTATCATCATCCGTGCCTTGCTTGCTCACAGAATTCTTCTCAGGGCCCCGTGTGATAACCGAGAACAAAGCAATTTGGAGAATGTCAAGACGTGACATGTGATGGTTACTGCTGGTAAATCAGAATTGGCCTGTCTGGCCGCCTCTCCCAGCCACCTGCGCACAGTGCCCGCCCACCCCCTCATACATGTGCTCCTTGTTCTGGTCTCAGCAGCTGCTTCCAACTCAACTGACGTGGGCAGAGCTGGGTTGGGGAATTAATCCTACTGTGTCACACTCCTGACCCTGACAAGTGCAGACAAGCCCACCAGCAATCCAAACTAGTGGGAAGGAGAGAGAATACATTATCACTATGAAATAATATAATACAGAAGTACACAGAGTAAAATGCAAAACTCCCCACTCACCAAACTTTAACCCACATTTGCCAATGGCCCTCCCCTCCTCAGAGGTACCACTGTTATAAGTTTGCTGTACAACCTTTCAGAATTTTCCTAAGCATGCACACACACATACATATATGCATATATACATGTATGTATAGAGATACACATAGATATGTATACATACACATATGTATGCACATATGTGTGTAGATAGACAAAGAGTGTGTTGTGTGTTTGGTCTACCTACCTGTTGTCATACTGTATACTTTGTCCTGCAACTTGACTTTTTTTTTTTGCGGTACGCGGGCCTCTCACTGTTGTGGCCTCTCCCGTGGCGGAGCACAGCCTCCGGACGCGCAGGCTCAGCGGCCATGGCTCACGGGCCCAGCCGCTCCGTGGCATGTGGGATCTTCCCAGACCGGGGCACGAACCCGTGTCCCCTGCATCGGCAGGCGGACTCTCAACCACTGCGCCACCAGGGAAGCCCCTGCAACTTGACTTTTTCACTTAAAAATTTTTGACCTGTTTTCTTATTAGTATATAATGGATTCCTCATACTTTTAAGAGCTCATAAAAAATGCCACGGTAAGGTTGTGCCACTTTATTTTCTCATTTTGCTATGTTTGAATATTTAGGTTGTTCATAGTGTTTTGTCATGACAAAGAATGCTACATCGATAACACTGGTGAACCTCTTTTTAAATACAAGCTAATATTTCTCTAGGATATGTACCAATAATTGGAATTGATGAAGTCTGTGCATGCTCAATGTTGACAGGTACTCCCAAATTAGCATCCAAAAAGGTATACCAATTTATAGTTCCACCAACAGAGCATAAAACTTCCCTTTTCGACACCCTTCCAACAATAGATGTTATTTTCTATTTTACCAATATAAAGGATAGAAAACAATATACTATTGTTTTAATTTACATTTTCCTGATTTCCAGAAAAGTTAAATATCCATATGTATAATTAGTCATTCTTATTTTTAATGGAAAGCATTACCATTTTGAATATAAACAAGAGAACTCAGAGAGGCTAAGGTACACAGCTAGTAAGTAGCAGACATCAAAGCTAAATTTTTGAACAACTTCCCATCAAAGCTAGGCCTTCTGACTATCTAAAGTATTTTCCACTACCCAGAGGTCAATAAACTATGGCCTGAGGGCAAGCTGCCCCAATTCTGTAAATCAAGTTTTACTGGAATACAGCCATGCCCATTCATTTATGTATTGTCTATGGTTACTTCAGTTCACCAATGGCAAAGGTGAGTAGTTGCAACTACGTGGCCTGCAAAACAAAAAAGATTTATACCTGAGCCTAAACAAAACAATAACTCACATTTAACACCTAAAGAAAAGTTTCATAATGAGATTAACTGTTGTCCAATTGACTAGAGTGTGGCTATGTTAGACAGTGTGGCTCATTTTAAAATAAATTTATATGCAGTATAGGTCTGGTATATAATATTGAAGAAAAGAATCCAAAACACTCAAAAGAAGTCAAAAGACACTCCTCTACTTCTTGGTTGGGACACTACTCTAAAGAGTTTCCTACATGCTATTCTTCATCTTCCTTGTCTCTTTAATTTCAACTAATGGGAAACAGATCTAGTTCCTACTGTCCTTCAGTGACTTGGACAAGCAATGTAGCTCCCACTCGCACACTACAATGATAATATGAAAGCAAAGGAAGCCCCACTATTTCTGCTGCTAAACACACCCCCACCACCACATTACAGGGGTCTCTCCTTCCCTTTTGCTTATAGAGAGAAGATTCTCCAGGAAGCAGCTAACATTTCCAGTATGTCTAGCCAACTGCTAAGAGCTAGGATCCTGATTTTTGTGGGAAAGGAAAGCCAATTCTCCCTCTCTAGATCCTACCCTTCTGAAGATCCTGGCCACAAAAGTAAGTAATTGCAACTGGGAACTTTAGGCCATTCAGTTCCTGTAGGGCAGATGGGGAAAGTGCCATCATCCCCATTTTAAACATGGGGAATTGAGGGGAATTGACCTTTCATTTTAGCAAATGCGACCTTCATGCAGTGACACTCCCACCCACCCCACTTTCTCCTTCCATCCTCTCCCAAATGTTGATTTTATATAATAATGGCAAAGAAGCTATCATACTTTCCTGGAGAGATAACTTAATCTAGGGTTTTGATTGAGAAGTTAATGATTAAAGAAGGAACAGTGCATTTTCTCATGTAAGCAAGCAGGCATTCTTTAAGTGGTTCTCTGGAAAGAAATTTGGCAATACATATCAAGAACCTAAAAAATGTCCATATTATGCTAAGTGAAATAAATGTTATGCTAAGTGAAATAAACTAGACACAAAGGGACAAAAAATGTATGATACCATTTATGAGGTACCTAGAATGGGCAAATTCATAGAGAGCGAAAGTAAAATAGAGGTTACCAGGGACTGGGGGAGGAAGGAATGGGACTATTGTTCAATGGGAACAGAGATTCTGCTTGGGATGATAAAATGTCCTGAAAATGAACAGCAATGATGACTGCACAACACTGTAAATATACCTAATGTCAGTGAATTGCACACTTAATTGTGAATTTAAATTGTGAATTTAACACTTTAAAATGGTTAAAATGGTAAATTTTGTTATGTATATTTTACCAAAAAATTTTAAAGTGAGACTGCTAAAAAAAACAAAGTTTGTGTTCTCTGATCAAATAATTCCATTCACAGCAATAAAAGTTTAGAAAATTATCTGAAATATAAACAAAGATATGTATGTATTAATATAATTATTTATCATTATGAAGAACTGGAGAAAAACTAAGTATCTAACAATAACTCAAGTAAATTATGATATATCCATATGATGAAGCCTTATGCAGTCATTAAAAATATTCTAAATAATTTTAATGACATGGGGAAATGTTGAATTTTAAAAGCACGATATATAGTGTTAGTGTGGTATGACCGTTTATTTTTTAAACTACATATACAAGTGTGTATGTGATACATACACACACACATGCACAATTGTGTGTGAATATGCATGTTATATTTATAAGGAAATATATCAAATAATGTTTATTTGTGAGTTGTGGAATTATGGGTATTCTTACTTCCTCCCTTAAAAACCTTACTTTTCATGTTTTCTAAACTGTACCATGAAGTACAATCAGGAAAAAAAATTTTAATTTCACATCATCTGACCCAGTAATTCACTTGCAGAGATGTATCATAAGAAAATAATGAAAAATACTGATCAAAACTTACGCATAATAATGTTCATGCAAAGGTACACCAGAAATTACTAATAAATTATAAATTAATAAAAACTATTAATAAGTAATTGTTACCTCTGCAGAGTAGGATTAGGATAAAGGGTGATGTGCAAGGGACTTACCTATTATATATATTACTTGTATAATTTGTATCTAAGTATTAGAGTATTGTTTAAAATAGAAAAAACTGAAAGCACTATAAAAATCCTGTATGATAGACTATTATGCAGCCATTAGAAATATTGCGAATTCCCTGGTGGTCCAGTGATTAGGACTCTGAGCTTCCACTGCAGGGGGCCCAGGTTCGATCCCTAGTCAGGGAACTAAGATGCCACAAGACGAGAGGCACAACCAAAAAAAAAAAAAAAAAAAGGAATATTTGTAAAGAGCTTCAGCAACATTATAAACATACATGAATTTATATAATGAAAACAATGGGAAATGGGAAAAAAGCAGAAGACAAAATTGTAGGTAATATATGATCTGGACTATGCCACACAGAAATATGCATAGGTACAAAATATTGTTCAAAAAAATGTTTTTGGTTTCCACTGTATATTTAAAAGGATTAGCAGTAGTAAGCAACCCACTAAACAAGACTGTAGGATGTATATGCCTAAGAAAATCTCCATCTTTGGGGAGTGGCGAAAGCTCAGTCTAAAGGGACACTGCTGACTATTTCCTGCCTTCTTGTGTTTGGAGGTGCTTTAGAAAATATAACTAAGGAATCAAGTACATAAACATTAGATGGCTGACAAACTTTATACTTTAAGAACCAAGACCACCACCTTCTCAACCCTGAAATCTAAGACCTTACACTTGAAAAACACTCCAAAACACTCAAGAGCTAACTCCATGAAGAATAAAATCCAAATCCCTTAGCATGACACTTAAATGTTCTTTAAGATCCAACCATCAAACATCTTTTCCAGCCTCATCTCCAGCTCATTCCTCTAAAATATCTTCTATCTCAGGAACACTCTTCCCAGACATGCCAGGCATTTTCCAGGCTCTGTGCCTTTGCCCATGCCGTGACCTCCTCCGTAATGCCCTTTCTAAAAAATGAAAAAAGTAAAAAACATTTTTAAAAAAAGGGAATTCCCTGGTGGTCCAGTGGTTGGGACTCCGTGCTCTCACTGCCAACAGCCCAGGGTTTGAGCCCTGGTGGGCGAACTAGGATCCCACAAGCCACGTGGCACGGTCCGAAAAAAAAAAAACAAAAACCCAAAACATCCTTTCTTCTGAACTTAAGGAATTCTAATTCACCCTTTACAATCTCGTTCAAATGCTTTCTCCCTTCCGAAGCTCTCCTTGTACCCCCAATTCAGAAATAATTGTTGTTTCCTCTATATGCTCCATATTGCTTGTTCCTCTACACACTTTACTTCATTCCTCCTTGGGTCAACGTTAGCTGCATATGTATTTCACTTGACTAATAAGCTCCTGAAGAGCAGAAACCATCTTATTCACCTATCAGCTCCGTTCCAACACAATGCTTGCACACCGCAGGTGCTAAATAATGCTGCCCAACTAAATGACAGCCAACTGGTCCTAATCTAGAGAAGTCTTTCAGTGAGGCAGCCAGAGAAGCCAAACTGTCAAAGAGGACAATCCCTCTACTTTAAAGCCACATACCTAGCAAGAGTGACCAGCAGAAAATGTCACGGGCCTGCCACTTTAAGGAGACTGGCAAGCTGACTGTGTTTACACAATCCTAATTAAAACTAAAGGGCACTGAGGGAAAGAAGAGAAATAGGGAGATTAAGAGGTGTGGATTCTACAGATCACCTCTTCCTCTGTTTAGAGCCCAAATCTCCCAGCCTAGTACATAGCGAGCTCACCAAGCAGCCTATTCTCTCCTTGCTGTCACTGTAGGATCTAAGTATTGAAAAGCAACTGATTAGGTCTCTCCAGCAACTGGCTCTGCTCTTAGGCATTTAATTTCTATTGTGGTTACATGGGGCTTTTTCTCTAAATGAATCCCACACTGCTCCAATCATTAAGAGGATCCCTTTAAAGAGAGGCTTGAAATTAACAACAGCAGGGAACAAAGTCTCTAACCCTTCTAAATCACAATATCCACACTGTCCATTTTGATGAAATTCACCCCCACCTCCTTCAAACAATAGGTCCTACCAGGGTATGACTACTTCTCTCAAGACCAGCATGTCCTGTGATTGTTCTTCAGGAGAAAGCTCCCAGTGCCTGCTTCTCATTAAACAGCTGCTTCACGTTTGATCACTCAGCTGTGACCGTGAGTAGAGAGTATAGTCACTATAATTTAAGGACTAAAAAGGAATTCCACTCCTGCCCCCCAGTCTAATAGTCAAGCAGCTTAGAACAAACAGATAGTTCCCTACCTCAAACCTCCTTTGGCCTACCTGTTTTCAGATCTAGAACTCTTAGTATCTAACTCTTTCAATGAAGAAAAATGAAGAAAACATGGCCGTGAGAAAGAGAATCACAAAGTGACTTAGTGACAGAACCTTTTGATTAGGATGCTTAGCACCTTATTTTCTTGACTAGTTATCAACAAGACACCATTTCCAGGAACAGAGTCCAGGATACTACAGACAGCCTAACTGAAATGCGTTCAAGAGAGCCCCTCTGCTTTGACCCCCACCCATCCCCTCCCTTCCTCAAACTCAAACTGCTGAGGAAAACAAATAAACAAACAACAACAGACAACAAAGTAAGCTGATACATCATTTCTCCTACAAAAGACTGGAGCTACCAAATCGCCTGCTTCAGCCACGCCACCTGGGAATCATCCTGATGGACTACGGTGTGCTGGTGAGCAGTGGCTGCTGCAGCCTGAGGAACTTGTGGTTGTTGAGTCTTCTGGAGCCGGGACGGCAGTGGCTCCTCAGCTACAATGTCCCATAGCAACATGTTCCAACCCTTTTTGACCCTCAGCACATTTGTGATTTGGGAGGACTACCACGAGAAAGGCTAATTTTCTCCGCCCACTACCTTGTCACTTTGACCTAGAAGCAGGCATTCGCACAGGGAGTATAAAGGAAGTGACACCCTTTTAAACAAACATTTCCAGTCTTGTTGAATCAAGTGAAAACTGTAATCAAAATAGTCTCCTAAGATTTACAAAACACTCCTTTAGGAACTGCCTTTAAAGTCTACTCCATGTGAGACACACACAAAAATTAAATCTTATTATTTTACAGTCACACCTCATTCTTCACCAAAAAAGATACTGCCTTGCTTGTCTTTGGCTCACAATATCTTCTAGCTGTTTCCAAAAACTGAATCTACCAAGCAAGAGTGAAGATTTGCTACCTCTGAGAATATTCAAAAGATTGGCTTAGAGGCCAAAAATGTTTTGAGCACTGGCAACATCACCCGAATAAACGTAAAGGCTGAGAACACAATTACTTTGAGGGGGACAAACTTACAAATACTCTAATTGTCCCAAAATTACAATGAAGGGGACAAGGTATGGGCAATATATGGTCACGTGTGTTAAAGATAAACTATTATACTAATTTACAGTCACACATTACATAATCATAAATTTTGGCTCTGGAAGAAAGCTTCCAGATCATATAATCTAAACTGCTCATTTTTACATATAAGAAAACTATAGTCCACCGGGGTTAGGCAGTTTGTCCCTGGTCACACAGCTGGTTAGCAGTAATCAGGACTAGAAACCTAGTCACCCTGACTCCCAGCATAAGCCACAAACATCCTAATCCATGCACCTCCCCCTTCCTGTTCCTCGCTGCTGTCTTTCAAAGGGGAGATAACTCAGGACACTAAAGCACAGCAAGAATGGTTTTGAAACCCAGTTGCTGAGAAATGATAGCTTAAAACCAGGATTTCTCTGCAGTGGCTCCTATGAGTATGAGCCATCGTTTAGTGCCTGGTTCACAAGAGTTCTGGGTAATCCACCTCACAACAGGGGTCAGTGAAACCCCCTAGACTCTCCTCCCACAGCTAGAAGAATATGTTTATTAAACATCTCTGACCATCTCCTGCAGTAACTTGTTTACTTCAAGCAATTGAAAGAAGGTTACTTAGAAGAACCTGGATCAAGGAAAAAGAAAGCAGTAGAGATCCTGTTCAGGAAAAAGCTGACCTATGAAAAAGGAGAGAGAGGGCAGGAACTTACCTGCTGGTGAACAGCTTTCTCAGGTTCGGACAAAGTGATTCCTGGCAATCTGGCTTATAATTAGCCTCCACCCAAGGAAGGGGCAAAGGGACAGGAATGCTGTTCGTTCCCCCATCCCGCCGACTGTTGGTCAGCTCAGCCTCACATCATCCTGGGCAGCCTCAGCATTCTGTAGATCAGACAGCCACCGGAAGGGAAGCCACGCAGCCTAGTTCAATGTGGGTGGGTCCGTGGCAGAGCAGGAAGAGTCACTGGGGCAGAAAGTCTGGCCCCCTGTGGCAAGACAGCCAAACCACGCCCCAACGTGGTCAGCACTGGGAAGGCTCTGCCATACTAGGGCTCCAGTCTCTAAAGCAGGAAAGGTCCTTCCTCGGGAGGCTCCATACCACTCACATTTCCAAGTGTGTCCCTCCTGCTCAAAAACCTTCCATGGTTTTCTCCCTAAAGCATCATATCTAAATCCCTTGTCTTAACTTTCCAAGCCCTCCATTATATAGCCTCAAGTCATTTATTCAACCTTATTTCCCACTGTTCCACAGTGTACACTCTGAACTAATCAAGCCAGTCTTCCCATTTCTCTCTGCATGAGCCAAGCCCTTTCTCATTTCCATGCCTTCAGTTATCCAGCAGTGGTAAATTCAAGCCCCTTCAGGGGTTAGGCAGGTAATAGAAATGAATGTTCCAGTGTGGTGCATGGAAAAACTGGGAAGTGTTGCCCCCACCTAAAGGCATTCAAATGTTTTAATTCAAGTATTTATGCAATATTTCACTCTGAGCATCACAATAACATTTTAAAGAGTTACCAATACTCTTTCTAGCTTGCACATAAGGAAACTTCCCTAAGGTTAGGCAGCTGTCAAAATGCTGAGCACAGTCTCTAGGCCTGTCTGAAACCAAAGCAAGAGCTCTAAACTATTAGGCTTCCCAGTAGTACGAACACCATGAAAGATACAGAGCTCTAAACTCTGAAGAGGGAATTCACTTTTCATGATATATAACCTTAGTAGTGGGATGAGAAGTCCAAATAGCAGCTTGTCTAACCATACTCCAACTGCCTCAAATTCTGTCCATCTTCCAAATCCCACCTTCCTACTAAAGTCTCTCCTAGTACCTCCAGGTCCTACTGAATTCCCTCTTCTCTCAATTCTGATGGGGCTTACAGATTAGACAACATAACTGAGTGCTAAATTATGTACTGTCATGCAAAATTGAATACTGTTTCCATGTGTTTTCTAGCTTCACTATCAAACTACTGTATTAACCTATCTAGTTCTACCAAAAATGTTTAACCTGTATCCAGTCAAGAGGAAATAGTCATACAAATCCAAATTAAGAGACATTCTGCAAAAAACTAACTTGAACTCTAAAGAATGTCAATGCTATGACAGACAAAAAGTCATTCAAGATTAAGGGATTTAAAAACTGTTCAAAGTTAAAGCAGAATAAAGGCGTCACAAAGTCGTGACAACTAACGCATGCATGATCCTTCAATGGATCCTGAACTGACAAAAAGTCTATGAAAGACATCATTGGAAAAATTAGAGCAATCTGAACAAGTATTGTATACCGGATGTATTGAATTTCTGAGTGTAATTTTATTGTGGTTATGATAGGAAGATACTCTTATTTTTTTAGGAAATACTTGTGGAAATATTTAGGGATGAAGTAACATGATGTTTACATCTAACAGTCAAAAGTTTCAGAAAATGAAGGATAGAGACCAAAAATAGCAAACTGTTAACAATTAGTGAATCTAGGTGAAGAATATACAAGCATTTGTTACATTATTCTTGTAAAGTATCTGTAGGTTTGAACAGCTGGGGAGTAGGGAAATCCTGTATTATAAATACACTTGTTAAATATTCAGCTCTGTGAGAGGTATAATAGGCACTCATTATGATTTGCTCACTGCCTAAGGAAACTGGGCTTTGGGGGTCAGCAACCACACAGAGTCCACTTTGCAGTAGTTCATGAGGGGTACAGTGGCAAACTCTAAGGGAACAAGAGGTTTCCCTCAAACTCACATCGTCACGCCACAGGAAAGACAGAAAAGTAGGCAGTCAAAGCTATTGTTACCTCATCCCTCACTGAGACCATCCAGAAGTCAGGCACTTGACAAATGCTCCCTTACAGGGCAGAATGCAGTTGCTACCCACACACAGGACCAAGACCTCAGGTCACACTGTATTCACCTTGCCACAGGGTACCAAAAACTTGACAGCCTGCAAAGCACGTGTCTCTGGCCAGTCACAGGAAGGCACCCAGGTGGTCAAATAAATAAGCCCGAAATACATACACAGTCTTCACTCCTCACCAGACAAACCAGTCCTGAGCTGCAATAAGACAGAAGAAATAATGCAAGGCTGAATCACTGGCATTTCCTGCACTGCTTCAAAGAAACTGGCCCTTAAAGAGGACAGAAAGGACAGCTGACACAGCTGCCAAGAGAGGCCTCAACCCAGAAGCATGCTGTGCAATATGCCCTCTCTCCCTTCTACAGCCACCAGATCATTTTACTTCTGCCAAGTGGTCCCTTATTAGGGTGACTGACTGCCCAAAGGCCAATCCTTAGCCTTGACTCTCTCCTCCCCTCATTGACAGCCAAGATTCTGCCCTTTCCAGACAGCTCCCCCCCCAATTTAGCAGAAAGAATAGTCAAAACTATTCCCCCCAAACCTCCATCAACTGAAGTAAGATTTCCAGAGGTGTAACATTCAGCTTTCTTCTCAAACCTACCATGTTTAGCATTTTTACCAAAGACAGAATGAAAACATGTAAGGTCTGCTTGTTAAACTTTGGAATTATATAAACTGTGAAGAAAAGAAAATACAATGTTTTTAGATTTGATCCAGCAAAAAGATCTTAACAGGTTCCATGATACCAAAAAGAGCCAATATATAATTTAACAGGACTACACATAAAGCCCTGCATTTAGAATAAAAGAAATCAACCAAACTCACATGGGATGGTAAAGACCTGGTACAACAGTTCATATTAAAAGGTTGCCTTTGGGGGGAAAAAAAGGCTGCCTATGGTGGGAAGTGGAGGACAGGCTGTTACTCCATACACTCCCCTGTGAATCATTAATCTGACAGACCTACCCAAAACATCACTGTGGCTCAGGTCATGTTAGTAGAAGACGAATCTGTGCCTCACCTCTGAAAAGCAAAGTCAGAGCACGTACGAGAAAGAATGACAACCACCGTGGTGAAGGGTCTGAAAGTCACGTCATGGCAAATGTGAGGAGAGAACTACAGATGTTATGCCAGGGAAAACATGAAAACATTTTTCAAACATATGCATGCTTGTCATGTAGACAAGGAGAAAGACTTACATGTCCCCTTGCAAGAAGCCAAAAACAGAACTAGTGAGTAGAAGTTACAGCAGGATAGATTTTGGTTTGATGTAGGGAAGAACTTTCAGCACAATAAAGAAGAATGTGCATTATGGAACCCAGAATGCTTGGATTAGAACACCAACTCTACCACTTACAAACTGTATGGTTTTGGGTAGATTAATTTATAGTAGTAATAATAGTACTTACCTCAGAACTTTGGGAAGCAGTTCATGTAAAGTGCTTAGAACAGTGCCTGGCTCACAGTATATGCTGAAAAAAAAGAAAGTCATCTATCGCTATTACTAACTGTTGATATAATGGACCAGATGACCTGAAAATCTTCCTACTAAATATGCCTGGAAATGCTTAGAAAAATATAATAAAAATCCTTTTAGACTTGCTAGTTAAGTTATTTTCTCTCAGCTCCACACCTACCCTGTTATGCTCTGCTCTGTGATGCTGGGGCTCGGACTCCACCAATACTATCTCACCTTTGTCAGCGGGCTCCCAGTTAGGTTCTGTCTACAGGGGGTGCTAAAGGGAAAATGGAAGGCAGGAAGAGGCTGCCTGTGGCTCGCTGTTTCTTGACAACAGCAGTTCATTCTTCCCTGCTTCTTTCTAAACTCCCTCTCAGAGGCACCAGCACCAGCAGGGCAGGGCTCAACCAAACCTGGCTCCTCCAGGCCCCTCCTGTGAGCTCCTGAGAAACCAGCAACACCCTCTCCTCAGAGAATCAGGGTGCATGCAGTTCCATAGGATCCCTCCAGAATTCTAGGTTCTGACAACCCCTACCTTTTTCCCTTTGTTTTTCAGTCTTGGATGAGGCAGCTGCTTAATGCAGTTATTATATCAAAGTTACTTTAAGACTCCCTTTTTGCTCTTTCAGCCCTCCAACAAGGGTTTAAACTAAGCACCTGTACTGAATTCACTCTATTAAAATATCTGTGTGTGGTTTCTATTTTCCTTATAGGATCCTAACTTACACTAGATAAACTGAACTCACAAGAAAGTAGGAGAAATCCCAGGAAACAGAAACAAAGAAGCTGAAAATTGGATTAGTGAGGCATAGCTGTCCCAGCAATGTAAGGAATTCGTAACCTCCTCATAGTCTAGGAGATCTTGAGCCCATAAAAAACAACTGAGATCTCTGTATAAAGGCTGGGATCCTCAGTAAAAAAGACAGACTAGGGGAAAAAAAAAATCTGTCCACAGGGAAATAAAGGAGGTTGCCTTGCTCACCTAGTAAAGTGGGAGGAAAAAAACTTTCTAGGAATTAATAACCATAGGTGCACACAAGAGGTGGATTTGGAGTTAAAAATTTATACTAAGTCTGTGGCCTGGAAATCTACAAGTACAGAAAAATTACAGACATTTTACTCCCAGGTTGGGAACAGCCTTTAGTTCCCAGCAGGAGCAAATACAAAGTTGCTGCAGGAGATACACAAATGGCCAAAGGATGTTCAACATCATCAGGAAAATGTAAATTAAAACCACAATAACACTACACCTCCATGAGAACGGCTAAAATTAAAAAGACTGACAATACCAAGTGTTGGTAAGAATATAAAGAAACTAGAGCTCTCAGATACTGCAATGGGAACATAAAACAGTACAGCCACTTTGGAAAACTGGTAATTTCTTAAAAATTTAAAGATAACTTGCCATATGACCCAGCCATTTCACTCCAAAGAGTCAAGAAAATACATGTCCACTCAAAGATTTGTACATGAATGCTCACAACAATTTTATCACAACAACCAAAAACTGGAAACAACCCAAATGTCCATCAACAGTAAATGATAAACAAAACTGTATGACATAGTCATATAAGAGAATACTACTTAGGAACAGAAAGTAACAAATTACTGATATATGTACTAAATAGATAAATTTCAAATGCATTACACTGCCTGAAGGAAAGCAGACACAAAGGTACACTCTGTGTAATTTGACTTAGATAAAATTCTAGAAAATACAAATTAATCTATAGTGGCTCCTGGGGCCAAGGTAAAGGGAAAGATGAACTGTAAAGAGGCATAAGGAAACTTTTGGGAGTGATGGGAATGCTCTGTATCTTGATTGGGGCAGCTTTTTATAAATGCATAAATCTGTAAAAACTCTTTTTACTTTAAATAAAGTGTATTATACATGCATAAATTATAATTAAGCAAAGCTGATAAAAATTAAAAAGCTGTTCTTGAGAGAACTGACCTCAACTCAAGCTACATAAGGCTATCATAGATGATACTCCTTTGAATATGAGCTCACAATCCAAAATTATAAAATACTTGAGGAAACAATCCATCATGACAAAGAGTCATTAAAACAAACGGCAGGATTATACTTGAAAGGCTTCAGAAAATTGAACAAACACATTAAGTTAAATTTATTTAAAATTAATATAGGTGAATTGAAAACACAAGACAAAAACAAGATACCATGAAAAACAAAGAGGCAGATTTGAAAATGAACCAAAGAGTACTTGAGGAAATGAAAAACTTAGCTAATGAAAATAAGAATTCAAAAAGTAAATTAGGGGCTTCCCTGGTGGCACAGTGGTTAAGAATCTGCCTGCCAATGCAGGGGACACGGGTTTGATCCCTGGTCTGGGAAGATCCCACATGCCACGGAGCAACTAAGCCCACGTGCCACAACTACTGAGCCTGCACTCTAGAGCCCACAAGCCACAACTACCGAAACCTGTGTGCCTAGAGCCCATGCTCCAAAATAAGAGAAGCCACCGCAACGAGAAGCCTGCGCAACTCAACAAAGAGTAGCCCCCACTTGCCGCAACTAGAGAAAGCCCACGTGCAGCAACGCAGCCAAAAATAAATAAATAAATATTTAAATTTATATATTAAAAAAAATAAATTAGTTCTAGCTTAAGAGTAATTAGTATGCTAAGAAATAGATTTAAGGAAATTACCTAGAGGTAACACAGAAAGATAGAGACAGAAATCATGAAGAAAAGAATAAGAGATGTGGAGGACAGAATTAACAATAGAAGGTTCAAGGTAAGTTAAATATGAGATCAGAGAGAGGCACTATTTAAAGAGGTATATGCCAATAAAATGGACAACCTAAGAGAAATGGACAAATTCTTAGAAATGTACAAACTCCCAGGACTGAATAAGGAAGAAATAGAAAATATAAATAGACCAATTCCCAGTAATAAAATTGAATCAGCAATTTTAAAAAACTGCCAATAAACAAAATTGAAGGACCAGACGACTTCACAGGTGAATTCTACCAAACATTTAAAGAAGAGTTAACACCTATTCTTCTCAAACTATTCCAAAATAATTACAGAGAAAGGAATGCTTCCAAACATTTTCAAGGCCAGCATCACCACAACACCAAAACCAGACAAAGATATCACAAAGAAAGAAAATTACAGGCCAATATCACTTTATAGTTGTGAAAATCCTCAACAAAATATTAGCAAACCAAATTCAACAACACATTAAAAGGACTGTGCACGATGATCAAGTGGTATTTATCCCAGGGATGCAAAGATGGTTCAATATCCACAAATCAATCAGTGTGATACACCACATTAACAAACTGAAGAATAAAAATCATCTAAATGAATGCAGAAAACACTCCTGACAAAATTCAACATCCATTTATGATTTTAAAAAAACTATCATCAAAGTGGGTCTAGATGGGACTTCCCTGGTGGCGCAGTGGTTAAGAATCCGTCTGCCAATGAAGGGGACATAGGTTCAATCCCTGGTCCAGGAATATCCCACGTGCCACGGAGCAACTAAGCCCGTGTGCCACAACTACTAAGCCTGTGCTCTAGAGCCCGTGAGCCACAACTACTGAGCCTGCATGCCACAACTACTGAAGCTCACGCACCTAGAGCCCAAGAGAAGCCACCGAAATGAGAAGCCTGTGCAACGCAACGAAGAGTAGCCCCTGCTCACCACACCTAGAAAGTGCATGCATAGCAACAAAGATCCAATGCAGCCAAAAATAAATAAATGTTTTTTAAATGACAAAAAAAAAGGTGGGTCTAGAGGGAACATCTCAACAAAATAAAGACCATGTATGACAAGCCCACAGCTAACATCATACTCAACAGTAAAAAGCTGAAGGCATTTCCTCTAAGATCAGGAACAAGACAGGATGCCCACTCTCGCCACTTTTAGTCAACCTAGTATTGGAAGTCCTAGCCACAGCAATCAGGCAAGAAAAAAGAAATAAAAAGAATCCAAATTGGGAAGGAAGAAGTAAAACTGTCACTGTTTGCAGATGACATGATACTACAGAAAATTCTAAAGGGGTCACCAAAAAAAAATTAGAACTCATCAATGAATTCAGTAAAGTTGCAGAATACAAAATTAATATACAGAAATCTGTTGTGTTTCTATACACTAACAAAGAATTATCAGAAAGAGAAATTAAGAAAGCAATTTTATTTACAATTGTATCAAAAGGAATAAAATATCTAGTAATAAATCTAACTGAGGTAAAAGGCCTGTACTAAGAAAAAGACAAGACACTGATGAAAGAACTTAAAGATGATACTAACAAATGGAAAGATACACCATGCTAATGGATTGGAAGAATTAATACAGTTAAGTCCCCTACATACGAACAAGTTCCCTTCCAAGAGTGTAAGTCCAATTTGTTCCTAAGTCCAACAAAGTTAGCCTAGATGGCCAACTAACACAATCGGCTACGTAGTACTGTACTATAATAGGTTTATAATACTTTTCACACAAATAATACATAAAAAACAAACACAAAAATAAAATTTTAACCTTACAGTACAGTACCTTGAAATGTACAGTAGTACCAGCTACATCACTGCTGCTTTTATGCTTGCTTCTGGACATCTTGGGCTTGAACTAAAGATACTGTACTACTGTACTGTACAGAGTACTGTACAGAAAAGTACACAAAAGCAGAACCACTTGTAGAGGATGCATGCACGTGACAATGTATGCCAGACACGTGAACTACCTTATGTGATTGGACACTTGAATACATGTTCGCATCTTTGAAAGTTTGCAACTTGAAGGTTCGTATGTAGAGGACGTACTGTATTGTTAAAATGACCATTCTAGCCTAAGGTATTCTACAAATTCGGTGCAATCCCTATCAAAATACCAAGGGAATTTTTCACAGAACTAGGACAAATAATTCTAAAGTTTGTATGGAAACACAAAAGACCCTGAATAGCCAAAACAACCCTGAAGAACAAAACTGAAGGTATCATGCTCCCTGATTTCAAACTATACTACAATACTATAGTAACCAAAACAGTACACCAAAACAGACACACAGGGGCTTCCCTGGTGGCGCAGTGGGTAAGAATCCGTCTGCTAATGCAGTGGACATGGGTTCGAGCCCTGCTCCAGGAAGATCCCACATGCCACGGAGCAACTAAGCCCGTGCGCCACAACTACTGAGCCTGTGCTCTAGAGCCCATGTGCCACAACTACTGAGCCCACACACCACAACTACTGAAGCCCACGTGCCTAGAGCCCGTGCTCCGAAACAAAGAGAAGCCTCCGCAATGAGAAGCCCCCGCAATGAGAAGCCCACGTACCGCAACAAAGACCCAATGCAGACAAAAATAAATTAATTAAATTAATTAATTTAAAAAAAGACACACAGATCAACGGAACAGAATAGAGAATGCAGAAATGAACACACACTTACATGATCAATCAATCTACAACAAAGGAGATGAGACTACACAATGAGTAAAAGTCTCTTCAATAAATAGTATTGGGGGGCTTCCCTGGTGGCGCAATGGTTGAGAGTCCGCCTGCCGATGCAGGGGACATGGGTTTGTGCCCCGGTCCGGGAAGATCCCACATGCTGCGGAGCGGCTGGGTCCGTGAGTCATGGCCACTGAGCCTGTGCGTCCGGAGCCTGTGCTCCGCAACGGGAGAGGCCACAACAGTGAGAGGCCCACGTACCGCAAAAGAAAGAAAGAAAGAAAAGAAAAGAAAGAAAGAAAGAAATAGTATTGGGGAAACTGTACAGTTAAATGCAAAAGATTCAAACTGGCCTACTTTCTCCTTTCTCACACCATATACAAAAACAAATTCCAAATGAATGAAGACTTAAATGTAAGACCTGAAACCATAAACCTCCTAGAAGAAAACTCAAGCAGTGTGCTCTTTGACAGCAGTCTTAGCAGTATTTTTTTGGATATGTCTCTTCAGGCAAGGGAAACAAAAGCAAAAATAAACAAATGGAACTACATCAAACTAAAGAGCTTTTGTATAGCAATGGAAACTAGCAACAAAAAAGTGAAAAGAAGACCAGAACATGGTATGGGAGAAGATAGTCACAAACAATATATCTGACAAAGGGTTAATATCCAAAATATACAAAGAACTCATATAACTCAACATTAAAAAAAATAACCAAATTAAAAAATGGGCAGAGGATCTGAACTTTTTTTTCAAAGAAGACAAACAGATGGCCAATGGGCACATGAAAAGATGCTCAACATCACTAATCATCAGGGAAATGCAAATTAAAACCACTAAAAGATATCACCTCATACCTGTTAGAATGGTTATTATCAAAAAGACAACAAACAACAAGTCCTGGGGAGGAGGTGGAGAAAAGGAAACCCTCAGGCACTGTTGGCAGAATGTAAATTGGTGCAGCCACTACGGAAAATAGTATGGAAGTTCCTCAAAAAATTAAAACAGAACTACTATATGACCCAGCAATTCCACTCCTGGGTGTTTATCCAAAGAAAACAAAAATGGGGTGAAAAGATATATACACCCCTATGTTCATTGCAGCATTATTTATAATAGCCAAGATATGAAAGCAACCTAAATGCCCATGGATAGATGAATGGATAAAGAAGATGTGGTACATATATCTAATGGAATATTACTCAGCTGTAAAAAAGAATGAACTCTTACCATTTGCGACAACACGGATGGACCTAGAGGGTACTAGGTAAGTGAAATAAGTCAGACAGAGAGAGACAAATACTGTACAATTTCAATTATATGTGAAATCTAAAAAACATAACAAAACAGAAAGAGTCACAGAAAACAAACACGTGGTTGCTAGGGAAGCAGACTGGGGGGACGAAAAATAGGTGAGGGAGATTAAGAGGTACAAACTTCCAGTTACAAAATAAGTGAGTCACAGGTATTAACTGCACAGTGTGAGGAATATAGTCAGTAATGTAATATTTTTGTATAGAGACAGATGGAAAAACTTTTTTGTTTTTTTTTAAATTTATTTTATTTATTTTTGGCTGCGTTGGGTCTTTGTTGCTGCGCGCGGGCTTTCTCTAGTTGCAGCAAGTGGGGGCTCCTCATAGCGGTGGCTTCTCTTGTTGCGGAGCACGAGGCTCTAGGCGCGCGGGCTTCAGTAGTTGTGGCTCACGGGCCCTAGAGGGCAGGCTCAGTAGCCGTGGCGCTTGGGCTTAGTTGCTCTGCGGCATGTAGGATCTTCCTGGACCAGGGCTTGAACCCGCGTCCCCTGCACTGGCAGACGGATTCTTAACCACTGCGCCACCAGGGAAGCCCGGAAAAACATTTTTTTTTAATAAAGAAGGGAATTTTTACAAAATTGAAAGGTATGAAATCTCAGATTGAGGCATCACTATAAGCCCCCAGTAGGATAAAATTAAATCCACACCATGTAATGAAACTGTAAAACACAAATGAGGAAAAAAAAGGATCTTAAAAACAACCAGAGAAAAAGGCAGGTCACATACAATGAAATAATAGTTCAATTGTGAGCATAGTTCTCAAGAGTAACAACAAAAAGCCAGAATTTCTGTAAAATGCGATTTTCAAAGCACTGGGAAAAAAATAATTGGAAGCCTAGTACGCAGCTAAACTATCAATCAAGACTGACAAGGAAATAACGATATTTTCCAACAGAGTATTTACCACTAACAGACCCTTACTAAGAAAACATCTGAAGGGGGAATTCCCCAGTGGTCCAGTGGTTAGGACTCTGCACTGCCACTGCAGGGAGCACAGGTTCGATCCCTGGTCAGGGAACTAAGATCCCGTACGCCACTGGCATGGCCAAAAAAAACCCCAAAAACAAAAAACTGAAGGATGTAGTCATCTATTTGACACAAAAAGAAGGGATAAAATGCAAGAAAGAATAATGAAAAAACAAACAGTAAATGTATATGGGTAAAATGAAATAATCAGTGACAGCACAAAACAATTATTATTTATTAGAATTGTTCTAACATTAAGATGACTACCTTTGGGAGTGGTCTCATTCTTGGAAATGCTCATTTTGAGCCTGGACAATACGTTTCGATATGTTTAATGTAAACTGGGTAAGAGGCTGAAATAAATGACCCCCGACATACCTACTGACCATAGGGTTTTATCAATTAGACACAGCTGTCAAAACATTCCCTGATCAGCTCTGTTTATCCATCTGTGGCAGGGCTTTCCCCTATCCTAACAGTTCTAAAACTCAAATTTTAGTTCAAGGCATTCTTCCCACTCCCATATTCCATAAATTAAAAAATGAACATTCTAAATAGAAATGTTCCTTATATGAGCTTTTGGTTAAGATCTTCTAGTTTGGGGGAGTACAGTTTTGGGCTTTGGATTAGAATTCAGGCTTTACAATTAGTCATCATTTGCTTGAACTTGGGCCAAGAAGAGAATACTTTGGCAGCTTTTACTAAGAAGTATGTTCCTCTTCCTCTGAAGGAGAAAATACCACACAGGAACAGAGAGGGAGGGAACACATACATTCATTCCTGCTGGCTGAAAGATGCCTTACTTGATGTGAACATTCCCTCAAGGTTCCCATATATTCATAGCAGTAAAGATCTCCACAATGTAGAGCTCCAATTCCCTTCCCATCAAAGGTTTCTGCTCACCACACTTGACTATCCAGAACTTTAGAAACACATGACCAGGCAACAGACCGCAGAGAAAGGTAAGCATGCGTTAAAGTAAGTAAGTATTATCACATTTTTTGAAGGCAGTGCCCTTCCAGGCAAGAGGACATAGTAAGAGGTTCAAAAGCCACTAAATACAGATGGAAAAGCCAGGCTCCTATCCCTTTTCAGCCCAAGTAAGCTCATTCATTTCAAAGCATACGTTAATGACCATGATACATTTCACACCCTGCATAGGCATGAGGATGAAGGTACAAAACACACCGTCTCTATCTAGTAGGGGAGACAAACAAATACCAGATGAAAAGCGCTATCTCAGGGGTAAGCAAAAGACGGCGCCCAGAAGAGGCAGCATCAACCCAGCTGGGCTCTCTTCCAACAAAAACCTTCACACAGTCACATCACTTATAGTCAAAAATATTTACTCTCCAAGATGCTTCCAAGAAACAGCTTACCTGACTTCACCCTCATAACAACCCCAGGAAAGTAGGTAAGGCAGGTAAATTCGTTGTTTACATCATAAGTGAAAAGTGAGGCTCAAAATAAATTGACTCGTTAGTCCAAGACAACCCGCACCGCCAACATAGCCCCTCCCCCCCCACTTAAGCCCAACTCCACAAAAACCCCGGTATAGCCAACCACGCACTATCTATGCAACCTTGGCCAAGCTGAACATAAACCTCAGATGGCCCACCTGTAGTAAAGTATAATAATGCTGTTAGGAATATTAAAAAGACGATCCATATAAAGAGTGTGGCACAGTGTCTCAAACGTCGTTGGGGCTCAGAAAATGTTTATTACTACTACCACTATTGTTAACAATAATAGGCGAAGCCTTCCCACTACACGAACCCTCGGCGACGAGCCTTTCAGGAACCCGCATTACCGGCACTCGCGTCGCCCTCAGACACGATTCCATGGGCACACCCCCAAACAGACCCTCCCCCCAAGCACGCCCGGCACCTCCCCCTCGGACAAGGCCCTCTCCTCACAAACCTTACCCTAGATAGACTCTCCCCAGTCAGCCTCGGTTACGAAGGAGCCCTTCCGCTCACACCCGCCTCTCCAGCATCCCCTTTGGGCCCGGGCATCCCTGCGGGCGCCCAAACCACACGCCAGCAGCGGGACCGTGCCGGTTACCTGGCCCCGCTCTCCCGCTCCTACTCCGGCTTTCCCCGATCGCGTTGGTCGCGGGCTCGCGCCAGCGCCGTAAGCACACAATTAGTTTAAACTATGGCCCCGCCCCCTCGCGCCGCCCTTCAATTGGCCCCTGTCGGCTGGCGCCGCACGCAACAGCACGCTGGAGGACCCGGGAAAAGGAAGTGTGAGGGCCACTGGAAAGGGAGAAAGGGTGCCACAACTTCCGGACCCCGGCCCTCGGCTTGAGGGCGAAGGCAACTACAAATCCCTGCACCGCCCGCGGCCTTGGAACCCAGCCCCTGACGGACTACAGCTCCCGGTAGGCATAGCGGCAGCGCCTATGGCGCTCAGCTGGGACGTGGTGACATAGCTAGTTACCATGGAGTTGCTCTGAGTAACCCTGAGATAGTGGGACGCAGAGGCTGGAGGGGAAGCAACTGCGGGTGAGTTGGGCGGGAAAACAGGAAACCTGCTCTAGGGGACAAGAACTCTATGGAGAGGGGAGGGGCACACAGAAAGACTAAGAGCTTCCTTTCTCGGGGACCTGAGACCTCCCCCCCTTACCCCTTATCCCTTTTCGCAGTGAACAAGACACAAACCCATATGGGATAGACGGGCGCGGGGAGGGAAGGGAAGGCTGAGACACATACCCAGACAGATTTGGGGGTGCTTAAGAACCTCCCCCATCACAAAGATGGGACCCCCTAATACTACTGTCTCAAATCCCTGACACATCCTGGGAGATCTGAAACGCCTTCAGACGTGGGGTTGGTTTTCCTCTGGTCGACTGAGACCCTCTTCAAGACATGGGAGTAAGATTAGAGTAAATCACAGTCCCTAATTCTGGATTTGTAGGAAACTTTCTGGGGCTTGAAGTGCCCCTTTCCTTCCAAGCAGGAAGACCCCAGGGTAGAGCCTCCTTTTCAGAGAGTCAGAAGGATCTTCCCACACATACTTATTAGGGGTCCTGTCCTTAAATTACCTCTTCTCCCTACACCTCTTCTGTGGTCTGCTTCTCCAAGTTCTGCAGTTAGAGCTTCACTCCTTTTACGGTCTTCATGACAGATCTGTTACAACTTACCCAGTGTCTTCATATCCAGTCTTTCTTTTGAGCTTGGTGAGTCCAAGGATATTTATATCCCCATTTCACAGATTGGAAAACTGAAACCTAGAGAGGAGCAGTGACTTGCTGGAGGCCACACACCAAGTCAGTGACAGCTAGGACTAGACCCCTGTTTGCCAACTTCCAGCCAAGACTCTAGCTTGAGCCTACAGCCTCTCTAGCTTAAGGACTTGTTCAAAGTAGTAAGATAAAGTGCCCCAGGGAAAAGAAACTTGTATGCCTACATTGAGTTATTTACATTTCAGCCTGAATGGGTTTCAGATCCTTCCTTGAAAATTTAAATGGGGAAAGGGAACTAGAGAGACTAAAGACAATGGGAATCAAACAGATTTAACTAAACAAGAAGTGAACAGTCTTGCTAACACAGCACCCATGTCTGATGCTGCCATGATTAGTTAGCTTCTGGCTGGCTCCTAGCTGGCCCTGATTGGTCCACTTACTGTCTTAAAGCTCTCCCATGCTTGGTCCTAGGCCCACTTCCCACCTCACTCTAGATTCTCTTCTTGGATATTCTCATCCACATCCACAACTTCATTTACCACCTATATGCAGATGTACGGGAGTGTGTATCTCCAACCCCACCCAACCCTCATCTCCAAGCTCCAGATCTATATAACCAATTGCATCTTCAACATCTCCTTCAGGATATCTCAAAAACATCCAAACTCAACATGTTTGCAGCTGAACTCATAATCCCTATGTACTCCAAGCCTGAATTTCTTCCAGTGTTCTCACCTCTGTCTACCATTACAGAAGTCAAAAAAACAAGCGTTATCTTTAATACCTCTTTCATTTCCCATCCATCATAAAATCCTGTCAGCTTTACTTCTAAATATCTCTTCTCTAGTCGTAACTACCATCACATCCTTCCTGCCTTCCCTCCGAGCCATTTTGCATACTGCAACCAGAGTAATCCTTCAAAATGCAAATCTGATATTGTTCACTTTCCCCACAATACCCCCAATTAAAAATACACCTTGGGATTCCTATTGCTCTTAGCATCAAGCAACATCTCAGCTTGGCTCCTACCCACCTCTCCAGCCTCCAGTCTAACCATACATTTCCCTTCCACTCTCCCTCCAGTTATATGGCCTTCTTTAAGGTCTTCAAAATTTCCAAGTAACCACTTACCATAGAGCCTTTGCACATGCTGTTATTTCTTCCTGGAATGTTCATCTTTTCCCTCTGCCATAGTTAATTTGTACTTATCCTTCATATTTCTCTTGATCACTTTTTTTTTTTGGCCGAGCCACGTGGCATGTGGGATCTTAGTTCCCCCACCAAGGATGAACCCGCGCGCCCCTGCATTGGAAGCACAAAGTCTTAACCACTGGACCGCCAGGGAAGTCCCTCTCAATCACTTCTTTAGGACTATCTCCCCTGACTGTCTAGAGCAGATCAGATCCCTCAATTATAGCAACATCGTGTCCCTCTCCTTTACAGTGTTATTCACTGTTGCAATGTTTAACATACTGTTAAGTACATACTACTTGCATCCACTGTCAGGATACAACCATGAGAAAAACATGGCTTCTGCCCCGGTGGAGTTTATGTACACACAGATAGTAAGGAGATAATACTAGTGTTACAAGTGCTACCAAGGGGAAATATAGGGTGTTATGGGAGTCCAGAAGAGAAGTCACACGTCCAGACTTGGGCATGAGGGTAGGCTCCTCAGAAAAAAGGGAAACCGGAGCTAAGTCATTAAAAATTAGCAAGGCAAAAAGAAGAAGAAACTGTACTCCAAGCGGAGAAAGCTGGATGTGCAGAAGCCCAGAGGCAGGTGCAGGGAACTTACTCCAAGTAGTTGCATTTGGCTGGCCTGCAGAATTGGAGGTGAGGATAAGAGATGGGAGTAGAGAGATGGGCAGGAACCAGTTTGAATTTGGAGCCTACCTTTGGCACCTAGATATATAACTTCCCAGAATACATTAGATTATGTGGAAGACTCTTCATGACGGTCTTTGGTTTTTCTTCCACCTGTAGCCCATAAACAGAAACCCTCACTAGGCCAGGCTGTTGAATCTCCTATCACATCTCTTCATCTGAATATTCCTCACAGCTTCCTGGGCCATCATGTTGCTATTTACCTGAGAGAGAGAAGGGACAGGCTATCAACAAATCAAATTCCAATTGTTAGCAATTTCCAAAAACAAAACTAATTTCCGTCATCAACTTGGGATTGGTTAAATGAAGTTAAATTAAGTAAAGTTTTTTATATAAATTTATTTATTTTTGGCTGCGTTGGTTCTTCGTTGCTGCACGCGGGCTTTTTCTAGTTGCGGCGAGTGGGGGCTACTCTTTGTTGTGGTGGGCGGGCTTCTCTTTGCGGTGGCTTCTCTGGTAGCAGAGCATGGGCCCCGGGCGCATGGGCTCAGTAGTTGTGGCACACAGGCTTAGTTGCTTCGCGGCATGTGGGATCTTCCCGGACCAGGGCTTGAACCCTTGTCCCCTGCATTGGCAGGCGGACTCTCAACCACTGCGCCACCAGGGAAGCCCTGCGTTGAGTCTTTGTTGCTGCGTGCAGGCTTTCTCTAGTTGTGGCGAGCGGGGGCTACTCTTCATTGGGGTGGGCGGGCTTCTCATTGTGGTGGCTTCTCTTGTTGCGGAGCACGGGCTCTAGGTGCATGGGCTTCAGTAGTTGTGGTTCACGGGCTCTAGAGTGCAGGCTCAGCAGTTGTGGCTCGCGGGCTCTAGAGGGCAGGCTCAGTAGTTGTGGCACACAGGCATATTTGCTCCGCATGTGGGACCTTCCCGGACCAGGGCTCGAACCCGTGTCCCCTGCATTGGCAGGCGGATTCTTTTTTCTGTTTTCTTCTGGCTCCCAGGCCTTATTTTTTTAAATAGATCTTTATTGAAGTATAATTGCTTCACAATACTGTGTTAGATTCTGTTGCACAACAAAGCGAATCAGCCATATGCATACACATGTCCCCATATCCCTTCCCTCTTGAGCCTCCCTCCCATCCTCCCTATCCCAGCCCTCTAGGTTATCGCAAAGCACCAAACCTATTTCCCTGTGCTATGCTGCTGCTTTCCACCAGCCAACTATTTTACATTCGGTAGTGTATATATGTTGATGCTACTCTCACTTCACCCCAGCTTCCCCCTCCCACTCCAAGTCCTCAAGTCCATTCTCTATGTCTGTGTCTTTATTCCTGCCCTGCAACTAGGTTCATCAGTACTTTTTTTTTTTTTTTAGATTCCATATATATGTGTTAGCATACGGTATTTGTTTTTCTCTTTCTGACTTACTTCACTCTGTATGATAGACTCTAGGTCCATCCACCTCACTACAAATAACTCAATTTCGTTTCTTTTTATGGCTGAGTAATACTCCATTGTATATATGTGCCACAGGCAGGCGGATTCTTAACCACTGCATCACCGGGGGAGCCCAAGTAAAGTTAAAGTAGGGTACACACAAATTATATGGTACACTCTGCAGCTATTAAAAAGGGGGAGTCTACAACAATTTGAAAAGAAAAAAATAGCTTTACAAAGGAACAGACAGTATTTGTTTATTTTAAAATATACATAATTTTGTTATATATGTCTTCTAGGAGGTTATATTCCCAAACTGTAAATCATGAGCGTTCTTGGAGAGTGAGATGGAGAGCCACACTTTTAGTTTTCACTTGATGTATCTCTCTATGTTGTTTGACTTTATTCAGCTATCACGTTAACTTTTAAAATTAAAAAAGAAAAACAGTGAATGATATTTCCAATCGGGAGAAGAAAAACTCCAAAACAGAGCAGGTATGCCCCTAACCCTGTCATTCATCAATTCAGTCAATGTAGACAAATGAGGAAGGCGCTAGGGTCTGACTAGCTCCTGGTCATGAGGCTGAACAGCAGCTGGGAAAGACTGACTCCAAAAACATAGCCACTGGAGCAAGTAAGGCAACCTCAAGGCTCATCAATTCTCCCCAGCAGTCAGGTTCACTATGTGGCACCTTGAAGATATCATTCATTTATTCCTTCATTTCTTTCATTTCTCCATTTATCCATCAAGGCTTTAGTGAATACGCAGCTTGGTGCAGGGTAATGGTGGGAACAGAGAAAGAAGTCTGACTTCTTTCCCTGTCCTCAAGCTTACAGGGAGGGAACAGGAAGTAGGTTATAAAGAAATGAGTACAGAGAGTACAAATGGTTCAATTTATTGAACACCTGCTACAGGACATACAACAGCTCTCAAGACAGGGTTTGTCTCCAATTTACAGATAAGGAAACAGGCTGTGATGAAATTTTATTCAAAGTACAGTGGGGGCATATATCAATTAGTTATTGTTGTGTAACAAACCATCCAAAAACATGGTGGCTTAAAACAATAAACATTTATTATTGCTTCCAAGTCTCCGAAGTCAGCCATGTGTTTCTTCTGGTCTTGGCAGGGCTCATTCATGTGTTTGCAGTCACATGTGGGTTGGGTGACTCTCCTGATCTTGCCTTCGGGTAGGCTGGCTATAGGCTAATCTAGGATGGCCTCACCTGGGATCACTGGCTCTCTTTTTCACGTATCTCACCTACACGTTTCTCATATCCCTCCAGCAGGCTAACCATGTTCTCTCGGCACTGGCAAAGAGCACAGGGCAAGTCCTTTCTTTAAGCTTCTATTTGCTTCATGTTTACCAACATCCTGTTGGCCAAAGCAAGTTGCATGGCTGAACCCAGCATCAGAGTGGATGGAACTACAAAGTTAGAGGGCAAAAGATATGGATACAGGGGAGACCATGACAGAGTTCATCAAGGGAATCAATCTGATACAGGGCACAATGATCAATTTTATCTGGAAAGAAAGTCTTCATCAAAGAGGGTATAGTAGAGCTGAGTGCTGAAACATGAAGTATTCACTAAGTAGGCAGCTGTTTCTTAGAACTGGATGCAGGCTGGTTTGCCACAATCAATAGCAACCCAGCAGGATTTCCTGTGCTCTTTACAGACAGGGTTCTATTATTTGTATCTTGGCTTCATTCCTTCTGGTCAAGCATAGGGCAGCAGGCGCTCAACAAATGTTTGAAGAATTGAATTAAATATCTTACTGTGAATGAGGTGTGGACTGAAATAGCTGAACCTCGGAGCCAATTGTTAGAAAGTGCAGCTTAGCATCAACACTCCCAAAACAGAAATCCTTGTATTTGGCAGTTTCTCATTCATTCCTCCCACAAACATTTCCTGAGTGCCTGCTGTAAGCCAGGTTCTGTGTTAGATGATGAATAAGACACAATACTAGCTCACAGCCTGGGCTGCTGTTTAAATGGAGAAGACTAATAACCCTTTCCAATGGGCAAATTTGTCCAGCTACTTGGGGCTCCATTTTATCTTTAATAAATAAATAAATTTACGTATGTATGTATTTATTTATGGCTGCATTGGGTCTTCGTTGCTGCACTCGGGCTTTCTTTAGTTGCATCGAGCAGGGGCTACTCTTTGTTGCAGTGCACGAGCTTCTCATTGTGGTGGCTTCTCTTGTTGCGGAGCACAGGCTCTAGGCGCGCGGGCTTCAGTAGTTGTGGCACACAGGCTCAGTAGTTGTGGCTCACGGGCTCTAGAGTGCAGGCTCAGTAGTTGTGGCGCACGGGCTTAGTTGCTCCGCGGCATGGGGGATCTTCCCGGACTAGGGCTCAAACCTGTGTCCCCTGCATCGGCAGGCAGATTCTTAACCACTGCGCCACCAGGGAAGCCCCGGGGCTCTATTTTTAATACTAACTCATCCAGAAAAATGCTTCAGGAGCTGGTGCTACATAAAATCAGAAGTCCTTTGGAACTGCACTGAGGTTCTCTGATGGTCAAGATTAATGGTAAAAATCCACCCTTAAATGTTTTAAGCTAAAATTCATGTCCTGTAGTGCTGAACTCTGGGGTCCCAACTTGAGAAAAGTATCCAGTCTTGCTCAGAGGCATCAAACTTCTTGTGGGTTCTCAAGTGGGACGCGTCTAGGTGAGAAGCAAGCCAGCTTCCTCTATTTCTACAAAAGAATAATGTGTTCTTTGTTGTGTCTGTAGATTTGATATCCAAAGATTCAGGTCTCCCCAATCAACAACCCATGCCCATCAGGCCAGTCTCACACTTGACAGAGAATTCAGCTGTGAAGTGACTCAAGCCAGCACTTACCCAAAGCTCAGCTGAGACTGCTGCTTTTTGAGAGGAAGACATTCACTTTCCATTCCTCTAAACCTGTTAAAACTCTATCCTTCATATGTTAAGTCACCAAAAAAGGAATTTACCTAGACTGTGTTAAGCTTAAGCTGAATTATAAGCTATCAGGTCCATGGTTTTTTAAGAGGAATTCCATTTTAAGAACATTTGTGAATTTCATAGTCTCTGGATACAAGCTGTTTCTTTGACTTGAACGAGGAGAACCACATATACTAACGTTTCCACTTTTGCTTTAGCTGCCAGGAATTTCAGGGATAAATAGAGGTATAGTTTCCTAATTCCCTGGTTCATCTCTCTCTCTTCCTTTATTCCGGCTTCTAATCTTTCTCTTCCATGTTTTCATTTTCTACATCTGTACTGTCCAGTATGGTAGCCTCTAGTCACAAGCAGCTATTAAGCACTTGACAGGTAGCTTGTCCCAGGTGGGATGTGCTGTTAAGGTATCTCAAATTTTAATATCAATTATATGTTGAATGATATTGTGGATATATTGTTAAATAAAATATATTATTAAATGTAACCTCACCTGTTTGACTTTTCTACTAGAAAATTTTAAATTACATATGCAAAAAAATATATACACGTGGCTTGCATTTGTGATCATTATATTTCTGTTGGACAGCTCTGTTCTACAAATCATCCTGTTTTATGAGTATGTTATTACCGTAAAATACCTCAAATCCTTTTGGAAAGCAAGTAAAGTAGTAAATGCAGAGGAGGTGACAGCAGTGGATGAAGTGAGAAGGGGAGGTTGACTGGGACATGTATTTGTCAGTCTATTTGTCTTTTGTTTGTGTCACATACAAAATCCCTCGTAAAGTGTGTCAGCTCTCCTCTTCACAGGTGAGTGGTGTTCTCATGGCTCTGCCCAGTCGAAAAATTGTCATGATAAGACAATTCACACCACATTGTAAATGACTGATAACACTGTGTTGACCCCTCTCGGGGGTATTTCCATTTTAACAGGGAACAATCCCTGAACCCAAAGGAATGAATTCCTAATGGTGGAGTTTCAGGCATCAGTGACAGGTGAGTGAGAGTGAGGCAGACTCTGGTTTTATGTGTATGTATGTTTATATATGTATGACTACATTCAGGACGTAGCTGAAAGTAGTGTCTTCAGATGAAAAGATAATGGGGCCGACAGACAAGGTGAGCAGAGAAGGTAGCAAATCCCCATCTGGGTCAGACTGCAAAGGGCTGTCAGACACCAGATCCAGTGCAGGCCCTCAGGGGTTTGTTAAGCAATAGAATAGCCCAGTTTATGTCACCAGAGGGTAGGTACCAAGACAGCCTTCATGGCAACTACTATGGAGTAGCAGAAAGGGCCTCAGAGTAGGATTCAGAAGACTAGGATTGCAGTCCACAGCTGACTCACTGGCTTAACTTTGGGCAAGTGCTTTCACCCTGGGGCCTCAGTTTCTTTGGAAAGTAGAAATGGGTATTATAACTATCAATTAACTCTAAGGGATGTGAAGGTGCTCAGAGAAGTAGGAAGTGCCCTACAAATGCAAGGAATCATGATTGTTAAAGTAGAAATGCAGCCATGCAAACCTGGAGTAGTGGAGGGTATATAGCAGGGGTGGAGAGCTATGAGGAAACCTGAGGGCCGAACACCAGTCCTTCTCTGTCCTCCCAGGCTGAACCCGGATTCCCAGGGCCCATGCTTCCACCTGACAAATGATGGCCTGAGCTATGAATAAACAGGACTATATGAACACTTCGGTGCAAGAGCCCCCTCTTGACTACTCCTTCCGAAGCATCCACGTGACCCAAGGTCAGCCCCCAGAGCACAGCATTCCACTCACCAGGGCAGCAGGATGGGTGTGGTCCCTAGGGAGAAGCCAGTCTTCTACTTAAAAGCCTAAAGAAATTCTTCCCATAAGCATATGGGATTTTTGTTGCTGCTATTTTGGGGAGAGTAGTGGGTAGGGAGGTGGGAGTGGAAGAGTTCGGCCTTTTTAAAAATTAGCAGCAAATCTGAAAGGACCCAGGGGGCTTTCAGGGTAACTGATGATCTTCAAAAGAAGCCAGGCTACAGCAAGATAGTCAGGTGGAAGAAAACTGGAGAGCCAGTCTATCAGCCAATAGTTTTACTCTCCATTTTTTACCTGGAGAGAAGAGACTAATGAAACGAAAACACAGGCTGGCTACAGAGTCCCAGCCAACAGGCAGAACCCACTCTCCTCTGTCTGAGCACACAAGCCTCTTCTGATCACTGGTAAAACATGCAAGGTCTTGTTATTAACAAACTGGCATGTTTCCAGTCTAAATATTTATTGACAAACTTTATATTCATTCCAGTCATATCCAAATTTATTCCATTATCACCCACACTTATTACAGGTCCCAGCACTGCCCACGCTCATTCCTATTTTATCATTCAGTGTGTTTGTAAATGGGCAGCTAGTACCTTTCAGGAGGGGACAGAGGGAGGCTCTCATCAAGATCATATTCTCAAGGGAACATGCCTCTTCCCAGGGAAGTTCTGCTGTCTTTGTCATCTGCTCTCATAAACACATCAGTACGTCTGCCTTCACAGAACATAGGTTGGCATCAACATAACCTAGACCCATTATCTGGCTTTGGTCGACTCTCTTAGGCAAGCAGCGGCCACCTTTAAGTTCAGGAAGCACGTGAATAGTTATCAAGGGTACTGGATACTACTTGGGTTTGGGTTTAGGGTACTTACTACTTGGGTTGACATCAGCTACAACAGTAACTCCCATTTGTTCTCTCATAGCACACAGCCACTTGCCGTGATCCTCCTTTATTATGCACAGCATCACTTCTGATTGATGTAGCCCATGTTTCACAGGGTTTTAGCTGCAATAATGGCTATGTACAAGATAGCTGAGGTGACAGAGGAAGGAGAGAAGTATGGCTCCTACCTACCCTACGAATTCCTAGCTCTGAGTGGGGAGTGTGGCTTAGCCCTCTGTGGTGTCCTCAGGAGGGGAGAGACAAGTTACTATGACCAAGGATAACTGCACAGCACAAAACATAATCTGCACAGATGCCCTGTCTTTCATTTAATAGTTAAATCTTGAGCACCCACTACTATTAAGCCTTCTATATATGTGTGTTTAGGTCTGTACACGTATGCCAGGCATAGTGCTCCTTGCTGAGTGGGGAAGGGAGAAGGAGAGGCACATCTAAGCCCCAAAAGGCCAGTCCCCTCAGGTTCCCCAGGGCATCTGGTGCACTTACTTAAAATTGGGGTTAGAGGACAGGGTAGAGTTTGGGGGTACCTGGTACACTATTTCCTGAATTAATCAATATATGGATCATAGAATCTGAAATGGCAGTGACTTTAGAAGGCATCCAGTCTACTACCTCCAACCCATAGTGCTCTAACTGCTCACAAACCCACAGTTAAGGGAGTCCCATGCCACACACCTACCAGCCCTTCCATTAGAGGGTGAGGAATGACACAGAAAGTTCTTCACATCAAACACGTGTTCTCTGGGGACACATGGGAAAAGCTGCATGGCAACCCTTCATAGATATGAAGACAGAATTATGTTTTCCCCAGATTTTCCTGGGGCTAGACAACCCCTAGTTCTCTGAGTGTTGATAGCTGTGGTCCAATTTCCAGACCTGCCTTGGCCTACTCTGAACAGGGCAGCTTTGACAGATCCTCAGGCAATGCAGTGCCCCGATGGAGTTGGAGCAGAGCAGCCTGGACGCCCTCCTCCACCCATGATAATAGCAACCCCAGGCAGCCTCAAGTTCTAGGCAATGCCATCCCCAGTGGCTCCTGCTGAGCTGGGGATCAGCCAATGCTTGCTGGCATTCCCCAAGCTGCTGCCTCCTCAGACTGGAGGCTAGTCCCTAGGTGGGCTTATTTTGATCTTTTACTCATCTGTCTTTTCATTTCAGGGTTTGCAGTCAGGAGATGTGAGGCTGGGGGTCAGGATTCGGAGTTTATTCACGAGCTGGGGTACTCCACTCCATGACCCTCCTGCCACCTCCCCCGCCACCTCAGGCCCCAACTGTGGGTCTGCTCACTCCAGGACCAAGACAGAGAGCCACCTGGTGGATGCTGCCTGACCTGCAGCTGAGGAGAAGAAGTTCAAGCTGGGTGGGGAGGGAAGAGAAGTGTGTCCAGTAAGAGCTGAGGAGAGGGTGAAGACAAGCGGACCAGTTCAGAAAGTACTACTTCCTTTCTGGGAGGCAGCTTTAGACCAGTAACTAAAGGCATAGAGGCAACAGGAAACATTCTAGTCACCTCAGCCAGAGCTGGTGTATGGTTCTGACTCTGCCACTGACAGACTGTGAGCCTCCTGGCTCTCCCTGCCCTGCCCTGGTTCTTAACTTCTTTAATGGGTGCCCCTCCCCCCACCCTCACTCTGCTTGAAGAATCTTATCTATTTCTCTAACTTGTATACACTCTATGCTAATGATTCTCAAGTCTATGTCTCCTTCATATCCAACTGCTTACTTGGCTTCTCCTCTTTCTAGTACAATAGGAACCTCAGACATGCCAAGGCCAAGCCTGAACTCATCACCTTCCCAACTTTTTTATTTATTTATTTATTTATTTATTTATCTTTCTGGCTGCGTCGGGTCTTAGTTGCGGCACGTGGGATCTTCATTGCAGCCTGTGGGATCTTTTCGTTGAGACACACGCAGCTCTTCGCTGCAGCGTGTGGGCTTCTCTCTAGTTGTGGCGTGCGGGTTTTTCCTCTCTCTAGCTGTGGCGTGCGGGCTCCACAGCGTGTGGGCTCAGTAGTTTGCAGCACGTGGGCTCTCTAGTTGAGACACGCAGGCTCAGTAGTTGTGGCGCGCAGGCTTAGTTGCCCTGAGGCATATGGGAATCTTAGTTCCCCGACCAGGGATCAAACGCACGTCCCCTGCATTGGAAGGCAGATTCTTTACCACTGGACCACCAGGGAAGTCCCTCTTCTCCTTTTCTTAATCCTGTATCAGTTCATAGGACTGGCATCTCACCAGTCATCAAGAACACTGGGCAACACCCTTGAATTTTTTTTTTTTTTTTTTGACCGCGCCACACAGCATGTGAGATCTTAGTTCCCAGACCAGGGATCGAACCTGCGCCCCCTGTGTTGGAAGTGCAAAGCCTTAACCACTGGACCGCCAGGGAAATCCCAACACCCTTGAATATTATTCTACCCTTGCATCTAGTCAACCATCAAGTCATGCTGTTTGTATGTCCCTCATCCTTGCTTAGATGACTGAAAGAGCCAAATTGGTCTTCCAGTCCCACCCACTCCCTACAATCCATGCTCCACACTAAACCTTCAGAGTGATCTTTCTGAATTGAGAGAGCTGTATCATCTCCTTTGCTTTCAACCCTCCAGTGGCTTCCCATCTTCTACAGGATAAAGTCTAAGATACTCAGCCTGGTTTTCAAGGCTCCATGTCTCCTTTTCCCTCCTTGCCCCCTTGTGTAGTACGTGTATGTGTGCCCATGCTCTTCCATACCTCTGTGCCTTTGCTCTTGCTCTTCTCACCCTTTCCACCCTTCTTTGCCTGGTTAACGTCACCTAACCCACTGAGATATCCAGCTCAGGCTTCACATTCCCTGGGAAACTTCCCTAAGCTCCCAGACTGGGTTAGGAGACCTTTTTCCGTGCTTCCACAACTTAAATAGCATTTATTATAGTATATTGACCGTTTGTTTTCATCTTTCCCATCTGAGCTCCTCCGAGGCATAAACATCTGCTTCACCCCTGCTCTATTATTCATACAGAGCTTCTCTCTCATTTTGTTCACCACTGTATATCCAGTATCTGGCACATAGCAGTTACTCAATACTAATGGAAGAGGGAGAGGACAGCAAGAGTGTGTGACACTGAAGTCTACAGGCTCTACCAGTGGATAATTCTGGATTTTGTGCTTCAGCATCTTGGCTCAAGTCCAACACCTCTGCTTCTTGGTTTCCTTGTCTATAAAATCCGCCTCCCTCCAACTCCCACACAGGGGTGGTATACAGAGGACCCAATGATACAAGAGACCTGAGAGGAGCATGTGACCCAAACCAAGAGTTTGGGATGCAAAGTCTTTGACCCTTAATCCAAGCTCACTCTGACTGCTGGGGCCTGGGGAACACTGCATACAGTCACACTAGACACAAGCATGGGATTCTGGCCCTGCCAGCTCCTCTAGCTACAAATCCTCCCAGTTCTGTTCCTTTGCCACCCCCCAGAGCCAGAAAAGCAAAGATGACATACCCAAAGTTCACTCTGTCTCCACAGATCTGTTAAGCGAGAAGCCACGGACAGGGCTACGACCACTAAGGCACGCAAAGTCAGGGAAGTCAATGTCTCAGTCCCTGTGGCTGAAAAACAACGTCCTCAATGACCTGAGAGACTTCAACCACGTGGTTTCACAGCTTCTGGAGCATCCAGAGAATCTGGCCTGGATTGACCTGTCCTTCAACGACCTGACTTCCATTGACCCTGTGAGTCCAGAGGGTGGACCTGAAGCCACCTTGTCCAGCCCCCAGCCTCTCCACCTCCCACATATTATCAAGGAAGTAGTGAGGCAGCATGGTGCCCTGCAAAGCACATGGCTGTGGGCTCAGATAGATATAGGTTCAAATACTAGATTTGCCTCAGACTTTGTGACCTTGGACAAGCTCCTAACCTTTCAAAACCTCAGCCTTGCTGTCTGAAAAATGGGGATAATATGCCAGCATTATAAACATTCTGTGAGGATTAAATGAGAACATATGAAAAGCAACGGGCACATAGCAAGCCTTCACATAGGAGGCTGAAGTAAAATTGTAGCTTATTATTGGGCACCCACTGTGCTTTGTGCCAAGTTCTTTTGCAGAGGTAGGTACTAAAAGTACAGCAGTTACTTTCCATGAACTCAGGCTAAATTTTAAGAAACAAACAAAACTGGCCCCTTTTCATCCAGGATCTGTGTTAGACGGGAAAGGAGTTAGAGTATGACTTGGAAACTGTTCCCCAGGTGCACTGATCTCAATTTAACTACTATTTTAAAAGCTCTTATGTACCTAGCATGATGCTGTCCCCTGTCCCCTGTTGTGATAGAATCTTAGAACACCAAAGCTGGAATGGTCTTCAGTGAAGGGACAGCTAACGCTCAAGGAGAAGCAGGAGAGTCCAGGCACCTGGCAAGTCAGTGGCAGTGATAGGACCCAGGCCCATACCTTCTGCCCCTCGGATCACAGTGCTCTGTCAGTGTGGTGCCCCTGTACCCCTTCAAAGGTAAATAAAAGTCGGTTGGAATCAATCTAGTACGGCTCTGGGGGTGACAAACTGTTCCCCAAACTCTTCCTTCTCTGCCCACAAGTCAGTCCCGAGCACAGATACACGGCTCTGTCCAGTCTAGCTTCCAGTTTCCTTCCCCAACAGGTCCTGACAACTTTCTTCAACTTGAGTGTGCTCTATCTCCATGGCAACAGCATCCAGCGCCTTGGAGAGATGAACAAGCTGGCTGTCCTCCCTCGGCTCCGCAGCCTGACACTCCATGGGAACCCCATAGAGGAAGAGACGGGGTATAGGTAAGTGCCCTGCCCTGGAGGTGGGCTCCAGCTGGGCTCCCATGAGAGAAAGGAGAAGGGTTAGGGTTAGAAACCTAACACCATCCTTCTGCTATGCTTGGACCAGGGAAGGGAGGAGAGGGCTTTAGGCATTTCTTGATGTCAGTCAGGATAAATTCAGTCTCCCCCACACTCTACTCAAGTCCCTCCATTCCTTGCAGTCAGAGGAGATAGGAGCAACTGGTGGAAGGGGAAAGGGGTTCTAGAAGGGGGCCTGGCCCCCAGCCCAAGTCTTCCCCACAGGCAATATGTGCTGTGCACCCTGCCCCGTATCACCACGTTCGACTTCAGTGGGGTCACCAAGGCAGACCGCACAACAGCTGAAGTGTGGAAACGCATGAACATCAAACCCAAGAAGGTCTGGATCAAGCACAACGCACTCTGAGATTCCCGGGACCCCAGCAGTCCTAAAGGCCTGGGGATGGTCAGTTTGGTTTGACAATAAATGATTTGAGCTGTTCAGCGTAAGTCTCTTATACCATGTAAAGAAGCCCCCCAACTCAGGCAAGCGCCAGTAGCTCTGGTCTTACTTCACTGAAACAAGGAGGAAGTGGAAGGAAAGGCCTGCTGGCTTGGGACGCAGGAGACCTGGGCTGATTGCATGGCCTTGGGAAACTTATCTAACCTGTCTGGGCCCCTTTTCACTCTTCAGCTCAGATATCCTAAGGTTAGAGTTGCTTCACAGAGCACCAAGGTTCTGTGGAGATGCCTCAGAGGCTTCCATGACAGGAGGCCAATAAGATGGGCTGTGACCTCTGAACCCCTCACTTCAATCAATCAGATGAGAGTAGTTCCACTGTCATGTTTACATGTCATGATTCTACTTAAGATTTCACTTGCTAAAAAGAATCTTCTGCTTGAAACTGTGTGTCTGCTGACTCTGTACCAGGTGCTGTTGGTCTCCCTGCATACATCCACCCCCTCACCAGGCTTCTTGGTAATTCCACTGAGCCTGAGGCAATACCCACAACAGTGACAGCTGCCTCAGATTCAAGTTTGTTCAGCTTTGACAGTGTTTCCATCACTGGAGGAGGGACAAGCTGAGTCTAATCCAATCTGAGGTTAGTGCAGGCCAAGTCTCAGCTAAGACCTGGGAGCCCTGAACCCTTATCTCCTTGATTCCTTTTAGTGCCCCTAGAAGATGCCCCCTCCCCGCCCCCCACCTCGCTGCTCACAGACTTGAGTAGCCAGAAGTACGTAGTAGGGTGGTGGGCAGGACAGAGGGGCTGGAACCAGCACACAGATGGATACACTTCCTTTATCGAGGGTGACAAACCAAACCAAAACAAAAAAACCCAAACATGTAAAAACCCAGGGTGCTAGAAATACAAACTCAATTCGTTCAAATTCAAGCTCATCCAGACCCTGGTCACAAGCCCTCGTGAGGTGCGTGTGAGCACCAAGTCAGGGAGAGAGGGACAGGAGTGAGGCCGAGAAAGGGTGGGCAGGGGGTCCTGAGAGGCCCCCTAGTGATCACCTCACACCGGCACCTCCACCTTCCCAGCGACGGTGAAGACCTACCAGGCCCTGTCCCTGTGACCCCCACCCCACCCCTGGCCAGGGCTTCGAAGGCCAGTCCCAAATGGTTCTACCCTCCCCTGTTCCATCCTCACTTGCTCAGGCTTCTCGCCTCACTCTTCTCCTCCTCCTCCACTTTCTTCTGTGATTAGTAGCAGGTTAGGGTACTGTATAAGCCACAGTGAGGCTGGGGGCCAGGGGAGGCAGGGTGGAGACGGAGTGAAGGGAGGAGAAGAAGAGCTGTCCAGGGACCCCTCTCTTCATGGAATCCCAAACTGTACAACCAGCTCCTCTTTTGCGTCCACACGGATCTGAGAAAGTGCACTGTAGGCATAAGCAGCTATCCTGGAGACCTGGGGCAGAGGGACCGGGAGAGAGGAACAGAGAGACAGGTGAGAAGGGAGACCCGGAAGCAGGGAGAGGGGATGGATGGCCAGCGAGGGGATGATGGGGGACAGGGAGCCAAAGAGAAAGGCAGGGATGGGAAAGACAGGAGGGAAGAACAAAGGGTAGCAAAAGAATGAAGGTTTAAGAGGGGGGACGGGGAGGAGAAAAAAAGTGAGAGTGAGGTGGGAGTGAGCAGGGCCCACAGGCTACCAGGCTCCCTAACTCCACTTCCCTACCTCCTCTGAGGTGGAGGGGCGAACCCTGGGCCTCGCTGCCACCCTGTGGGCAGGGGCGGGGCGAGGGGTGGCTCACCTGCTGCAAGTCGGCGAAGGGGACAGGCTCGCTGGCCAGCACTTGGTGAGGCTGGCTGGTGAGGGACGGCAGCGGCGGCAGCTTCTTCCAATGGGTCAGGCTGCTGCTCAGCACAGCCAGGCGGGTGCTGGCCGAGGGGGAGGGGGAAGCGGGGGACAGGCAGTCAGGCCACAGTCGGCCCAGCCAGCCCAGGCAAGCTTCACTTCCTCAGACAAGAGAAGCAGGTGACGGGAGCCTCAGCTCACCACAAACCCACTCCAGGCCGACCTCCTTTAGTCTCCATACCCTTGAGTGTCATGGGGCAAACTGGGTCAACAGGACCATCTACTGAGGCACCCAAGTGACTTGGGGCCACCCTCCAGGCCACACCCAAACGAGAAGCCAGGACTGGGGCCCAGACTCCAAAGCTGGATCAGAGGGAGGGGAAGGGAGGGGCCCAAGTAGCCTGAGGGATCCAAGCCGGCCAGGGGCTCACCTGTACTGCCTTGCCCGGTCCATGTACTCGTGCTGCTCCATGCCCTGGGAGTCTGCAGCAGACACGTCGATGATGTTGCTTTGGGGAGAAGAGGCAGAGAGGACGTAACAGGTGCTTCCGAGACGGACAAACAAGACTCACTGCCAGCTGCCAACTCCAGGGCTATCTGACACCAGTGTCCCTGCCTGTCCACGGGAGCAGGGCTGGGCCCAGAGGCACCTCTTCCCACTGATCTTGTCCCATCCCCCACGTCCTGGGCATGGCTCTCCATCCCAGTCTTTAATATGGATGAAGGAGGTCTGCCCCAGGCCCAGTCCTGTAATGCCCACCTGGCCGTCTTGGCGAGGATGGAGGAGAGCAGCGCCTGCTCATCGGTGCGAGCGGAAGGCAGGCTGTGATAGTTGGGCTCGGCTCCATTGAGGGCTTTGGTGGGTGGGCTGCTAGGGTCCAGCAGCAGCTTCCGCTCCTCTCGGTCCTAAGAGAGGCCATGGGGGGAGACATCAGCCCTGAGGCCCTTAGTCCAACCCACCTTTATTAGGCTCTCTTCTCAGCCCAGCTCTGACCTTTAAGCACCAAAAATAATTTTATTAGGAATATCCCAAGTGCCCAACTGTACGGAATGTTGGCTCTAAGACTCAGATCCTGCCTGCCCTTGGAAGCTAAGCTAAGCTGGTGGTCTAGGATGAATTAAAGTGGAACCAAGCAGTCTTAGAGGCCCTGAAAAGATGGACAGAGGCACAAGCAGGTATTTAGTAACAGCCCTGCAGCTTCAGAAAATGGTCCAGGGCTTCCCTGGTGGCGCAGTGGTTAAGAATCTGCCTGCCAGTGCAGGGGACACGGGTTCGAGCCCTGGTCCGGGAAGATCCTACATGCCATGGAGCAACTAAGCCCGTGCGCCACAACTACTGAGCCTGCGCTCTAGAGCCTGTGAGCCACAACTACTGAGCCCCCATGCCACAACTACTGAATCCCACATGCCTAGAGCCTGTGCTCTGAAATGAGAAGCCACCGCAATGAGAAGCTTGCGCGCAGCAATGAAGACCCAATGCAGCCAAAAATAAATAAATAAATTTTAAAAAGAAGGAAAAAGAAAATGGTCCAACCCCCAGCAGAGAAAGGATATTGGAGACTGGAAGACAGAGGAGGTAGAAAATACCAAAACAGTGGGGTGTAGAGGAGAAACTAATACAAGTCAGGAGCCCAAGAATGGCCCTCCTAATCCCCCAGACCAGATCCTCCCCAGCAAGGTTGTCTGCTCCCAGGATGGAGAGGCCCCGTGAGGCCAGACAAGGCCCTGGGCCCCAAGGAAAAGCAAGTCCAACCTCTCAATGGCCACTCCTCATATTATCTCAGGACAGGAGTCCCAGCTGCAAACTCTGGGTCCCACAGTCCGAGTGTCCCTTCTTTTTCTTTTCTCTTTTTTTAAATAAATTTATTTATTTTATCTTTGGCTGCGTTGGAGCTTCATTGCTGCGCACGGGCTTTCTCTAGTTGTGGCGAGTGGGGGCTACTCTTCGTTGTGGTGCATGGGCTTCTCATTACCATGGCTTCTCCTGTTACCGAGAATGGGCTCTAGGTGCGCGGGCTTCAGTAGTTGTGGCACGCAGGCTCAGTAGTTGTGGCTCGCAGGCTCTAGAGTGCAGGCTCAGTAGTTGTAGCACACGGGCTTAGTTGCTCCGCGGCATGTGGGATGTTCCCGGACTAGGGCTCAAACCCGTGTCCCCTGTATTGGCAGGCGGATTCTTAACCACTGCGCCACCAGGGAAGCCCTTTCTTTAAAAAAATTATTTATTTATTTGGCTGCATTGGGTCTTAGTTGCAGCGTGCAGGATCTTTAGCTGTGGTATGTGGGAATCTAGTTCCCTGACCAGGGATCGAACCTGGGCCCCCTGCATTTGGAGCACGGAGCCTTAGCCAATGGACCACTAGGGAAATTCCCAAGCATCCTCTTTTTTTTAAATTTTTAAAAAACATTTATTTATTTATTTATTTTGGCTGCGCCAAGTCTCACTTGCGGCATGCGGACTCCTTAGGTGTTGCATGCAAACTCTTAGTTGCAGTGTGCATGCGGGATCTAGTTCCCTGATCAGGGATCGAACCCAGACCCCCTGCATTGGAAGCGCAGAGTCGTACCCACTGGACCACTAGGGAAGTCCCCAAGTGTCCCTTCTTGAGGGCAGGTCCCTTCTACTCTCAGGTGATCACTCTCCTCTCTTCCGAAGCTCTCTTTGTGGGGGACTCCCAGAACCAAACTTGGTGCTCCCAGTGTATCCTTACCTGAAAAGTTGGAGTTGTTCCCTCCCTTGCCAAGCCACCACACCTCTGTGAATGTGGTTTCATTAGTTTCAGCAGCCCTGTTTCTGCTAGCCTATGCTAATCACCACAACCCCCAGAACTGACCTGGGACCAAACCAAGTCTCCCTGGTCCTGTATAATTTTATGTGTTATTTCTCCTCGTCTTGTTTTAGCCCCTTGTTCTTATCTACTGCAATCTTTCTGAATACAACGCTGCCTTGAGCCCATCAGCTACAAATCCCTGCTGGCTTTGTGTCAGCTGCAAATTGGATAAGTGGATATGCTGGGTATCTATCCAAAGCATAAAGAACAAGGGTACCCAGGACAAAACCAGAGACAAGGGTCCATCCTGGCTAAAGCGGACACACCAGCCCTCAGTGCCAGACCACCGGACTCCTTAATGTTCCGTTTCAGGCCTATCTCAGTTCCTACCAGACTTTCACACTTGCAGGCTCCCAGCTCCCCTGCCCACAACTCCACAACTCTCCTTACAGAGGACACTTCCTCCTACCCTGCTTGCCCTGCCCTAGGCAGGGCCAGCCTTTTGACATTACTCTTCTGTCTCAAGCCTAGGTTGCCCATGTCCCCAGTTCCCAACAGCATGAGACAGAAGCTATGGGCTTCTGCCTCATCGGCTCCCAACTCCTAGACACCCCGACCCCCTAAAACACAAGCTAAGTACTAAAAACAAAATGTTTGCCAAAGATTAAACTATCTCTAAGGAAAGCCAGCTCCATAATGAAGCCAGAGTTTGCTTCTTCTTATATGTCCATCCTTTCCCCAGCCCCAATTCAGACAGATCCTCCTGCAGGATAAGGGGTTCTTCAAGAACAAGGTTGTTTTCCTGAGACCTAGACTCCTGGAAGAGGCCATGCTACCACAATTAGAGTGGACAAATAACATCACCCCATCCCCAAAAGGGTGACTGGAGCATGGGGGAGGTTATTCACACCAAGGTTTGTCCTGGAGTCAATGTCAACCTGGGAGTCAGGGCTTCACAGTCTACTCTAGCACAGACACGTATGTGGCCTATCACTAGCCACCTGGTCTGTGGGCACAGCTAGAAGACACAGCTCAGCCCAACGGATAAATACATGACTTGGCATCAAAATACCTTGCCTGTGGCACTTCTCAGCTCTGTAACCTTGGCTAAATCACTTAGCCTCTCTGAAGTTTTTCTTCACATTTAAATAGACATAACTGGTACCTATATGACAGACATTTTGGCAAGAATCAAGTGGGATAACTGTAAAAGGTCTTTGAAAACTGTAATATGTTATATATTTCTCTTTATTACTATAACAAAGGGTCCAATATGAGAGTGTGAGAGGGGCCTGCCCAAGACCCGTAAGAGGGGACAGTGAATGGTTTTGGCTTGTAGACCAGGTAATAAGCAGACCTTCGCCACGTGAGGCCTCAAATCACCCAGGAATGATCAAGCACCATCTCTGGGGGTTAAAAACAGAAATGAAAGCCCATCAAGGGGAAGGTGGAGATTCAAGAACACTGCAATTCCAGCTAGAAGCTGGTATCCTTTCTCATAAAGAGTTAACCCTTGACTCATTCCCTTCAAGAGTCCATATTATGGTTTAAGGGACAATTTCGCATTAAACCATAGCTTTCCCAGTAGGCAGGGATATTGTCTCCTATTTCTAACAGGCTGGAGTGAAGTGTGAGGTACTGGCTGTATGGCATGCCTAACATAAGGCACAGAAATACAAGTGTATGTTCACTGGGCATTTGGAGGCTTAATGAGGCCCAGGGGCCACCCATCCCTCCCATACAAGTGACATTTTCCCCAGCTTAAGTCCTTGACCCAAAATAGATTCACATGAGTCACTGGGGAAAGACCTACTTCCCATTTAGCAGTGATATAATCCGTTTCTGTGACCATCTACTCCACTGGACTGTGAGCTACTTGCTGAAACCTTTCTACAGTTTTTGTCTCTATATGTGTTGAAATGTACAATCTAGGCTTAGAGGTAACCAAAAAGGCAAGTGGCCAACAACTTGAGACTTCATCCTTGAAAAGGTCTTCCCCTCCTCAAAGGAGGTCAGGCAGGCAGGGCAAGGATTTAAGTGTGGCAGGAAGTTAGAATACACCAAGGGGAAGAGACAGAATTTAAAACTGTACAGGCCTTCCCAGCCTAATCCTTTCTGCAAAAGGATAAGATCTACAGCCAAATTCCCAGGACAAACACCCTTCAAGCTAGAGGAACCGAGGCCCCAGGTAGGGACTGCACTGAGGCAGGCCAAACTGAGCTCCCCAGCCCACCTCTCCTTTCCCCCCAATCTAGCCAAAGCTAAACCCGATTTGTTGCTTTCCAGCTTCCCACACGTCCTGATGTCCTCACTGTGTCTATTAAAACCTTCACTGATCAACTCAAATGACACCAGCTTCCACAGGCCTTCTCTGACCCCAGATCAGCAGTGACCTTCCTTCTTCAACCCCAGGGATTCAGAGTATACACAGATTCCTGATTCATATCGGGACACTCTAACTCAGAGCCTCAGCTTACCCACCTCTACAATGGATTCACAAAGCCCACTAATACAAAGCACAGAGAAGGAAGCTGGGAAGAAAGTGCTTCCCCGAGACCTAGGCTGAGGATCCCTGAAGTTGTAAAGGTCTGAAGGTAGGGAAAGATGGAAGGCGCGGGAGCGAGCGGGATAGGCGGCTGCCTGCACATCCCAACACAGGGGCTGTGCAGAAAGAACTGGGGCTTTAAAAGGGGTAGCAGCCCGGCTCGCCGTCTCCTCTGTAATCTGTCCTCTCCGGGCCCCCGTACTCAGTGAGCCCTGAAGTCCGGCTGACCCTCTTCTGCAGCCTTTTCTCTGGGCCCCATGCCCCAGGATCTCTGCCCTCACTCCCGAGCCCCGCCCGCGGCGGCCGCACCTGGTCCGAGTCCTCGTTCTCGCTGCTGTAGCAGCACCCCATGGCGGGGGGTCGGGCCGGGCGCTCAGGCCGCGCCGAGGAGGGACGGCGTCCGTCAGGAGCCCTTCCGGTCACATGACCCGCGCCTGCATCCAGCAAATAACCACCGCCCCCGCGCCTACCCCTTCCCAGAGGAACTTAGCCGCCGCGGCTGCCGCCGGAACACCGGCTTCCGGCCCCGCCCCTACCGCGTGATCTTAGCCAACCAATGGGAAGGCACACGCTACATGACAGGCCGTGAGACACGTGATGCAAGGAAAGGGAGGGGGCGGATCATATGACTTCAGCCTCTTCCGGGTCTCAGCCGGAGACCTCCACTGACGGTTATAGAAGCCCACGTGTTAAAGTGTATTATGTGTTCCCGTGGCCGCCAGGCTACCTCTGTGGGCCAGTGAGCGAATTTTTACCAACTGCCGTCATGAAATACTCTCCTAAATGCCTTTAGAGGGGCGAGTAGGATCCACGCTCTATGCTCCAAGAGTACACAGCAATAGGCCCAGTTGCCTGGTGCCAAGGCTGGGGACATACAGAGGGTGTGTCACCCAACCTGGACTGGGGATCTGAGACTTATTGGAAGAAGGGACCTTATACCTTCACAAACCGAAGGAGAGTGGAGCTCAATCCTGGTGGAGGAGATAGAGGCCACGTCAGTGATCTCCTTGCCCTCAGGCATTTCTCTTCAATCCTGCCTTTTTACAGCAGTCATAGTAATCTAACACACAAAGCTCACAATCAGTGCTCTTCTTAGAACCATCCCACATCTTCCCTTGGACTCAACACAAGTCCAAGTCTGTCATGCAAGATCTTGCAGAGCCTGACACCCACTCCAAGCTCAGGGTAGTGGAGGAGGGGTTGGGGGAATGCCTCACCAACCACAGGGAAATACCTGTAGTCTCCTGATTGACTTTCTGGACTTTACACACATGGCCTGGCACACTGTCTCCCCACCTGGTCTGCCTGCCCAAAGTCCCTGTGTTCATGGAGCATGCTTCTAGTGCTCACATTATATTCTCTGTTCCTGTATCAGTCTCTTCTAACAAAGGTGGAGCTCCAGGGGGACAGGGACAGGATCCGACTCTTCTCTGTGACTCAAGCCTTGGCACTTGCTTAGAATTTGGAATTACTGAGTAACTCACAACCTCCCCATCACCTTGGCTCACACCATACCCTATGTCCTGAACCAAGGGATTGGAGGAGAGGTCACCAAACCCAGTAGCTTTATTACCCCTCAAATCAAGACCCCGGAGTTCTGTAAGTTCTTTGAGGGCTCCTGAAGGGTAGGAGGCAGCTCCAGCTTGTCCCTGGGGTTGGAAACTTGAACTGCAGGTCTCAGGTGACAGCAGCAGCCTCAGCATCAATAATTGACAGCAAGTCCAGCCTGCCTCAGGGTTCTTCCCCACCCCAAGGACTCCCCCTCCTGTCCTATGCTCTGATCTTCCCCAAGCAGGAGCCTCCAGCCCAGGTAAGCAGGGCCCTTGAGTGTGGGTTCCCAAGCGCATCAATTCAGAATTACCGTCACTCACCTACCTATTCACCCCATTCATACACTCCTACTTTAATTTTTAGTCACCACCACCAGTGGCCTCAAAAGGGTCAGATGGTCCAGTGCATGGGAGAAGACAGGGCACTTATCCCAGACAGGGGGTGGGGGGAGTGGGGAGAAGAGGCTGAGTTGGGGGAAAGTGTGTGCTGTGTGTATATGTGAATGTAAATGTGAATGGAATGCTGAGAGAACAGAGGAGGGGAGTGCAGGGGAGGGGAGATAGGACTGGAGAATAAATATACAATCAAGGACTCTTCCCACCCCTAGGGAAATGCTGACAGAGGGAGAGTCCTGGGGTGGTTAAGGATACCTCATCCTAACACGCCATGGAGTGTTTTGATTGCCTTTACTGAGGCAGAACAGTGACAGTGAAGGGGTTCCTGACTACAAAGTTGTGCTCTTTTGCTACACAGTAATGGGTCAGAGACCAAGCAGGCAGTGGGTAAGGTGGGAGGAGAACTCAGGAAGGAACTGGTGAAAGGGGTCCTGAAGAAGAGTGACTACAGAGATAAGGGGAAACGGGTGGAGGGAGCAAGGTGAAGATGAACCAGGAGTAGGAAGAGATAGTTTGGGGTTGGGTGCTGAACATAAGACAGTATGTTGTCCTTGAAAATACATGGGCTTGGAATCAGACCAGCTTGGATTCAAATCCTAGTTCATCCGTGTGACTCTGGACAAAAGACTTAACCTTTCTGAGCCACGGTGTGTAAAATATAGGGATAATTGCTACTGGTAAGGGCTGCACAAATGACAGGAAAATGACATGTGTGGGTTTCCCTCGCTTCCTCCACCCCAGGGCCCAGGTAGGGACCATGTCCCCCGCCATTGCGCTGGCCTTCCTGCCACTGGTGGTGACATTGCTGGTGAGGTACCGGCACTACTTCCGACTACTGGTACGCACGGTCTTACTCCGGAGCCTCCGAGACTGCCTGTCAGGGATGCGGATTGAGGAGCGGGCCTTCAGCTATGTGCTCACCCACGCCCTGCCTGGGGACCCTGGTCATATCCTCGCCACCCTGGACCACTGGAGCAGCCACTGCGAGTACCTGAGCCACATGGGGCCTGTCAAAGGTCAGTGTTCCCTAGCCTTCTGCTCCAGGAAGCACCTCCAAGATGGTGAAGGAAGATCTGGGATCTGCCGCTGCCTTACTGGGTGAATTAGGCAGGTTCTTGATCTTCTCTGGGTCTCTTTTTTCTTCTCTGGAAATGAGGGGGCTGGGCAAAGTTATACATTCATCCAGTAAAATTTATCACCACCTCTTTTGTACCAGGCATGTGCTAGGTGCTGGGGGAGGAGGTAGAGGCCAGAGATGAATCAGCCACAAAGGCTGGCCTCAAAGGGGGCATGACACAGGGGAATAACCACCTCAGCACCCAACCCAAAACCTGGTAATTATCTGTGTCTGAGTCTTTCTCCCCCATCATGGAGGTTCTTCCAGCCCCTTCAGGGTAGCTGTCTGGCTGGATTTGTCTGAGTCCCAGCTGTCAGCACATGTGTTTTTAGAGTCTCATTTAAGAAATTCATCCAATTCAATGGTTAGAAAGATATTCAATGAACAAATCAAGGGAGAATGAAACTAGAAGGTCTAGCAAAGATCTCTCAGGAGCCTGGACAGTAGTCTCTCAGAAGCCTGGTCTCTCTCTGGTGGTTGTTTCTGCCTGGGCCCTCCTGGAGGAAGCAACATTTGAACTGGGCCTAGAGGGGTTGCTTTCGAGTTGGCCAGGTAGTTGAGGACAGAGGTGGGGGAGGACAAAGCCAGCCACATATCTAAATGTGGCATGAAGAAATGAGCCAGCATGGTCGACTCTGGGCACAGTTGTTTGGGATGGCTGTGGTGGGAAGAATTGAGAGCTGAAACTGGAAAGGTAGGATAGGATCAGGTCCAAGAAAGTTCTGAATGTCAGGCTGAGGATCCCACATTCAATCCCTAAGGCCTTTAGGTTCATAGGAACCAGGGAGCAATAGGGTCAGATTTGTCAGAAAGATTCCTAGTGGTTGGTGTGAAGGAGGCAAGCTGAGAGGGGCAGGGAGACCACTGGGGCTGCTAGGACTGTAATCCAAGAAAGAAATGAGACTCCCGCTGGTTGGGGGTTGCAGTGGCAAGTGGGCATTTGAGACCCCTTTCCATGAGGGCCCCTGCATCCATCTCCCATGTCTGCTGCAATAACCATCTCCCCCCATAGGTCAGATCCTGATGCGGCTGGTGGAGGAGAAAGCGCCTGCTTGTGCACTGGAGCTGGGCACCTACTGTGGGTACTCCACACTGCTTATTGCCCGTGCCCTGCCCCCTGGGGCTCGCCTTCTCACTGTGGAGCGGGATCCACGCACAGCAGCAGTGGCTGAAAAACTCATCCGCCTGGCTGGCTTCGACGAGCGCACGGTCAGCCCCCACCTCCCCAACCCTGGTCTCTCTCCTGCCACCCTCGGCCCTGCCCTAGCCAGCTTCCCCCATGGAGGAATCCCACCTAGGAGAAGGAAACAGCTCCGCTTAGGGAACTGTGAACTTGGAGAGTGTATGAGCTCTTGTCCTCCTGTTCCAAGTCACTGGCACGTATTTGCTGCTGGATGACAAAGAAGCAGTTACGAGGAAAGTCTCTGGAGCCCAGCAAATCTGGGTCCAAACCTTAGTCTGCCTCTTGTTAGCTATGTGATCTTGGGCAAAGCACCTGTCCTCTGAATCTCAGCTTCTTTACTAGCAGAATGAAAATCACAATGCTGATCCTAACTCCTTGGGTTCTGAGACCAGAGGAAATATGAGAACACACATGGAGACCTAGGCCAGGGCCTGGCACAAAATAAGCCAGATCCCGGTAGGGTCTGGTGTGGGAGAACAATCGCTCCCACCCTCATCTCCAACTCCTCCCACCCCCACAGGTGGAGCTCATCGTGGGTAGATCAGAGGAGGTGATCCCGCGCCTAAGAACCCAGTACCAGATGAATCGGGCTGACCTGGTGCTCCTGGCACACAGGCCCCGATGTTACTTGCGGGACCTGCAACTGCTGGAGGCCCATGCCCTGCTGCCAGCTGGTGCCACAGTGTTAGCTGACCACGTGCTCTTCCCTGGTGCACCCCGCTTCCTGCAGTACGCCAAGAGCTGCGGCCGCTACCGCTGCCGCCTCCACCACACTGGCCTCCCTGACTTCCCTGCCATCAAGGACGGCATAGCCCAGCTCACCTACACAGGGCCTGGCTGAGGTCCAGGCCCAGGGGTACTTACTGCTGCCTCCCCCCACCCCCCAACCAAGCAAGGACCTCAGAATATCCCCTCCCCTCCCTGCTTGTGGACTGACACATACTGGGCTCAGGGCTAGGGAGGCTCTCCTCCCACCTGTCTCACTTTGGCTCCACACTAACCTGAGGCCTCAAGTTCTGTCAGGCTGTTTGATCCCACTGGTCCCCCTCCTTCCAGTCCAGAGTCATGGACTGATAGGCAAGAGACTTCAGCTCACAACACAGCCCTGTCACTGATTTGCTGGGTTACTCCATGGGAGTCCCTGCCCTGCTCTGAGATTTAATCTGTTCTAACACCAAGGAAGTTGACTAGGAGAGCTCCAGGGGCCTCCCAGTTCTGGTGCTCAGAAAGCCTGCCTCCCACCCCCCCACCCCACCCCATGCCTTTCCAGGTGGGATCAAAGGAAACAGTAAACACTGAGTTAGAGGCCCTGCAGGAATGGCTGGGTGCAAGCTGGGCCAGAGGAAGTGGCAATGGAGCCTGGGCACACAGCCAGGGCTACCCTGGCCTTCCCTAGCCCCAGCCCGCGTGGCCAGGTAGATCTGCCTGAAGTCCCTTGAGAACCCTCTCCCCAAAGCTCAAGAGAAGATGCTGGACTCCTCTAGGCCCCACCAAGAAATAGGGAATAGACGTGGGGAAAAAAATCAGTCCTGTGTCTTTATTAAAGAGAGTTAGAAAGAGACTAGATCTGGCAACCAAGGGATGAGGTGCTGGCCAGAAAGGTGGGGTGGGCTCAGGCCCTGTGGATTCAAGGGCAGACTGATGGCCTGGGAGGGGCCAAGGATACCAGGTGCTGGCAGCAGCTAAGGAGGTGCCCGAGGGTGAGCTTTCAGGCACTGGGGCAGGGGGGGTTGGGTGATCAGCTGGATCCACAGGGGGTCCAGGATAGGTTGGGTGGGCCTGGAATCTTCCTGAGACCACCCTGCCTTGTCTACCTAGATCATCCACTGGTCCTGATCCTGCTCGTTGCCTTCCATGTCCACCTGGAGAGGAGGCTGGGTGTGGGTGGGGAGGGGCCTCAGCCACCCAGCCAGCCCCAGTCCCAGATCCTGCCCCTGGCTGGATCCAGGGTTTCTGTACCCGATGGCTGCCAGTGAGGTGAGGGGTAGGGGCCCAGGAGCAGAGGCCCTCCCCCACACCCCTGCCTACCTCATTGACCTCTCCATCATCAGGTGACTCATTGTAGTCATTCATCTCATCCATGTCCTGCATGTCCTCATCATCCTCCGAGTCCTCTTCACTGTCCTCGTCGTCATCTTCATCTTCCTCTTCTTCGTCATCATAGTGCTGGTGAGGCAGGGAAGAGCCTGTAGCCTCTACAGGTCTGCCTGGGCCAGTTCAAGGACTGGCCCACTTGGAGCCTCTCTCTGGGGACAACGAATGAGCTCCATTCCCCAGTCCTGTCCCACTTTAATCTAGCAAGCTGGTGCACGTTCTGCAGGACCTTAGTGCTGAGCCCAGTGCCCACCCCCTCTACCCTCCTCTCTTGTGTCCTCCACCCAGAGCTGAGGACCACGACTGCTCTGGAGTCAGAGGCCAGACCTTCAGAATTAGAGCAGAGCCTTGGTCCACCTGGGCCCCACAGAGGCCCCATCTGCTGGAGCCACTCACCTCTGAGGCCGGCTTGCCAATAGGTACCAGGTTGTTGTCTTTCTCTGCAATGCTCTGGAGCTGTGGCCACAGGGGGAGAAGAGCAAGGCCAGGGCCCAAGCAGGGCAGTCAGGGGCATGGCACTCACCTGCCCTGCCCCCAGGAAGACCCCCAAGTGTGAAGGAGAAGCTTCCTTCCAGCTCTCTGGAAGATTCAATCCCTTTCTCTCCTGTCATCTGCCACTTACTTATGAACTTGATCCAACTACGTAAACACTCTGGTCCTTGGTTTCCTCATAAGATTATGGTGAGGATGAAGTGAGACTATCAGCCTAGAACATGACATCTGCTAGGTCCTCAATAAACAATCAAAATTATTATTTTCTATGCTTTTGGGAAAAGATCCTGGGCTCCAATCTGGCCTAGAGCTTCCACGGTCCCCTGGCAAATTAGGGTAACACAAAGGTGAGAACCTAGGCCCCCAGCTCAGGACAAAAAGCTCCCCCAGGGCAGGTCTCCAGAGTAGGTCTGGGTCAACGCCAGTGAAGGGGGGTGGGGCACCTGACTGAAGCTCCACCGCTGTGCTATGTCCTCACTCACCCAGGCCTGATGCTGCTGTTCTTGCTGCTGCAGCTCTGTCTCCTCCACACAGGGTCGATCCAGATTAAACCACAGTGTCTCAGTCACACGGGGGAAGAGTGAGGGAAACAAGGTGGACATGGCTCCTAGACTGAGGAAAAGCGTCAGGTGAATCCAGCTCTCAGATGTGTTTGGTTTTAGTTTTTATTTGGTTACATTTTGATTTGGGGATTGGGTAGTGTGGAAGGTAGCAGGAAAGTACCCCTTCCCTGTGGGAATCAGACAGACCTGGGTTTGAGTCCTGGCTCCACCGCTTACTAGCTGTTTGACCTTGGCCAAGTCACTTAACCTCTCTGAGCCTCAGTTTCCTCATCTGTAAAATGGGGACAATAACAATTATGCCACCCTCATAGTTATTCTGATAATTAAGTAATTTACTTTATGGGTAAGTAAAGCTGTTTGTAAGCTGTTCAAGGAGGGAAGAGAATGGAAGCCAAACGCAGAGAGAGGAAACCAGAATGCGGACTGGCCTTACAAAATTAAAGACAGCAGGACTCTACTGAAACTCTCTCTACCTCCTCCAAACACTGAGACCTACTTTCTGCTCCTCCATGCCGCCCAAACCATACCCACCCAGTGTCAGGAATTTTGGACCCTGACCACCTCTATAATGAACCACAGACAAACTGGGGGGCAGGGAGGGGAGGTGTTATCACGTGCAAGTATGGCTCAGTAAGACATTCTAAAGGTATGAGTAAATGCATGAGCAGATGAAAGACTAGATGAACTAACATGTAAGAGAAATAGTATATTCAGCTCAGATTCAGCAGCTGAGGGAGCTGAACAGGAAGGTCCCAGAGAATCTGAATTAAAACCTTTCAGCTCACAGGAAAACTGAGGCCCAGCGACAGGCAACGACTGGCTCTAGGTGCCACGGTGAGTTGGGCATAGAACTCTCGCGGGGAAGAGATCCAGGCCGGGCACTAGAGGTGAGCAGGAGAAAAGGATCTACGTCTAATTCTGCTCTTGCCCTAACGCACTTGACCAATCCGGGGCCAGCCGCTGCCCTTCCGTGGAGCTCAGCTGCCCGGCGCGTTTAACAGGCACAACAGAACCCTCAAATCCCATAAGCACTGAAGAGACCGCGGCTCCGAAAGCCCAACCCTTCACCGCAAAGCCACCGCCCATTCTCGGCTTATTATGATAATGACCGTGGAGTTGACCAACAGGAAGAAGGCATGGGCGGGATTCGGGCAGGTATTTGGGGTTGCGAACCGAGAAAGGAGCGGGGCCTGGATAAAGCCAATTAACTGGAAGAACTGCTGGGTGACAGGAAGTGACACCAATGAGTGACGGATCTTGTGCGACGGGGTGGGGCTTAGTTTCGAGGAAGCGGCCAATGAGCTGGAACTCTTTTAATGTTAAAGGGAGTGTGAACAGGCAGCTCGAGGAGGCGGGTCAAGGGAATGAGGTTTCTCTGGGGAAGGGAGGAAAGAAGGGGCAAAGAGACAGCAACAGCAGCCTGTCTTATGTACTTACCGCGCCGGGAGTCGGCAGGCGGCAGCGACCCGGAAGCACTTTACTCTGCCTGAGCGGAAGAACCCATCAGAACCTGGGACACACCAAACGCATGCGTCCTTCGTCTTCTTTTGTTTCCCGCTCCCGCCCACCGGACTGGAAGTGACGTTACATACGTTAGTCACGTGTTGGGTGGAAATTTGGCGCGCCTGTTGTATTGGCCCCGCCCTGAGTCTCAGCCAATCGGCCTCTCCAGCCTGGACCCGCCCCAACGGCCCCATTTAGCCCCGCCTTTCTGTCCCCAGGCGGTATTTGCTTGCCAATCCCTGTTGAAAAACACCTGGCGGCAACCAGCGTTAGTACTAGGGCTGTTTGTCCTGCTGCGTCCCAGGAAAATCAGTCTGCTTCTACCCGAGAATCGCTGGGTGGTTTTACGCCTCGCCCCTCCTGTTTGTCTTGTCTCCCCTTCAGTTTCCCGTTTGGGCGCATACATTCATTTATGTATTCCTTCGACAGAAATATTTGAGTCCCTACTATATTCCATACTCTAGGCCCTGCTAGAAGCTGGGGCTAAATCTAGGAACACGGTCCCTGCCCTCAAAGACCTCACAGTCCAGTGGGGAAGCCAGACTCTGTAGACCTGCAGTGGACTCACTGGTCTCTTAAGACTGCCTTTCCAGTTCTGCCTTCCAGGTTTTGTAAGGGCTTGATGACTCAATCTCAGGCGCAGCATTCTGCTGCTGGGAAATTCAGCTGCCCTCTCCAGGACTGGGCTAAATCCGCTTAGCTGTCAGCCTTTTCACATCTCTCTCCCACTCCTTTGCTGATGCCTCCGTTTTACTAACCTCTGACTCAGCTTCCCTTTCAGAGATCCTTATGCTTTCTGGCAATGTAAGTCCTTCAAACCCAACCCCCATTAAGCTCCATCACTCACCAGCCCCTTTCAAGGCCAGCAGTCATCCACAGTTCCACTCCTGCCCTGACCAAATGTGTGACCTTTAACAAATTCCTTTTCCATGTCTGGGCTCAGTTTCCTTTTCAACGAGCATCATAATCTCTGCCCAGCCTTCTTCGCATCTTGGACTGATGTGAGGATTTGATGAGATAACATATTTAAGAGGTAGTGTACTGTGCATATCGACTATCATTGTTGCCAAGCAGCTCTGGTTGTTATAAAGTTTTTCATTAAAGAGTAAAATTTGCCCCTTGGAAATGTCCACCTTTTTCTTTCATTCATTCAAGCAATATCTACTGAGTACCTTACATATGCCTGCCACTATTCTAAGTAATGGATACACAATAGTGAACAAAACAGACCCCAAAAAAAATCATGAGGAGACTCATGGTGCTTCCATTTTAATGAGAGATAAATAAAGAAGATAGGTAAATAAAATATATAGTTTTAAGACTGCAGTAAATATTAAGGAGAAAAAATAAGTCAGAGAAGTGGGAATAAAACGTTGGTAGGGGAGACGTTTCCTTTCAGTTAGGGGGCCAAGGAAGACCTTACTGGGAAGGTGACCTCTGAGTAAAAGATCTGAAGAAAAAAGAAAGGGGGCACTATTCTGATATTTAGGGAAGAACATCAGGAAAGAACAAGTGCAAAGGGCCTGGAATGGCTGGAGCATAGTGTTCTATGGGGAGAATGGGAGAAGATGAGGATAGAGATAGGAGCCAGAGAGTACAGCTTCGCAGATCACAATAAGGACTTTGGTTTTACCCCATTTACCCCATGTTGAGGATCCCGTGAAGGGTTATGAGCAGAGGATCCACACGATCTGATTTAGATTTTAACAGAGTTACTCTGGCTGTTTTATGAAGAAAAATTCAGTGGGGTCAGTGGCAGAAGCAGGGAGACCAGCTGGAAAGACAAGGGAGGTGCTGGTTTGGGGGGGAAATATCTGGAGCTCATTTTTGAGTGTGTTGACTTTGAGATGTCCATTAGAGTAGGGTTGTTGAGGGAGCAGGAGGGCATATAGGTCTGAAGGTCAAGGGAGAGATCAAGACTGGAAAGATCAGTTTGAGAGTCATCAGCACATGGATGGTGTTTAAAGCCATGAGACTGGATGAGCCCACCAAAGGAGTGAGTGTAGATGGAAAATCGTTTCCTTCAAAATTCAGAATTTGAGGAAATTAGGAGAAGCAGCAAACTAAACTGAGAAGGAGGGCCAAAAAGATAAGCAGAAAGCCAGGTAAGTTGGGTGGTATCCTGGAAGCCAAGTAAAGAAGGGGCATCAGGAAGGAGGTAGTGCTGCACTACAGTGGAGTTCTGTATAAAACTGTTTCTATTTGTTTCCTCAGCAGACCATGAGCTCCTTGAGGGCAGAGACTGAGTGGTTTCTAAGTCCCCAGAACCCACCCGTGGCTTCTCCCTTCTCGATCCCTTATCTGCTCCTTCAGTGTCCCCATCAGTCACTCCCTCTGGTTCTTTTAGTTACAGGATCCCTACGTCCGGCATCCTAGGTTAACTCCTAGGCAACTCTAGGTTACATGGAAATCCCCCAGTAACCTAGAGTTTCTTACCTAGATCCTCAGCCAGGTTCAACAAGCCATGGTGAGCTTCCCTGGTGGTGCAGTGGTTAAGAATCTGCCTGCCGATGCAGCGGACACGGGTTCGAGCCCTGGTCTGGGAAGATCCCACATGCTGCAGAGCAACTAAGTCTGTGCGCCACAACTACTGAGCCTACGCTCTAGAGCCCACAAGCCACAACTACTGAGCCCTCATGCCACAACTACTGAAGCCCGCGTGCCTAGAGCCCGTGCTCCGTGACAAGAGAAGGCACTGCAATGAGAAGCCCATGCACCGCAACAATGTGTAGCCCCCGCTCACCGCAACTAGAGTAAAGCCTGAGCACAGCAACAAAGACCCAACACAGCCAAAAATAAAATAAATTAATTAAAAAAAAAAAGCCATGGTGACGGGGGAAGGGGAAAAGGAAGAGGGATAAGTGGAAATTTGGGGTGATACCCTATTTTTGGCTCAGGCAACTGAGTCAGTGATGGTGCCACATTCATTATCCACCATTTATCCTTGCCAAGTGCTTGAGTTTTTTTTTCCTTTCATTTCAAGGATAATAAACTAAGACTCTAAGGGAATTTCCTGCCGGTGCAGTGGTAGGACTCCATGCTTTCAATGCCGAGGGCATGGGTTTAATCCCTGGTTGGGGAACTAAGATCCTGCAAGCTGCATAGAATGGCCAAATAAATAAATAAATAAACAAAGACTCAAATTCCTTAAAAATATAAAAATTAAAAAGGTTAAAAATTTGCCTCGGGCTTCCCTGGTGGCGCAGTGGTTGAGAGTCTGCCTGCCGATGCAGGGGAAACGGGTTCGTGCCCCGGTCCGGGAAGATCCCACATGCCGCGGAGCGGCTGGGCCCGTGAGCCATGGCCACTGGGCCTGTGCGTCCGGAGCCTGTGCTCCGCAACGGGAGAGGCCACAACAGTGAGAGGCCCACATACCGCAAAAAAAAAAAAAAAATTGCCTCATATTCCTTCATCTGTTCCACTGTTTGGTTGACATTTATTGAGTGCCAGTTGAGTGCCAGACACCTTGATAGGCCCTGGGGACACAGAGATGAAGCAGAAATAATCCCTATCCTAGAGGAAAATAGTCTAGTGAGGACTAAGACAGTTATAGACAATTATAGAAGAGGGTAGTAAATATTAAAATCATTGTATACAGAGAGTGTTATAAGAACACAGAGGAAAGAGAGATGAATGGATTCTGGATAAACTGAGTTTAGACTTTGTTTGAAGGAAGGAAACATTTATTTGAACGGGCCTTGAGGGATGAGTAGGGGTTTACCTAGTAGACAAGTGGGAGAAGGGGATGCACAAAAAGGCGTATTGCATGCAAAGGCATGGAGTTAAAAGCAGATGATGTATTTGGAGAACACTGAGAATCTTTTAGGGCAGAACTAAGTGTCTTGGGGTAGAGAGAGAGATGAGAAGGAACGTTAGGGGGACTCTGATGGGGTAGGGCTTTGGTGGCCCTGAGATAGAGTGGATGCGATGAGAGCCAGGCATCCTGGGACTTACCTTGGCTCTATTACTGACTTTCTGGAGACCCGAGGCAGGTCCCTCCCGCTCCCCCAGCTTTCATTTTCTCTAACGTAATATCCCAACCGTGTCTCCGGCTCTGGTGTGAATCCCTGGAAGGCACTTCCCTGACCTGGCCCTTTCTGTCCTGAGATGTCACCTGCTCCTTTGTTGTGTTTTACCCGAGCCAGGGCCTGGGCTGAAAGCAGAAGGCAGGATGGGGATGGGGATTTCCCAACAGTCAGAAATAAATCCAAAGCCCGTAGGCTGGAGAGAGAAGTCCATGGCTCTGGGCAGAGAATTCTCCAGGATCCAGGAAGGTTTAGACCTGAGTGATGTGAATTCAATGCCAGTGAGGGCTGCTTCCATGGTCCTTGAGGAGTATGGCTGGCCCTGGTAGGGGACAGAGGGAAATGTCAGTCACCATCTCTTATGTATACCGAAGGATATTTGGTCTCCAAAGAGCTTTCACACTTGTCATTTCCTCTTATCCTCACCCCAGTCCTGGAAATCCTGCTCCCAGTTAGCCTGTGAGGAATGTGAGGCTCTGGAAGGTGAAGTGGCTTGTCTGAGCTGAAGCTACAACTCAAGAAGGTCAATCTTGCATTCGCTCCACAAAGCTTTCTTATGAGCCAGTCTGTGCTTGGTGATGGGGGACCCACAGAGGAGTCAGATCTGAGTCCTCATCCCCTGGAAGCCCCCAGTCTAGTTTGAGAGGCATCAAGCAAATCATTAGGCCCTTGAGGGCAGGTCTCTGATTCATCTCTATTTCCTTAGCACACAGCACAGTGCCTGGCACAGAGTAGCCACTCAAGAAATGTTTGCAAAAGATGGGCTTTTCTTCCCTTCAATCTAATGGAACTGAATTCATTAGAGGTGTGTTCGTGTGACAACTGCTACACTAGAGACAAATTCTGAGAAGAGTGGGGGCAGTGAGCAGAGAAGGGTAACATGTGGGTGTGGAGGTGGGGAGGGGTCCTCAGGGAGATGAGACTTTGAAGGAGGAGAAGTCAGGAAAGGACAATCTAGACAAGAGGGGGCTGCATGTGCAAAAGCACTGAGGCCTGAAAGAGTGTGGTGTGCCTGGGGCATGGCCATGCTTGCGGGCCTCCTTGTGGCCATCCTGGTGATGGTCACAATGAGAGGAGACAGGATGAAAAAATGGTGCCCTTGTTACCAAGTCCAAGCTTGTACTGCTCACTGCATGACAGGCCAATAAATCGAGATATGAGTTGTTGGGATAAGGAATAGTGACTTTATTTGGAAAGCCAGCAGACCCAGAAGATGGTGGACTAGTGTCCCAAAGAACCATCTTACCTGAGTTAGAATTCAGGCTTTTTTTATATTAAAAGGGGAGGGGGTGTGGCTTGGTGTAGGAATCCTTTGTTCTTGCAGCTGTCCGTGTAGGTGTGGTCACAGTATTCCCATAAAACTTCAACAAGACAAATGTTATCCTTTGTTCTGCACCTTTTAGTCTCTACGTGAATGGAATGACACCTTTAAGGGTCAGAGCCTTGAGAATGGGCTATCCTGTGTATTTCAGGTTATAGGCAACATTCTTTTACAAAAGGGGCAAAGCCAGCATAACTCAGCACAGGCAACAGCACAAAGGTCAGTGCTAAAGGAATAGATTCAATACGGAGTCAGGTTTGTTATTCTCTGTTATACCCTGTCCTCAAAGGATGACACATACCCTTGGAGGAGGATGAGGAGACATTGAGAAGGGCTTCCTTGAGCAGGAGAGACTTCAGCTGTACCTTGAACCATGCTTCAGAGTTAGAGAGTGAGAAAGGAGGAAAAAAGAAACCTTCCTGGTGGGAGGGGACTCCCTGAGCAGGCACTGGGGTGTGCGGTGAATGAGGAGACTGCTTGGCAGGAGAGCATGGCAGGCGTGTGGAGGAGATGCTGTGGGGAGCTGGAGAGCCCCACTGGGTGGGCTGGCTGAGGGAGTACACTTTTGCTTGGGGTACAAGATTCCTTTACCTCAGGGTCATTGTAAGGGAGCAAATGGGCTCATTGCCTGCTGCACAACGGAAAGACCAAATAGCAGGCAACGGTTATGTGCAGAGAGAAAAGACTTTATTGCAGCCAAACTAGGAGACAGGAGGCAGTGTTCAGATGTGTCTGCTCATGGGTTTTTGAGTGGGATATTTATCTTGGAAGCAGGAAGTGGGGGGGGGGCTTGGAAATGATTGATGGAAAGTGCATGTAAGTTTCTATGTAAGTTTCAGGAGTTTTCTGCTCAGGCAGGCCTGACTGCTTTTCCTGTCTCTTCCTGGGTGGCATGTGCAAATTGTGTGTATGTGGGGGGGTGTCCATATGTAACATATGGTGGATTTTTTTTTTTTTTTTTTGGTCCTGCCACTGCACTGCTTGTGGCATTCTAGTTCCCCAGTCAGGGATAGAACCTAGGGCCCCCTGCAGTGGATGCATGGAGTCCTAACCACTGCACCACCAGGGAATTCCCCCTGCAGTGGATTTAAAGTTCACTATCAGTCATCATTGTAGTCCTTCAATGCACCTCCCATACTGATGCTCAGTTGGAGAGACTTCAGCAAGTTGTATCCATATCTGCAGTTTCCCCCATACTCCAAAAAAAAAAAACAAAAGGAAAAACAAAAAAAAACTTCTGTTCTTGATGTATTATTTAGTTTCTACTTTATGGGCCTTGTAAATTACATGGCACATTTCAACTCAACACCTCATTTATTTTCTGGTTAGCAAACAGTCATTGAGGTCTCTCCTGGGCCTGACTCTGAGTTTAGGATGATGCATGAGTTATAAGTGATTGCTGTGGATTCTCTTCCAAGTCCCTAGAAAGCCGGCCCCAGGAGGGGTGCTGTAACAGGGAAGAATAAACCTGACTCCATATTAGATCTGTTTCTTTTACTTTAACCTTTTATTCTATTGCTTTTGCTTTGTGTTAGGAATGTTGCCTTAAATATACAATGGAGAAAAGACAGTCTTTTCAACAAGTGGTACTGGGAAAACTGGACAGCTACATGTAAAAGAATGAAATTAGAACATTCTCTAACACCATACACAAAAATAAACTCAAAATGGATCAAAGGCCTAAATGTAAGGCCATACACTATGAAACTCTTAGAGGAAAACAGAGAGAGAACACTCTGACATAAATAGCAGCAATATCTTTTTTGATCCACCTCCTAGAGTAATGAAAATAAAAACAAAAATAAACAAATGGATCTAATTAAACTTAAAAGCTTCTGCACAGCAACAGAAACCATTAAAAAAAACGAAAAAAACCCACAGAATGGGAGAAAATATTTGCAAATGAAGCGACCGACAAGGGCTTAATCTCTAAAATATACAAACAGCTCATGCAGCTCTATGTCAAAAAGATAAACACACTCAAAAAATGGGCAGAAGATCTAAATAGACATTTCTCCAAAGACTACAGATGGCCAAAAATCACATGAAAAGATGCTCAACATCACTAATTATTAGAGAAATGCAAATCAAAACTATAATGAGGTATCACTGCATACCAGTCAGAATGGCCATTATCAAAAAGTCTACAAACAATAAATACTGGAGAGGGTGTGGAGAAAAGGGAACCCTCCTACACTGTTGGTGGGAATGTAAATTGGTAAACCACTATGGAGAACAGTATGGAGGTTCCTTAAAAAACTAAAGATACAACTACCATATGATCCAGCAATACCACTCCTGGGCATATATCCGGAGAAAACCATAATCTGAAAAGATACATGCACCCCAATGTTCACAGCAGCACTATTTACAATAGCCAAGACATGGAAGCAACCTAAATGTCCATCAACAGAGGAATGGATAAAGAAGATGTGGTACATATATACAATGGAATATTACTCAGCCATCAAAAAGAATGAAATAATGCCATCTGCAGCAACAATGGATGGACCTAAAGATGACCATACTAAGTGAAGTAAGTCAGGCAGAGAAAGACAAATATCATATGATATTACTCATATGTGGAATCTAATTTTTAAAATGATACAAATGAACTTATTTACAAAACAGAAACAGACTTACAGATATTGAAAACAAATTTATGGTTACCAAAGGAGAAATGTGGCATGGAGGACCCTGGGATGAACATACACACACTACTATGTATAAGACAGATAACCAACAAGTACCTACTACGTAGCACAGGGAACTCTATTTAATATTCTGTGATAACCTATATGAGAAAAGAGTCTAAAAAAGAATGAATATACATATATGTATAACTGAATCACTTTACTGTACAGCAGAAACTAACAGAACACTGTAAATCAAGTATACTCCAATAAAATTAAAATAAAAAATAAAAATGAATAAAAGGTGAGAGTATATGTAAAATCTAAAAAGAAATTTAAAAAAAAAAGACTAAGATCCCACAAGCCATGCAGTGCAGCCCCCCCCAAAAAAAGAAGAAGAAAAATCCTGAACTCATAGATAGAAAGAACAGACTGGTGGTAGTCAGAGGCAGGGGGTGATGGGTGAGTAAAATGGGTGAAGATGGTCAAAAGGTACAGACTTCCACTTATAAGATAAACAAATCATGAGGATGTAATATATTTACAGCATCACATAGTGACTACAGTTAATAATACTGTATTGGGGACTTCCTGATGGCGCAGTGGTTAAGAATCCGCTTGCCGGGTTTCCCTGGTGGCGCAGTGGTTGAGAGTCCGCCTGCCGATGCAGGGGACACGGGTTCGTGCCCCGGTCCGGGAAGATCCCACATGCCGTGGAGCGGCTAGGCCCGTGAGCCATGGCTGCCGAGCCTGAGCGTCCGGAGCCTGTGCTCCGCAAAGGGAGAGGCCACAACAGTGAGAGGCCCGCGTACCGAAAAAAACAAAAAGAACAAACAAAAAAAACCCCAAACAAACAAAAAAAAGAATCCGCTTGCCAATGCAGGGGACATGGGTTCGAGCCTTGATCCAGGAAGATTCCACGTGCTGTGGAGCAACTAAGCCTGTGCGCCACAACTACTGAGCCCGCGTGCCACAACTACTGAGCCCGCGCTCTAGAGCCGGCAAGCCACAACTACAGAAGTCCGCGTGCCTAGAGCCCATGCTCTGCAACAAGAGAAACCACCACAATGAGAAGCCCACGCACCGCAACAAAGAGTAGCCCCCGCTCGCCACAACTAGAGAAAGCCCACGCGCAGCAACAAAGACCCAATGCAGCCAAAAATAAATAAATAAGATAAATAAATTTTAAAATAATAATAATACTGTATTGTATATTTGAAAGTTGTTTTTAAAAGTAGATCTTAATGTTCTTATCACAAGAAAAAAATGTAACTATGTTTGGTGATGGAAGTTGACTAGACTTAATGTGGCGATCATTTTGCAATAAATACAAATACTGAATCATTATGTTGTACATCTGGTACAAACGTTATATGCCAATTATACCTCAATAAAAAAAACAAAACCAAAACAAACCAAAAAGGAATACAACAAAAAAAAGAACGTTGGGGACTACCCTGGTGGCACAGTGGTTAAGAATCTGCCAATGCAGGGGACCTGCCAATGCAGGGGACACCTGTTCGATCCCTGGTCCGGAGGATCCCACATGCCACAGAGCAACTAAGCCTGTGCACCACAACTACTGAGCCTGCTCTCTAGAGCCCGTGTGCCACAACTACTGAGCACATGCACCGCATCTACTGAAGCTCACATGCTCGAGAGCCCATGCTCCGCAACAAGAGAAGTCACTGCAATGAGAAGTCCGCGCACCGCAACAAAGAGTAGCCCCCGCTCGCTGCAACTAGAGAAAGCCCGCGCGCAGCAATGAAGATCCAATGCAGCCAAAAAAATAAATTAAAAAAAAAAGAATGTTGTCTATAGCGTGATATATACAGGATAGGTGATTCTCAAGGCTCTGACCTTTAAGGGTATAACACTCTTCCATTCACAGAGAAAAAGTTGCAGAACAGAGCATAACATTTGTCTTGTTGGAGGTTTACAGAAACATGATGATCTGACCTACATAGACGGCTGCAAGAACAAAGATGCCAAGAAGTCTGCAACAACCAACCACACCTCTCCCTCACCTTGCTTTTAAACACGCCTTGCTAAATAAATAAATAAATAAATAAAATAAAATAAAAATGTCTTGCTGAAAACCTTTGGGGAGTTCAGGGCTTTGGGGGGCATGACCCACCCATTCTCCTTGCATGGCCCTGCAATAAAAACTTTCTCTGCTCCAAACTCCAACATTTCAGTATTGTTTGGCCTCACTGTGCTTCAGGCACAGGAACTTGCGTTCAGTAGCAATTTTGGCTAAGCCTGCCTAGGAGTCTGTGCCCATGGCAGGTCGACCCCGACCAGAGGCAGCCCCTTCCCTGAATCCTCAGCACCTGCCAGAGCTCATTTCCCTCCAGGGATCTTGGAGGGACCTCCCCTGACAGGGGTACAGGAACTTGCTCGGCAACAGTGCTCCAGCTAGGCCTCTACTTGCATGGTGGATTTGCATATATTTGCTTACTGTAACTAAGGCTTCCTCACACCTCACTCTGATCAAAGCAAAAACAAGCAAAAAGTGGGAAGAGAGGCCCTCTGTATGGGAGGCAAAGGCCGAGGGGACACAAACCTACACAAACATATACATACAGTCACCACTGCACACTCCCAGCACACACAAGGGTGCTAGGCAGAATAAAGGCCCCCGAAAGATGTCCACATCCTAGTCCCAGAACCTGTGAACATGTTATCTTACATGGCAAAAGGGACTTTGCAGATGTGATTGAGTTTAAGGACCTTAAAATGGGGAGGATAGCCCAGGTTATCAGGTGGGCCCAACCTATTTACACGAATCCTTAAAATTAGAGAATCTTTCCCAAGAGCTTTGGTCAGAAAACAAAACAAAATAATGTGAGAAGGGAAGAAGAGACAGGGAGATGCTACACTGCTAACTCTGGAGATGGAAGAAGGGACCATGAGCCAGAGAATGCAGGCAGCCTCTAGAAGCTGGAAAAGGCAAGGGAACTCATCTTCAGTCTAGTGCCTCCAGAAAGGAAATGTAATAAGGAAGAACAAATCTTTGGATCTGTTTCTTTTACTTTAACCTTTGTATTCTATCGTTTTTGCTGTAAATTAATCACTAAAAGAATTTTGCCTATAGCCTGAAATATACAGGACAGCCCATTTGCAAGGGTCTGACCTTTAAATATACAACACTTTTAGAGATAAAAAGTTGCAGAACAGACAATAACAATTGTTTTGTTGGAGGCTTACAGCAGCATTGTGACCAGGATTTGGACAGCTGCAAGAACAAAGGATTCCTGAACCAAGAAGTGTGCAACAACCAGCCACAGCTCCTCCCCTTTTAGTATAAAAGAAGCCTGAATTCTAACTCAGGTAAGATGGTTCTTTGGGACACTAGTCCACCATCTTCTCAGTCTGCTGGCTTTCCAAATAAAGTCGCTATTCCTTGCTCCAACAACTCATCTCTCCATTTATTGGCCTGTCGTGCAGCGAGCAGTATGAGCTTGGACTTGGTAACAGGAATACAGCCCTGATGACACCTTGATGGTATCCCAGTGAGACCCAAGCTGGACTTTAACTTACAGAACTATAAGATAATACACGTGTGTTTTAAGCCACAAAATTTGTGGTAATTTGTCATAGCACCAATAGAAAACTAATACACAGGCAATGCCTATGTCCTCACGCCTAGACAGACACTGAATCACACTGTCATACACACTTGGACAGACCCAGGCAGAGTGACCCAGAGATGTCAGCAGGCATTTATTTATTTATCTATCTATCTATCTATCTATCTATCTATTTATTTATTTATATTGTTGGCTGCGTTGGGTCTTCGTTGCTGCGCATGGGCTTTCTCTAGTTGCGGCAAGCAGGGGGCTACTCTTCCTTGAGGTGCACGGGCTTCTCATTGTGGAGGCCTCTCTTGTTGCGGAGCATGGGCTCCAGGTGCATGGGCTTCAGTAGTTGCGGCACGTGGGCCCAGTAGTTGTGACTTGTGGGCTCTAGAGCGCAGGCTCAGTAGTTGTGGTGCACGGGCTTTGTTGCTCTGAGGCATGTGGGATCTTCCCGGACCAGAACTCGAACCCATGTTCCCTGCATTGGCAGGTGGATTCTTAACCACTGCACCACCAGGGAAGTCCAGCAGGCTTTCAGTGGAGGTTGGGGAGCAATGAACCTTCAGGGGTGCTCTGTGGGGGTGGGGTGCAGTCTTAGGGCTGCTCCTTGTTTGTTGTGAGAAAGCACAGAGCAAAGGCCCCTCCTGCTGACCAAATTCTCACAGCCTTGCCTTTGCTCTGCTCCCTCAGTCCTTACTTATAGTTTTAACAACTTTTATACCAGTTTTTACCTTAAAAGCTGTTGAGAACACAGCATGAATGAACCTCGAGGACATGATGCCAAGTGAAATAAGCCAGTCACAAAAGGACAAAGACTGTATGACTCCACTTATATGAGATCCCTAGAGAAGTCAAATTCATAGAGACAGAAAGTGGAATGGTAGGGCTTCCCTGGTGGTGCAGTGGTTAAGAATCTGCCTGCCAATGCAGGGGACACGGGTTCGAGCCCTGGTCCGGGAAGATCCCACGTGCCGCGGAGCAACTAAGCCCGTGTGCCACAACTACTAAGCCTACGCTCTAGAGCCCGCAAGCCACAACTACTGAGCCTGTGAGCCACAACTACTGATGCCCGCGTGCCTAGAGCCCGTGCTCCGCAGCAAGAGAAGCCACCCAATGAGAAGCCTGCGCATCGCAACGAAGAGTAGCCCCTGCTCGCCACAACTAGAGAAAGCCCACGCGCAGCAACGAAGACCCAACGCAGCCAAAAATAAAATAAAATAAAATTAAAAAGTGGCATGGTGGTTGCAGGCGTAATAGAGAAGAATAAATCTGACTCCACATTAGATCTGTTTCTTTTACTTTAACCTTTGTATTCTATTGCTTTTCCTTCAAGTTAAGAATGTTGCCTATTGTGTATGGGGGGGAGGGATAAACTGGGAGATTGGGGTTGATATATACACAGTTCTATATATAAAACAGACAAGTAATAGGAACCTACTGTATAGCACAGGGAACTCTACTCAATACTCTGTAATGACCGATATGGGAAAATAATTTTAAAAAGAGCAGATATATGTATATGTATAACTGATTCACTTTGCTGTACAGCAGAAGCTAACACAACATTGTAAATCAACTATATTCCAATAAAAATTAATTTAAAAAAATAGGGCTTCCCTGGTGGCTCAGTGGTTGAGAGTCCGCCTGCCGATGCAGGGGACATGGGTTCGTGCCCCGGTCCAGGAGGATCCCACATGCCGCGGAGTGGCTGGGCCCGTGAGCCATGGCCGCTGAGCCTGCGCGTCCAGAGCCTGTGCTCCGCAATGGGAGAGGCCACAACAGTGAGAGGCCCGCGAACCGGGAAAAAAAAAAAAAAAAAGAATGCTGCCTATAGTCTGAAATATACATGATAGTCCATTCTCAAGGCTCTGACCTTTAAAGGTATAACACTTCTCCCTTCATATAGAGATAAAAAGTTGCAGAACAGAGAATAATATTTGTCTTGTTGGAGGTTTACAGGAACATCATGACCTGACTGACCTATGTGGACAGATGCAAGAACAAAGGATTCCTAGTCTCTGGACGTCATGATTATTCACTAGTGGCTCCGCAGCACTGAGCACAGTGGCCAGGCATCAGCTGATACGCAATAAATATTTGTTGAATGAACGAATGAGAGACCAAAATACTGGATACACGTGGTATCTGTACTGTTCAGGGAAGGGCAGAGGACTTGGATCTGGGATCTAGCTCATTGATTCCTCATTGTGTGCTCTGACCTTGGCCAAGACACTTCACCTCTGAACCTCAGTTTCTCTATGTGTAAAGTAGGGGTTGTCTGCCCCACAGGGTTCTTGTCAAGGTCAAATTAAATACATGTGATAAGGGTCCAGTTACTGTCCCGGGGAGCTGCACAGTGACCCAGAAGCTTTGGCCGAAGCATAGAGGGAGCAAGGAGGCTTCGACTGAGAGAGCTGGAGTAACAGGGTTCTAATCCAGTTCCAAGTCCACCATCAATCCCCAGGTGACCTTGGATCTGTATTAGTTTCTTATGGCTGCTATAACAAACTACCGAAAACTTTGTGGCTTAAAACAACATGGATTTATTCTCTTACAGTTCTGGAGGTCAGAAGTCTAAAATCAAGGTTTCAACAGGACTGCATTCCTTCTGAAGGCTTCAGGAAAGATCCATTTCCTTGTCTTTTCCAGCCTCCAGAGACCACCTGTATGCCTGTGCTGTGGGCCCCTTCCTCTTATCACTCCAACTTCTTACTTCCACCCTTATATCTTCTACTGGACTCTCTGATCTCCTGCCTTCTTCTTATAAGGATCCTTGTGATGTTATCGGCCCATTCAGATAATCCAGAATAATCTCCCTATCTCAAGATCTGTACCTTAATCACATCTGCAAAGTCCCTTTTGCCATACAAAGTAACATTCACAGGTTCTGGGGATGAGGACATGGGCACTAGTACCATCCTTCTCCCACTTGGGCATCAATCTCTTCTTCCAGAAAATAATAGCCCAGTCTGCCCTGCCCTGCCTCCAGCCTCCCCCTGGAGGAGTGCTCTCATGGAGCCAGGAATGTTGCATGGAGACCAGGGAGTGAGTTCCAGACTGCTTCACCACCCCAGCTCACAAACTGCCCCAATCTTGTCACGGGTAGTTACAGCCCCAGGACCTAACTGCCCCCTAACCTGTGCTCTGCCCTTCCCTTCCATTTCCTGGGCTTTTCCAGACAGGCCAGCCTCCTCCCACCCCAATGACAACCAACCTTTCACAAAAAGACACCCTTTATTACTAAATTGCAAACATTTACTGTCTCACACTACCCCTGCCTGCACCCCCTACCCTGCACTCCAGGAACCTTCATCGAAATATTTCTCCCACATCCAATCCTCCCTCACAGCCCCTTATGGACGTCACACTTCAGTTTACGTTTCTATTTTACAGGTGGAGATATTGAGGCGCTACCCCTTCCTCCTCACTCCAGCTCCCGGATCTCCTCTGCCACTGTCCTTTCTGCTCTCAGCCTCCAGGGCCAGGGCAGTTTCACCAAGATTCACTGAATCCAAATTGGGGACAGTCTCAAATTAATCAGAGGGGCCCCAGCGATCATCCCAGCCCCTACTCGGCATTCACCATTCATTTAGACTACAAATAGTTCCTGAGCACTGACTAGATACTTGGTACTGTTCTAAGTTGGGAACAAAATTGACACAATTTCTTGATCTCATATGGTTCACTTTGTAGTGGTGGGAGACCATCACATAAACAGGCAGTAGTATCAGACGGTGATAAATGTGGTGAAAAAGAATAAAGCCAGGGAGGGCAACGGAGCACACAGGGGTGAGGATGACAACCATATTCGAGAGAAGGTGGTCAGGAAAAGGTTTGCTAATAAGCAGACATTTAAACAGATTTCCAAAGAAAGGAGGTAGCGAGCAATAGGGAAGTGGTGGAATATTCCAGGCTGGAATCAGCATCACTTCCAGCAGCTGTTACCCAGATTTCCTGCTGCAGTACCAGCCAGCACCTTTCCCATCTTCTATCTCAGAAAATGGTGCCAACATCTCCCCAGTCCATAAGCCAGAAACCTGATAGTCATTTTTGTCCCTGACCTCTCCCTCTCTCCCCACACCCCAAAAGTCCCCAGGCCCTAGAGATTTTATTCACTAAGTATCTCATGAATCCAGTACTTCCCTCAATTCCAAAATTCTTTTTTCCCCATCCCCCTCCAGCCTAACTCCACTCATAGCCTTCCTCATCTCAGCAAATGGCCACACACTCTTCCGATTTCTCAGCCCCAAAACCCTTGGAGTCATCCTAATTCCTCCCTTCCTCCCACGCCCAGTATCCAATCCATCAGCAAATCTCATTAGCACTCCCTTCAAACTACATCCAGATTCCCACCCTTTCACCGACCCCCCTGCCACCACTTACCCCCTGCTTCAAGTCATGGTTGCCTTGAGCTTGTGCTGTTCAAAATAGACCTTCATGTCCTTTGTTTGCTTTCCCTTGTCCCTAGAATCTGTTCCTAGATCAGATGCTGAACTGAAAAAAAAAAAAAGTTTCCATTGCATTCAGAGTAAAATCCCAAATCCTTACCCAGTCTGACTAATGCGGCCTTCTAGGTTCTGGTCCAGACCACACACTCCTATATCATGCACCCTGCTCCCTGCTCACCAGTCCCACTGGCTTCCTTGCTGTTTGTTCTTAGAAGGCACTGAGTACATTCCTGCCTCATGGCCTTTGGACTTACTGTTCCCTCTGCCTGGAATACTTCTCCCTTGTAGTATAAACTGACTGTTAGGTTCTTTTTTTTTGTAATGAAAGTGCCTGTCTTAAGCTTTGATTACTGAGGCAGCCACATCAAAGGATATCTTTTTTTTTTTTTTTTTTTTTTTTTTTTTTTTTTTGCGGTACGCGGGCCTCTCACTGCTGTGGCCTCTCCCGTTGCAGAGCACAGGCTCCAGACGCGCAGGCCCAGCAGCCATGGCTCACGGGCCCAGCCGCTCCGCGGCATGTGGGATCTTCCCGGACTGGGGCACGAACCCGTGTCCCCTGCATCGGCGGGTGGACTCTCAACCACTGCGCCACCAGGGAAGCTCTCAAAGGATATCTTGAATGAACAAATCACTAGATAAAGAGCCAGGCTGCCTTCTGGAACTGAGGCTCCTTTGTTTTAGAGGTATTGGTTGATCTCAGTAACTGACCATTTGGGCCGCTTGTTGGGTTTTTTTTTTTTAACATCTTTATTGGTGTATAATTGCTTTACAATGGTGTGTTAGTTTCTGCTTTGTAACAAAGTGAATCAGTTATGCAGATACATATGTTCCCATATCTCTTGCATCTCCCTCCCTCCCACCCTCCCTATCCCACCCCTCTAGGTGGTCACAAAGCACTGAGCTGATCTCCCTGTGCTATGCGGCTGCTTCCCACTAGGTATCTATTTTACAGTTTGGTAGTGTATATATGTCCATGCCACTCTCTCACTTTGTCACAGCTTACCCTTCCCCCTCCCCATATCCTCAAGTCCATTCTCTAGTAGGTCTGTGTCTTTATTCCCGTCTTACCCCTAGGTTCTTCATGACATTTTTTTTCTTAGATTCCATATATATGTGTTAGCATACGGTATTTGTCTTTCTCTTTCTGACTTACTTCACTCTGTATGACAGACTCTAGGTCCATCCACCTCACTACAAATAAGTCAATTTCGTTTCTTTTTATGGCTGGGCCACTTGTTTTTTCCCTTCCCACACTTTAAATTCCTGCTCAGATGTTTTTTTGTTCTTTTAATAAATTTATTTATTTATTTATGGCTGCATTGGGTCTTCGTTGCTGCGCACGGGCTTTCTCTAGTTGCAGCAAACGGGGCCTACTTTTCATCGTGGTGCACTGGCTTCTCACTGTGGTGGCTTCTCTTGTTGTGGAGCATGGGCTGTAGGTGCGCGGGCTTCAGTAATTGTGGCACGCAGGCTCAGTAGTTGTGGTGCACGGGCTTAGTCGCTCCGCGGCACGTGGGATTTTCCTGGACCAGGGCTCGAACCCTTGTCCCCTGCGTTGGCAGGTGGATTCTTAACCACTGTGCCTCCAGGGAAGCCCATCATATGTTTTAAATTCATCCATGAAGAGACTGAAACCCTAGGTCCCCACCCTCAGCGCCAATAAAAGCAGAACCCCAAGCCCACACATTCTTTCTTCCTCTCTCTATGGCAACCTTGCTCTATGGCCACAGGTACACTGTGTAATTTCCGGGTCCTGTAAACAAACCTTTATTCTTTCAAAGCTTCCTGATGCTTATTGCGGCAGGATATCTTGCAATCATAATAAGAACTTTAAGGGCCAGTCCAGCCATAACATTGCTTTTTGACAGGCAGAGACAGGCACAAAACAATTGGCATAGTGGGCAGGATTGCATGATTGCCCTTGCAATTAAACAAGGGGAATGCCCTTTTTACCTGTAACTTGCTTACTAACCACCTAACTCAGGTGGGTAACACCGTCTGAGAAAGGAGCACCACTTGCTGGGGGCCTGTTGCTCTACTGTGTGCTTTCACATGTTTCTCAGTGGTGTGTTGCCTGTGGTCCAACCCAAAAGGTCACAGCTGCCATAATAATCCAAGGATCTCCCCAGAGTGGTGTGATAAAGACTAAATGGTCTAATGAGAAGATTAGGCCACTAATTATAAAGGGCTTAATCGACTATTGCCTAAGGGTCCTCCATGCCTCAAGGCCATGGAGAGCTAAGGAGGGTAGATTGAACTGCAAGGCTATTGTCACTACTCAAGGAGAGGCTAAAGGTATGAGAAAAACATTCTCTTAGGGAAGAGGATAGGAGACCTCTTACTGCTACCACTGTCAGTAGGTTGTGCTATGTAGGACTACGTGTCCTAACCAAGAAGAATGAAATAGCCTTGCAGCCAGAAACCAGTGGCAACACCAGAGGGAAAATATGACAGAGGCTTACAGTCTCTGTGTCACCACTTCACTCATTACTTGGTCCCCTGAACTGATGGAATATTATGGATCCAATCCCTGGTGTGATGTTGCAACTGAGCAGGACCCTGTGGGGCTCCTGGGCATGGAAGCCTTTCTGTCCCCTGTTTCTTGTTTGTAGGGAACAGACTCCAGCATCCATGACCTTCCCTGAGTTCCAAAAGGGAGATTCAAACAGTGGCTAATCAAGGGAGAAGCAGCCAAGAAGCCACCTGAGGCCAGATTAAAGGAACCAGAGAAGCTCATCAAGATTAGGAGACAGCTGGGCTTCCCTGGTGGCGCAGTGGTTGAGAGTCCACCTGCCGATGCAGGGGACACGGGTTCGTGCCCCAGTCCGGGAAGATCCCACATGCCGCGGAGCGGCTGGGCCCGTGAGCCATGGCCACTGAGCCTGCGCATCCGGAGCCTGTGCTCTGCGACGGGAGAGGCCACAGCAGTGAGAGGCCCGCGTATGGCAAAAAAAAAAAAAAAAAAAAAAATTATGCATGGGGAAAGAGAGAGGGAAACCAATTGGCTATTGTGGATTTCTTGGATTTTCTTGTTTGGTTGGAACAAGACAGTCTCTGAATTGATATTTACAGCTGCCAAAATGTGTCAACTGGCTGGTATCTCTAAAGACACTAAAATCCATAACTTTCTTAAAGATCCATTTGAACTACACCCTCATTTCCTCTCAGATATTACAGATCCTGAGGCCCCTGGACTTTCCCCTGTATGGGGCAGAATTAGAAGTATGAGTCATGGGTGTCCCTGCCTCCAAGGGAAAAGGTGACAAGGTTACCAAGATCTCTTGTGAGGAGGAAGAGGGAAATGGGAAGGCAAAGGCCCTTAGAGCCACTGATATTCATACCAGGGGACTTCCTCTCCTCACTTGGATGTTTAGTGCCTGGCACCATGACCATTCTTCCATCACAGTGACCACTGGTAAGGCTCACAATGAATGGAAAACATTAAGATGAAGCCCATCTCCTGCTGCGCAAAATTGGCATGATTCAATAGGTTTATCATTTCTGTGACCACAGTGATCCAATATCACCCCTCTGCATTTTCAACCCTGAAAAGGCCCACTCTGACCTGGAGTCCAGAGGATTATCTTTACAAGGTACTCCCCTAATTACAGGGCAGCACTACTACATTTTATTGGGACTGCCAAAACCATCCAAAAGGCACTAAAACTCCAAGAAGAAAACTTAGATTCTTTCTCTGTCCCTTGAAGATGTAAATCTTATAATGTCTTTGAAATACAAACACCCCAGGAGATTACCTGTCAAGGACAAATACAAATCTTAAAAGTCTTCTCCACAAATATTAGTATGAAGCTTTAGCCATTGGAGCAGGTAACCTTCAATTGTTCCATCTGCCAACTTGGATTCAACTGTTATTATAAACTAATGAGTTTTATATTGTTGTATGTGATTCATAGCTAAAATTTTGGAACAGAAGCTATAGAGTGTCTGTTTGTGTCTGTCTGCACATTTATGTATATCTATGGATGCACGTTATATATATGTGATTTTTTTCTTTCTCTACCTCTGGATGGAAATGCTAAAATTAATTTCTAAAAGAGATCTATTTAATTGGTTTAAAAATAAATAGTTACGAATTAAGTATTCCTAAAACTCAGAAATACAGTAACTAACTCAAATGTTTTTCGAGTTCACATGATCCGGGGTAATCTCTGGTAAATAAAAACTGGTTAAATTAAAATAGGTATGTCTTTAGAGTTACCAGCATTAAATAAAATGCAGGTTGGGACCTCCCTGGTGGTCCAGTGGTTAAGACTCCGCACTTCCACTGCAGGGGGTGTGGGTTCGATCCCTGGTTGGGGAACTAAGATCCCACATGACACACGGCCAATAAATGAATAAATAAATAAATAAATAAATAAAATGCAGATAAACAACTTTTATTCTCCTTGGGCTTACTAGTCAAATAAATTCATGTTATCTCCATTACAAAATTTGTCAGCAAGAAAGGTAGTTTTGGATGATGGCTGACTTGTGTCTAATGAAGTTTTTGTGGGTAGTCTAAATATAATTGTTGGGAGATAGATAAATGTAAGTGGGATAAGAGTTTTTAGGTGAACTTTATTGCAGTAATTATGTGTTATGGTATGTCTACTTAAAAATAGTTTCCCAAATTTTTGGTAACTTCCACGTTGAAAATTTTGCTAAGTTAAATTAAATGATGGGTATTCATTGAATGTCTAGATCATTTCCAAATATGATAAAATACTGAAATAGGAATTGCTCAACAAGTCTAAGTTCACCTAATTTTGACTTCCTATTACAGAGGAAATGGTATTTTCTTCTATTAGTAAGCGTGTCCTGTGCCACGTTGAAAAACTGTACTATGAATAAATGTATGTTTCTAGAAATTATGAAATGTATTCATAAATTTGCCAATCTAAAGAATACTGATTTAACAGACAGTTCAGTTCACAAGTGCTTACATTTTTTTTGGCTGCACTGCATGGCTTGAGGGATCACAGTTCCCCAGCCAAGGACTCAACCCAGGCCACAGCAGTGAAAGTGCCAAATCCTAACCACTAGACCACCAGGGAACTCCCCACACATGTGCTTACTTCTTAGTGTTCATTAGAAATTAAGGTTCCTGGGCTTCCGCCTGCCGGTGCGGGGGGACGCGGGTTCGTGCCCTAGTCCGGGAGGATCCCACGTGCTGCTGAGCGGCTGGGCCCGTGAGCCATGGCCGCTGAGCCTGCGCGTTCGGAGCCTGTGCTCCGCAGCGGGAGAGAGGCCGCGGCGGCGAGGGGCCCGCATACTGCAAAAAAAAAAAAGAAAAGAAAAAGAAATTACGGTTCCTAAAGGTTAAGAATTCTAATTAATATACATAATTAAAGCTACTAGAAATAATAAGGTAAACAACTCTGTATGCAAGGAAAGTAGGATTTTTTTTTTTTGGCTTAGAGAAGGTATGAGGTATCGAGATGCACTTTTTGTTAAGGGAAAAGAAAGTAAATTTTTCCTAAAGTAAAACTGGTTATTTCAGAATGGGAAAGAGGAAAATAAAGGATGAAATGGTATAGAAAGTTGGGAAGAAAGAGAAAGGAACAGAGAATTTTACCTTGTGGGGTCAAGTTGGCTAAAACGGAATTGTTACTATAAGAGTTTTTTTTTAAAACATAGGCTTTAATATCAGTAGTATGCTTATGTATTTTCTTTCATCTGCTAAAAGAACAAAGTTATCTTGGAGCATTGATCTACTCCTCATAAGAGATTACAAAAGGTTTTTCTTTACCTTTTAAATAATCTGGCTAGGAATCAAAGATGTTGTGTTTTACCAAAATAATTTCCTCTGCTTCATGTTATCTTTTTGTGTGTGTGTGGTACGCGGGGCTCTCACTGCTGTGGCCTCTCCCGTTGCGGAGCACAGGCTTCGGATACGCAGGCTCAGTGGCCATGGCTCACAGGCCCAGCCACTCCGTGGCATGTGGGATCCTCCCGGACCAGGGCACGAACCCATGTTCACTGCATCGGCAGGCGGACTCTCAACCACTGCGCCACCAGGGAAGCCCAGCTTCATGTTATCTTAATCAGGTATTTGATTACTAAGAAAACTGAGTCTTCTGAATATTATGAGAACTCACAAGTCTGGGACCTTCTGTATTTGCCTTTTAAATCTTTTGTCACTTTGGTTAAGTAGATAATTAAGTATTGTTTCATAATGATCTGTGATGTTATTTAGTTAAGTGTCCAAAAACTTTTGATATTTTGGACAAACTTCCCCAAATCAAATTCCAAGTGAAGTCTTTTTGACCTGGGAGTAACTTTGGGATTTTCTAGAGGTCTAAGGAAAACTGGATTCATAAAACTGCTAACAAAAGATCAAGATCAAGAATTAATTACAGGGCTTCCCTGGTGGCGCAGTGGTTGAGAGTCCGCTTGCCGATGCAGGGGACACGGGTTTGAGCCCTGCTCTGGGAAGATCCCACATGCCGCGTAGCAACTAAGCCTGTGCGCCACAACTACTAGGCCTGCGCTCTAGAGCCCGTGCTCTGCAACAAGAGAAGCCACCCCAATAAGAAGCCCGTGCACTGCAACGAAGAGTGGCCCCCACTCGCCACAACTAGAGAAAGCCTGCATACAGCAATGAAGACCCAATGCAGCCAAATAAATAAATTAATTAATTAAAAAAGAATTAATTACATAGGATTGAATGAACTGCTGAGGATAATTATAATTTTTTAATGCATTTTGCTTGAAACGCTGTTGGTTCTTTAATCTTTTGTTTTCCAGATTTAAGGAAACTTTTTCTCTTAAGCTAACTATGACTTACAGTAATTTGGTAAAGTATATCTTTGTGAACAAAGATGAAACAATTACTTTTCCTTCCTACCTGATCCCTCCAGAATTTGGAAACTCCCATTGAGTACTCTTATTTTCATGGCAATATAGTTATTTGCATAAGGGCAACAAGAATCTGTTCTCCTTGTGACAGGACAAAATTGGAAATGTTGATTATATCACCAAGGTTTTTGACAGGAATATCATTTTTTTTTTTTTTTTTTTTTTTTGCGGTACACGGGCCTCTCACTGCTGTGGCCTCTCCCGTTGCGGAGCACAGGCTCCGGACATGCAGGCTCAGCAGCCATGGCTCACAGGCCCAGCTGCTCCGCGGCATGTGGAATCCTCCCGGACCGGGGCACGAACCCGTGTCCCCTGCATCGGCAGGCAGACTCTCAACCACTGCGCCACCAGGGAAGCCCCAGGAATATCATATTTGAGAGTGACATACACAGACTCAGGTATGGCCAGACGGCTTTAAGGAAATAAGTTGACTTTATAGAGTCAACAAACCCCTTGGAAAAATCACCCTGGTACCTTGCTTACAGGGTTTCAGCAGCATTATGAGATCACTTCCTGGAAGGCCCAGGAACCTCAGGATATTTTGGGAACCTCAAGAAGAGAGAGGAATTCACCCAATTCTACAGGTATTGCAGGCAAAGTCTGATGGTAAATTCTAGGCTTGGTTTCCTAGCCTCAAGAGGCATTTAAAAATTCAATCTGGAGATTCCTTATGAAAAGTTCCAGCAAGGCAGACTTAAAAGAGCCTATATGATCAATCACTATTCTTGCTGCACCTGTGTAAATAATCAGGCCACGTTTAATGAGACTAGACTTATTTTGCAAACAAATCAGTCTTACTTTGATTATCTCTGATAGAAATGGGAGTGAGTATAGAGAGAAAAAAAATTATGTTTCAATGGAAAACTATTGTATACCTTGGAGACATCAGATTCTAGTCCTGTTAATTGTCTTTGGCGTTTTGTTTTGTACCTGTCAGCTGGACTGGATGCTGAATTCTTCTTGTTTCCTCCAATATCTGGCTACAACTCTCCAGACTAATGTTTCCAATTTTTCTCCCACCCTCTGACTTGGAATCATTAAGTACAAAAACCGCCCTTTTCCCAGAGCTATGCAGGCTGAGGTGGGACAACTTGATGTAAACTTCAGAGAGATCTCCACGACAGCTCATGTATGGACAATCTTCATGACTGGTGCTATGTGGGCCACTAAGAAAAATCACCAGAGACACTCAAACTGCAAACCAGGAAAATCTATCAGATTGCCATTGTCTGCCCTCATTCCATCTGAAGATGCCTCAAGCCTGACATCTAGAAATCTTCTTGACTGTTGCCTTCAGAACTCAGAAACTTGGATTATAATATGCTCCAGTCATGAACCTTTTGTGTTTGCTTGTTTCTTCTGTTTCCCTAGAAATGCCTCTTATTAAATACCTGATCCAAGGGAATTCCCTGACAGTCCAGTGGTTAGGACTTGGAGCTTTTACCGCAGAGGGACTGGGTTCAATCCCTGGTCAGGGAACTAAGATCCCACAAGCGTCAAAGGCAAAAAAAAGTTAAAATAAATAAATAAATAAATAAATACCTGATCCAAATACCTGCATCATGTAGGCCTAACTTGGGGAACCCACCTGCATCACTGCTTCCAAAAATGGGATATAACCCTTTAACTGACCTATTCTCAGGACTAAAAGACTGGTTCAATGAGATATAGAGCAATCTCCCAACTCAGGACAGGTTCAACGCTACTTACACCAGATGGCCCAAGATGTTAAAGTATTCCACAATCTTACCAAATCTTTGAACAGATTGCCAGCACCCCCCCTCCCCCGGAGATAACTGATCAACTTTCAAGATTGGACTTTTCAAGTTTGATACAATGGCTATGGACTGAATTTCAGACTGTTGCCTGTATAATTATTATCAGATTTGCTACTATAACCCTATTTAGATGTGCAATTTCTGGTTACAATGTACCCTACCCCGACTTTTAGCCAATCAGGTACCCAGCCAGTTAATGTCCTCACCATTGATTCTGATGCCTCTGCATCACAGGGTAGATTGCATTGTAAACCCTGACAGGTTGTTGGACATTTTTGTTTTTTTATAATGCAAGTGCCTGACTTAAGTTTTGATTGCCTATGTATCCACTTCAAAATGACTATCTTTTGGGCAGGGGGAGCAAATAATTTTTAATTTCCTTCCTTCCTTCCTTTCTTTCTTTCCAAATACACCAAAGAATCATGCAATGCTGCTAGCACTGGATGCAATCCTGGGCCACAAGTCTGCACACTCTTTTGCAAGTGGTCCTGTGAAGGCTGAACCTTTCATCTTGCCTCTACTGTTTACTATGATCCCAGTGTTATCTTCAAAATAAAGAAACATGCCATCTTTTCTCTGGTAAGACTTTTGTTGTCAAATTACCGCTGCTGGATGTACTTTCTTTCTGAGCTCTGGTTTGCCTTTCTTTTTTTTCTTTTTTGCGGCACGCGGGCCTCTCACTGTTGTGGCCTCTCCCGTCGCGGAGCACAGACTCCGGACGCGCAGGCTCAGCGGCCATGGCCCACGGGCCCAGCCGCTCCGCGGCACGTGGGATCCTCCCGGACCGGGGCACGAACCCGCGTCCCCTGCATCGGCAGGCGGACTCTCAACCACTGTGCCACCAGGGAAGCCCTTGCCTTTCTTTTTTAAGTACTTTTTTTTTTTTTTGGCCATGCCATGAGGCACGTGGGATCTTATTCCCCTAACAGGGATGGAACCCATGCCCCCTGCACTGTAAGTGCAGAGTCTTAACCACTGGACCACCAGGGAAGTCCACTAGTTTGCCTTTCTTGACAGTGGCCCTCACCATGTCACCCATACCAGCAGGAGGAAGTCTATTCAGTTGTCCCTTGATCCCCTTCACAGAGGTGATAAAAAGATTTTGGCTCCTGTGTTCAAAGACAGCTATCTAGAATAAACACATTGCCAGCCACTAGATAAAAAGCCAGGCCGCCTCCCTGCACTGAGGTTCCTTTGTTTTAGCGATGTTGGTTGAATTTGATAACTGTTTGGGCCGCTTGTTATTTCTCTTTCCATGCTTTAAATTTCTGTCCTTACGTTTTAAATTCACCAATAAAAAGTGGGCGCGCGAAAACCTTGGTCCCCACCCTTGACCCCAATAAAAGCAGAACCCCAGGCTCACACATGCTTTCTCTCTCTCTCCCCATTACCTCGCTGTGTGGCCCCAGGTGCTGTGTGACTTCCAGTTCCTGTAAGTAAAAAACCTTTGTTTTTTCAAAGTTTCCCAATGGTTGTTGCTGAAGGGTGTCTTGCAATCATAATAAGAACCACGAGGGCCAATCCAACCACATCATTGCTTGATAGGCTGAGACCGGCACAAAACACCCCTCCATATCCACAGGGCTCTCCTCTCCTCATTTCACTGTGGTCTCTGCCCAAATATCACCTCCCCTTTCCCTGCTTTAATTTTTTTCATAGCACCATCACCAACTATCTGTTTTCTCTCCCCTCCTCTCCTCCTATTAGAATGTCAGCTTCATGAGAGTAGGGATTTTGTCTGGTTCACCGTTGTAGCCCAGACACCTAGAACAGCCCAGCACATAGTAGTCACTTGAACTGATTTGTTGAGTAAATCCCCACTGCCACCCTGCTGGTCCGAGGCACCATCACCCCAGCCCCGGACTCCTGAAGCAGCTCCTTAACTAGTCCACCTGGCTCACCCCTTCTGCACACACCAGCCAAGGGGATATTTCAAAACTGCCAACTGAATTCACTCCCCAGCTTAAACTCTGCAATGATCAAATAATTTGATAATTCCTCGAATTGATGAGATTTTGTGGAGATAGTCACTCTTACTGGTATGAGTGCACACCGGAGGGCAATGTGATAATATCTCTCAAAGTAAAGAATGTATGTACCTTTTGTCCCAACAATTCCATATCTAGGAATTTATCCTCTAGGTAGGTTCTTTTTTTTTCTTCATTGTTTTATAGAATTTAAAGAAATTTGTAAATTGTGGTAAAATATACATAACAAAAAATTTACCATTTCAGCCATATTCATGTGTACAGTTCAGCTGCATTAAGTACATTCATATTTCTGTGAAACAACCACTCCCATCCATCTACAGAACCTTTTCATCTTCTCAAACTGAAACTCCATACCCACTCCCCTCTCCCCAGCCTTCTGCCAACCACCATTCTACTTCCGGTCTCTATGAATCTGACTACTCCAGGTACCTCATATAAGTGGAGCCATACGATATGTGTCCTTTTACGACTGGCTTATTTCACTTAGCATAATGTCTTCAAGTTTCTTCCATGTTGTAGCATGTGTCAGAATTTTCTTCCTTTTTAAGGCTGAATTCCATTTTTTAATTCCATTGTGTGTATAGACCACATTTCGTTTATCTATTCATCTGTTGATGGACCCTTGGGTTGCTTCCACCTCTTGGCTATTGTGGAATAGTGCTGCCATGAAAATGAGTATACAAATATCTATTTGAGTTCCTGCCTTCAGTTCTTTCGGGTATATGCCCAGAAATAGAATTGCTGGATCATATGGTACTATATTTAATTTTTTAAGGAACCACCATACTGTTTTCACAGTAGCTGCACCATTTTGAATTCCCACTCCTCTACATAGATTCTTACATACAAGGATGGATAGATATGCAAGGACACTCACTACAGCACTGACTGAAGTAGTAGAAGCCACTTAAAGTCAATAAAGTTATTTACGTTAATAGAATCACATAGCTCTATATACACTGACAAGGAACCATCTGTAGCACATCCTGTTAAATGAACAAAGCAGAGTGCAAGGGAATTGGGGGTAACCTTACTTCTAGGGATTGGCGCCATGGTATCCTGTTGCAAGATTGGCCCATCCACTCTCCACAGTAGCCTGGTCTCCCTAGGGGCTGAGTACACCTAGATGCTGGACTCAGGGCTGACCATCTGTTCTTGGATGTGATGAAAAGGCATTCTCTGTTCCTGTCATAATCTTTGATCATCTGCGATAGAAAGCCTTTGAGAGCAGTCATGCATAATGTGGGCTCCAGGTCAAAGCAAAAGGTAAAAAAACAATAGCCATGGTTTTAGGTGTCACAAATCACTGTACCTTTCATCCAGGGGCTGCTGAGAACCAAGGACATTGATTAAAGACATTCAGGAGAATTGGATGAAGGTTGGTCTTGGCATTCACCAGGGACTATAGTAGAGTATTTAGCACCACTGGCAAATCAGTCAGACCTGGCCTTGGCCATGATCATGGAAGCTGGGATTGGAGGGTGTGAATTTCAAAGAAGATATGATTCTACAGGCTCACTGGTTGAGGACACACCACCCTCTCTTTGGACCTTGTGGGTGGGGTGGGGTAGGTCTTAACACTATTTGTAAAAGTACAGAGATGGGAATAACATGACTTTGGTTGCTGGAATATTTATGGTGGTGGTGGGGGGGAAGACCCCAGATCTGTGATCAGCCTCCATAGAAATATTTGCTCAGAAACATTGTCAGGATTGAGGAAGCCCTGAGGAGCCAGTATTATCTATGAAATCTGTTCACTACCTCACAAGGACAAATCATAAAGTAATTGAGGCAGTGCTGATTTCTTGAATAATTCTTCAGTCCACTGTCTTAAAAGCATTGTGCAGAATATTCAAAGAGGATAAATAGAAATGTGAATTTCATAACTACTAAGATTTGTAACTGGCTGGATTTAAAGATTAGTATGATAATCTGGTTTTCCTCAGAATCTTATTTTCGTAAGAATAACTGGGGAATTCCCTGGTGGTCCAGTGGTTAGGACTCTGCAATTCCACTGCACGGGGCATGGGTTCAATCCCTGGGCAGGGAGCTAAGACCTCGCAAGCCCCACAGTGTGGCAAAAAAAAAAAAAAAAAAGAATAACTGCTATGTGACTGTATTAGGGTTATAAGCCAAATTATTTGAGACACTAAAAAAGGCAGTACTATCTCAGTGTTACCAGTTATCTATTGCTGCATAACAAACCATCTCATAACTATGTGGTTTATTGTTGCAGGCAAAACTGGATGTTAAAATAAGTGAATTAAAGTATGATGAAGATATTTACATTGTGTCAAAGTCTCTTCCCACCAAATACTGATTACTCACAAAGGGAAACTAATAACTATATGGTAGAAAAACCACCTTAACCAAATGATTACTAGCATCCTGTACAACATCATGTATCCCTTGATATGATGCAGTGAGAAAAGGACATTACTCCTCTGATTTTCTTGCCAAAAATACATAATCTCTACCTAACTATGAGAAAATATCAGACAAACCTAAAGTGAGGGACATTCTATAAGATAACTGACCAGTACTCTTCAAAAGTGTCAGTCATAAAAGACAAAGACAGTTTGAGGAACTGTCATAGATTGGAGGAGAATAAAGAGACAGGACAATTAAATGCAATCTGGATTCATAGATTGATTGGATCCTGGACCAGAGAAGGGACATTGGTGCAAAAACTGGCAAAGATGAAATGAAGTTTATAAATGAATTAATAGAATTGAATCAAAGCCAATTTCCTCATTTCTTATGATTGTACTCTGGTTATATCTTAACATTTGGGGAAACTGGATGAAAAGTATACGGGAACAGTACTACTTCTGCAATTTTTCTGTAAGTCAAAGATTATTATAAAATATAAAGATTAAAAAAAATACGCTTAGTGGTTTAGAATAATAGCTGTTTTAGGGCTTCCCTGGTGGCGCAGTGGTTGAGAGTCCGCCTGCCGATGCAGGGGACACGGGTTCGTGCCCCGGTCCGGGAAGATCCCACATGCCGCGGAGTGGCTGGGCCCGTCAGCCATGGCCACTGAGCCTGCGCGTCCGGAGACTGTGCTCTGCAACAGGAGAGGCCACAGCAGTGAGAGGCCCGTGTACCGCAAAAAAAAAAAAGAAAGAAAGAAAGAAAATAATAGCTATTTTATAATATTTCAAGATTCTGTGAGTCAGGAATTTGTGTAGGACTCAGCAGGATAATCCTTCTGCTCCATGTTGCAGTGACTGGGGTCACCTGGTGGTATTCAGCTTGTATCTGAGCTGGTCCTGGGCATCCAAGATGATTTTATTCATGTGCTTGCACTTGGGCAAGAATTGCTGGAAGGCAGGCCTCAACTGCGGCCCCCTCCTCTCTGTGTAGTCCCTGGGCTTCTCAATGTGGCCTCTCCTGCAGGGTAGTCAGTCTTCTTACCTGGTGTCTCTGGGATCTAAGAGCTAGTATTCCAAAATACAGGAAGTAGAAGCTGCCAGTCCCTGTCTTGGTCAATTTGGGTTGCTGTAACAGAATACCATAGATTGGGGGGCTTAAACAACCAAAATTTATTTCTCACAGTTCTTATAACAGACAAGAACAAACCTGACTACATGTCGGATCTCTTCCTTTAGCTCGAACCCTTGTGCTCTATTGCCCATGCTTACTCATGCTGGCTCTGCATCTTTGTAAAGAACGTTGCCTATGGCCTGAAATATACATGATAGCTCATTCTGGAGGCTCTGACCTTTAAAGGTATAACACTTTTCCCTTCATATAGAGATAAAAAGTTGCAGAACAGGGACTTCCCTGGTGGCCCAGTGGTTAAGACTCTGCGCTTCCACTGCAGGGGCCTGGGTTCGATCCCTGGTCAGGGAACAAAGATCCCGCATGCCGCTCATGGTGCGGCCAAAAAAAAAAAAAAAACCAAGAGAGAGACAGGCTCTAAACATTGTTCTAAAAAGTAAACAAAGGCTGTGGTTTCTCAGCTAAATTTCCTGTAGGTAGGGTAGGAAAATAAAACGTTTGATCTGGAGATGGTATTACAGTGAAACCGCATGGGCTTTGCAATTAAACCCACTTGGGTTGAATCCTGACTCCTCTACTTTCTAGCTGTTTGGGAATTCAGCTAGTTCCCAGAGCCTCAATTTCCTCATCCTTATGTTGGGAATAATGTCAACTTTGCAGGGTGTTGTGAGGATTACAAGACACAACAGTGTAAGTAAAGCATCTTTTATTCTAATTGGTATAAAGTAGTTCTCAGTATATGACTACTAGTGTGATTATGTACATTAATGTTTAGTAGGCCACAAATAATACTTTCAAACTACTCCTAAGAGAAGGAAGACAGATAGATACACACGTCCCTATTTAGAAACTGAAGATACGAAGACCAGGAACACACTGAAGATCACAGGCTGGTACAATGGAAGGAGGGCAGGGGACTGCTGACTGTGGTCCAGCACTCAGCACTGATGGAGCCCTGGGCAGGCAGATGGGCCAAGGTGAGCACCTCATAACTGGACACTGACCTTGTCACCTCAGACTTACCTGTAGCAGGACCATGTACTGAGAACAGACTGAAACCACAGACCCTGCCCCCTGGAGAGGCATTCTACTATCTGAGTAAGTGATGACAGGATTTGGAGGTTTTCCCCAAATCATAATGGGAAAATATCAATATACATTACTAAAAAAAAAACAAGGGGCTTCCCTGGTGGCGCAGTGGTTAAGAATCTGCCTGCCAATGCAGGGGACACGGGTTCAAGCCCTGGTCCGGGAAGATCCCACATGCCGCGGAGCACCTAAGCCTGTGTGCCGCAACTACTGAGCCTGCGTGCGTTCTAGAGCCCGTGAGCCACAACTACTGAAGCCCGTGTGCCTAGAGCCCGTGTTGCTCCACAACAAGAGAAGCCACCGCAATGAGAAGCCCTCACACCGCAACAAAGAGTAGCCCCCGCTCGTTGCAACTATAGAAAGCCTGTGTGCAGCAATGAAGACCCAACGCAGCCAAAAATAATAAAACAAACAAACAAACAAACAAGAGCAGTACCATTTGTCTTCCCAAGTGAGGTAGCAGTTTTATTGTCTGCAATAATGTTTGAGAAATGAAGACTGAGAATCAAGCAATTTTAGCTTGCAAAAGTGAACTTTTCCTTCTTAACTTTTTGTTATAATGGTTAATGAAAGGATTTTTTGCCACAGAGAGCATTTGAATGAATTTCAGACCGTACAAAGCACAAAGAAATAACTTGAAGGTTATGCTATCAAATGTGACAATAATACTCTAGTGTATAAGTGTGGATAACTTGATTTCATGAGGTTTTTGTTTCTTTTGTGAAAAGCATAAATGTATAGTAAAAGTATCCAAAAATGGAAAGCATAGAAAGTATGCCATCATTTGTGCATAAAAATGTGCGTATGTGTGGTATAAATGCATAGAATTTCTCTTTTTTTTTTTTTGGCTGTGCTGTGCATCTTGCATGATCTCAGTTCCCCAACCAGGGACTGAACTCGGGCCATGGCAGTGAAAGCCCGGTATCCTAACCACTAGGCCATGAGGGAACTCCCTCCAAAGTTTTCTTATGCAAACACATATATTCTCCCTCCTCCTTTTTTTTTTTTTTTTTTTGCAGTACGTGGGCCTCTCACTGTTGTGGCCTCTCCCGTTGCGGAGCACAGGCTCCGGATGCGCAGGCTCAGCGGCCACAGCTCATGGGCCCAGCCGCTCCGTGGCATGTGGGATCTTCCCGGACCGGGGCACGAACCCGTGTCCCCTGAATCGGCAGGCGGGCTCTCAACCACTGCGCCACCAGGGAAGCCCTCCCTCCTCCTTTTTTACACAAAAGATTGCATTCTATTGTCACCTTTCTGCACCTTTCTTTTTTTTTCTTAATTGAAGTATAGTTGATATACAATATTATATGTTACAGGTGTACAATACAGTGATTCACAATTTTTAAAGGTTATACTCCATTTATAGCTATTATAAAATATTGGCGATATTTCCTATGCTGTACAATATATCCTTGTAGCTTATTTCACACATAAAAGTTTGTACCTCTTAAGCCCCTACCCCAATGTTGCCCCTCCCCCCTTCTCTCTCCTCACTGGTAACCACTAGCTTGTTTTCTATATCTGTGAGTCTGTTTCTTTTTTGTTATATTCACTAGTTTGTTGTATTTTTTATTTTATTAAAAAAAATTTTTTTTTGGCTGTGCCCTGAGGTATGTGGGATGTTGGATCTTAGTTCCCCAACCAGGGACCGAACCCTTGCCCCCTGCAGTGTAAGCATGGAGTCTTACCACTGGACTGCCAGGGAATTCCCTGTTGTATTTTTTAGATTCCACATATAAGTGATATCATACAGTATTTGTCCTTCCCTGTCTGACTTATTTCACTCAGCATAATACCCTTCAAGTCCATCCATGTTGTTACAAATGGCAAAATTTCATTCTTTTTTATGGCTGAGTTGTATTCCAGTGTGTGTGTGTGCATACACATCTTCTTTACCCACTCATTTGTTGATGAACGCTAAGGCTGCTTCCATATCTTGGCAATTGTAAACAATGTTGCTATGAACATTGGGGTGCATGTATCTTTTTAAATTAATGTTTCTGTTTTTTTGGATGTACATCCAGGAGTGGAATTGCTGGGTCATATGGTAGTTCTATTTTTAGTTTTTTTTTGTTGTTGTTGTTGTTGTTGTTGTTGTTTGCGGTACGCGGGCCTCTCACTGTTGTGGCCTCTCCCGTTGCAGAGCACAGGTTCTGGACGCACAGGCTCAGCGGCCATGGCTCACGGACCCAGCCGCTCCGCGGCATGTGGGATCTTCTCGGACCGGGGCACGAACCCATGTCCCCTGCATCGGCAGGCGGACTCTCAACCACTGCGCCACCAGGGAAGACCTATTTTTAGTTTTTTGAGAAACATCCATACAGTTTTCCACAGTGGCCACACCAATTTACGTTCCCACCAACAGTGTATGAGGGTTCCCTTTTCACCACATCCTCACCAACGTTTGTTATTTGTGTTCTTTTTGATGATAGCCAACCTGGCAAGTGTGAGGTGATATCTCATTGTGGTTCTGATTTGCATTTTCCTGATGATTAACGATGTTGAGCATCTTTTCATGTGACTGTTGGCCATCTGCATGTTTTCTTTGAAAAAATATCTGTTGAGGTCTTTGCCCATTTTTAAATCAGGTTGTTTGTTTTGGTGTCCAGTTGTAGGAGATATTTATATATTTTGGGTATTAAATCCTTATCGGCCATATCATTTGCAAATCTCTTCTCCCATTCAGTAGGTTGCCTTTTTTTTTTTTTTTCTGGTGGCACCACACAGCTTTCGGGATCTTAGTTCCCCAACCAGGGATGGAACCCATGCCCCCTTGCAATGGAAGTGCAAAGTCATAAACCACTGGACTGCCAGGGAATTCCCTTAGTAGGTTTTCTTGTCGTTTTGCCGATGGTTTCCTTTGCTGTGCAAAAGCTTTGAAATATAATTAGGTCCCATTTGTTTATTTTTGCTTTTATTTCCTTTGCTTTAGGAGACAGATCCAAAAAAATACTGCTGCGATTTATGTCAGAGTGTTACGCCTATGTTTTCTTCTAGGAATTTTATGGTTTCCAGTCTTACATTTAGGTCTTTAATCCATTTTGCGTTTATTTTTGTATATAGTGTTAGAGAATGTTCTAACTTCATTCTCTTACATGTAACTGTCCAGTTTTCCCAGCACCACTTATTGAAGAGACTGTCTTTTCTCCACTGTATGCTCTTGACTCCTTTGTTGTAGTTTAATTGACCGTAAGTGTATACACCTTTCTTCTTTCACTTAACAATATACTTGGAAATTTTTCCATATTTGTACATCAAGAGCTTTCTTATTCTTTTTCACCAGGTTAAATCTCATTGCGTGTATGTACCATAATTTGTTTAACTGGCCCCTAACTGAAAGACCATTAAGCTGTTTTCTAGACAAAGCCTCCAGCCTTCCTTGACAGAGCGGCTGATCAAGCAGTCAGGACGGGCTTATAAAAAAGTGTGGGGAGGTGGGGAGACACTCTACCATCCCAGGTGGACTGAGGGCAGAGGTAAGGGCAGGACGGGGAGGAAAGGCAGGAGGGGAGAGGCAAGGTGGGAGCTCCCCGGTACCCTGGGAGGCTGGTTTCTCTCAGACTTTTCCTCTGGTGCCCCACCACCCACTACTCGGGCTCAGCTTCTCCTACACACTCCCCTTACCTCTTGGCCTTCCCCCAGGTCTAGGCCTGACTCTGCCCGGGGAACTTCCCAAGACCCGTCCGTGGGGGTTGGAGAGGGTTGCCGCGGTGTAATGACCTGGGGTTTATTTAGCTCTCTGCGCCTGCAGTCTCACTGGCTTTCCACATAGCCCTGCCCCTACTCCCGGCTCCCCTGGCACATGGTCCAGGACCTGAAGCAAGAACTGAATGGCTCAGTGGCCTTCATCTGGCCCCGGGTCAGCTTTCCTGTCTGCCCCACGGGCAATCTCTGGGCGCCTAAACCTAGACTGCTTTGGGCTAGTGGGAATGGGCTGAGGAAGCAGAAGCAGAGCCTGTCTGGCGCCCCTCCTCTCACTCCCCAACCCCATCAGCAGATCACGCCCCGTGGTTCCTCTTATGCAGGACCCTCTGATTGTGGGTGAAATACTGGTTGGCAAAATCCGGAAGGGGATGTCTAGAGAGGGGTGGTGGCTCCCTCCACATCACAGAGCAAGCTAGTGTTAAAATGTCCTCAGGTGGGGGTGGATTCCTACCATCTGGCCCAGGTCTCGCCAGTCCGTTCATCACTTGGCTCATCTGTGCTGTGGGGTAAGCTGGGTGGGGAGGCCCCAAGATCTGGGCTTGCGGGGGAGACAGGAAATCTGACCAAGAGTCTTACGGTGGCTTTCTGGTAGAAGTGGGTGGACATGGCCTGGCGGATGACACAGTTGCTGCTTCTGGCTTTGGTGGCTGCTGCATGGGGTGCCCAGCCCAGGACTCCACAGGCCAGGACAGACCTGCTCAACGTCTGCATGAACGCCAAACACCACAAGACAAAGCCAGGCCCTGAGGACAAGCTACATGACCAGGTGAGGATGGAGTGGGGTCTGGGGCAGGGGAGACGGCTGACCCCAAAAAGGGGAGAAGTTAGGGAGATGGGAAGATCAGCTTTGGCAAGTGATGGAGGCAGGAGGGGGGCTGAGGTGGTCCTGGTGGACCCTCTCTCAGGAGGCCACTACAATACTGGGGTGACTATTTATCTAGCACCCTCTATGGGCCAAGTGTTTTCCTCACACCTTGTCGTGAATATGTCCAAAAGGCCTCCTTGGTAGGTGGATGGTGGTCTCTACTTATACAAATGAGGAAATAGGCCCAGAGAGGGCACAGGTACATGTGGGAACTGAGAAGCCAGTCATTAGCAGGTGCCGGGAGAGGGACTGGTGGAACCTGTCCCAACCTTCATTATGTGCCAGCCCACGGAACTCAAAATCAAGGTAGAAGAGACAGGTCCCTCATGGTCACGATGTGACAAATAACTACAAACAGGCCAGGTCCCCACCCCCATTACATCCTGAAGAGACAGTGACAAATCAGATATGCTGGGAAGACTTCCAAGCAAAGGGACCATTGGCCTTGGCCTTGGAGGATGAGCCAGAGTTTTCCAGGAAGACAAAGAAGGAAAAGGCAGCCTAGCAGAGGACAGCATGTACACGGGTTGGACGGTGACAGCACAAGCGGTGGCAAGTCTAGTGTGGCCAGAGCCAAGGATACTGCTGCACGCAGAGTAGGCGAGGTGAGGCCTGAGTCCCCGTTTCATAGGGAAGGCTCCTGAAGCAGCTCAGAGAATCTGAGCTTGAAGTTGAACTCCAGGCTCATGAGAGATGCCGATATCTCATTCCTTCCGGTCACCCGCTCTGCTCCCTACAAGGCTTCACACTGCTGGAGGGCTGGGGTGTTCCCAGGGAAAGACTGGCATGGACTGCTTCCAGGGGCTCCAAGTGAAAAGAGGGAAGCCCAGCAGCCCATTACCTCCGAGTCATTTCCAACAGTTCATTTGCTCTGTGTGTGTGTGCATGCGTGTGTAGTAAAATATCCATAACATAAAATTTGCTGTTTAAGCATTTCTAAGCATACAGTTCTGTAGCATTAGGTAGATTCACATCGTTGTACAAACATCACCACCATCCATCTCCAGAACTTTTTCATCCTCCCAAACTGAAAGCCCATACCCATCACTGCATTTTTAGAACTTTTAAAGTTCTTTTTAGGAATTTTTTTTTTTTTTTTTTTTTTTTTTTGCCATACCATGCGGCTTGTAGGATCTTAGTTCCCTGACCAGCGATCAAACCTGGGCCCTCGGTAGTGAAAGCGCAGGGTCCTAACCACTGGAACGCCAGGGAATTCCCAAAACTTTTTAAGTTCTAAAGGTTGCTAAGCAGAACTTCCTCTTTGCCAAGAAATGATGCAGACACAGACCTTGGAGGGAGTCAGGTGATTTTAATTCTGAGGGATGCAGGCTATATGGGAGTGGCGGGTTTTGCTGAGTCTCTAGCATAGGCCAGGAAGTGCTTTTCATTATATTTAATCTAGTCAATTAATTTATTTATTGGCCGTGTAGCGCAGCTTACAGGATCTTAGTTCCCCGACCAGGGATTGAACCCATGTCCTTGGCAGTGAAAGCGCAGAGTCCTAACCACTGGACCGCCAGGGAATTCCCCGCTTTTCATTATATTAACTAACTCTTTTGGAGGCAGAAACCACTGACCCTGGCTGGCAGGTCGGGGATGAGGTGCATGGGGTCTTGCAGGGCGACCAAGAGTTGGGCACCTAAGGAATTGCATGCACGAAGCTGGGGAGGCCTGGAAGCAGGTTCTGCGGCAGCAGCCCCGGGCGTGGGCTGGGTTATTGGAGAGGGGTTGGTTTGGATCCACCCTCAGGGATTTTCCTTAGTTTCTCCTGAGTGTCCAGACCTGTCACATCTCCCTTCTCACTTGAGCCTGGATGCTAGAGTTCATCTCAGACATTTTAAGCAACTGGCTCGTGATTGCTCAGCTCTTGACTCCCAGCCTACAGCAATTTCTAAAGAGAAATCTCTACCACTTCTACCATCTTACCTGCCTTGAATTCACCTTTCTAGGATTGCCTCCCATGTTTAGTCAGGCCCAAGTTCAGGCCTATATGTGGTCATTGCCCCTCTGTGCCCCGCTGCTTTTAAGACCTACCAGGAGTCCCCTCACCTGGGGTTCCAGACCCTGAGAGAGCCAGACTGGCCCCCTTCCCCTCCACCCCTCACCGCAACCCGCGACCAGGCTCCTCCCTCTCCTCTCTGTCCTGAGGTAAAACCCTAACCTTACCATCCACAAGGGGTGCAGCTTACTTAAGCTCTGTAAAAGTCGGAGTAACGACCTTTTACTCAATAACTGGGTGATTGAGAAGTTAAAGTGCAAAAGCCTCAGGGACTTTGCGTCTGCCATTTTCAGTGCCCCCAGTGTTCTCTGTCTCCCCCCTCCCCAGCCCTAACTAAAACCATAGCGCAAGGAGGGCAGAGATTTGATCTATTTTGTTCATTACAGTATTCGCAGCACCCAGCACACTGCCTGCACTCAGTTCATACTGTCTCAGTGCAAAATGAGTCATCTAAACATCCCAGATAATGTGAAATAACTTTGTAAACCGCTTAGACATGTACAAATAATAACTGCTCCCCCAGACGATGGTTCTCCAGGTCTCCCACATCCCCTGTGTTACTTTCTGTTAAAAGTCAATACTATTGGGCTTCCCTGGTGGCGCAGTGGTTGAGAGTCCATCTGCCGATGCAGGGGACACAGGTTCGTGCCCCGGTCTGGGAAGAGCCCACATGCCGCGGAGCGGCTGGGCCCGTGAGCCATGGCCGCTGAGCCTGCGCGTCCGGAGCCTGTGTTCCGCAACGGGAGAGGCCACAACAGTGAGAGGCCCGCGTACCGCAAAAAAAAAAAAAAAAAAAAAAAAAAAGTCAATACTATTATTGCCTCTACCCCACAAAGAGGGCTCCTCAAGGCCAGGCTTAGAGGCAGCCTCCCTAGCGAGGGTTCCTCTGGGTGACCTACCCAAGTCAGAGGAACCAGAATGTGAAGGAGATGGCCATGGTGGGTCAAGGACTTAGTCCCGTGTCTTCCCCTCCCAGTGCAGTCCCTGGAAGAAGAACGCCTGCTGCTCTGTCAACACCAGCCAAGAAGCCCATAAGGATATTTCCTACCTGTACAGATTCAACTGGGATCACTGTGGCAAGATGGAGCCCGTCTGCAAGCGCCACTTCATTCAGGACACCTGCCTCTACGAGTGCTCACCTAACTTGGGGCCCTGGATCCAGAAGGTACGGGCACCATCCCCACAGACATGAACCTCAGCAGAGGGCAGGGCCCACCGGCCACTTGCAGGGAGGGCGTGGTCCAGGAATTCTGGACTGAGGGCGGAAGAGGCACCGCCCCCTCCCCCAGCCCTGGACCCCACCAAGGCTGTAGCAGCTGAGATCCCTGGCTGACTGGAGCCCTCCCTCCCCCCGCTCCCCCCAGGTGAACCAGAGCTGGCGCAAAGAGCGGGTCCTGAACGTGCCCCTGTGCAAAGAGGACTGTCAGGTCTGGTGGGAAGACTGCCGCACCTCCTACACCTGCAAGAGCAACTGGCATAAGGGCTGGAACTGGACCTCAGGTGAGGGACTGGGCAGGGGCGGGGGGGAGGGAGGGGTTTGGAGATGGAGGGTGTGTGTGGAACGAGTATATGGAGACTTGAGGCTGTGGGGCTGGTGGAACAAGAGATGGTTCTGGACCCAGTGGCTACAAGTCTTCCATCCTCCCCACAGGGTATAACCAGTGCCCAGTGAGAGCTGCCTGCCACCGCTTTGACTTCTACTTCCCCACGCCTGCTGCTCTGTGCGATGAAATCTGGAGTCACTCCTACAAAGTCAGCAACTATGGCCGGGGCAGCGGCCGCTGCATCCAGATGTGGTTCGACCCGGCCCAGGGCAACCCTAACGAGGAGGTGGCGAGGTTCTATGCTGAGACCACAAATTCTGGGGCCATGCCGCAGGGGATTGGACCTCTCCTGCTCAACCTGACCCAGATACTGCAACGCTGGTTCCTTGGCTAAGCTGTTTCCACTGCTGACACCTGGATACCTTCCTTGCCTGCACCCAACCTCAGCTCAGCCCAGCTCCACTCTCTCAGATGAGGAGGACTCACAATACCCTGGTCATTGGTTCCTGATCCAAGGTCCTACAGGGATCCTCTGACAGCCTATTCTAATAGATATATCTATGTGTGTCCTGTGCCTTATAAATAATTTGGGGATGAGTGGGTTGGGGGTGGGGGCATGCCTCATTGCTTCATCATTCCTCTTGAGAGGCCCAAAGAGGGACTGGGACTAACTTGAAGTTCAGCAGCAAGTAGGGGGTGGAAGTTGATCCCTTAGCCTCGGGCTCTTACTTCTGCACCAGCCTTCCCCCTCATGCCTCCTCCTGTACCACAAGGGAACAAGGGAATTGGTGGAGGGAAGCTGGGGAGAGATTGGTAGATGAGTTACCAGGCTTCTGAAAGTTTCTTTCCCTTTCCTTCCCTTACTAGACGTGGGCTGGGATGGCTATATTAGTGGGCAGATCCCCATGATGAACACTTGCATTGTCTCCATTTTTTAAAAATGACAATTCTACAGTGAAAAATCATGCACATAGTAGAATGCTATAGCATTGAATTCCAGAAGAGGGATTGCTGGGTCAAGGAGTATTTGGATTTATAATTTTGATAGTTACAATTTTACAGGGGTTATATCATTGTGGCCCCCACTAGCCTTGTTTCCCCACAATCTGGTCAACACAGTATAGCGTTAAACTTTGAATTTTCTGCTAAGCTGATTTTCTGCTAAACTGATAGGTGGGATAAAGGGCATCTCAGTGGAGTTTTCACTTGCCATGTTTCTTACCATGAGAACACAGTTTCTGAGGTCTTTCCATATTGATCTACAAAGATCTAATTCATTCTTTTCCATTGCTGGGCAATATTCCGTTCTGTGTATGGATCACATTTAACTCAGTCACCTACTAATGGATATTTGAGAGAGGGAGGTTCTTTTACTCCAAATATTCCCTCTCTGGGTTCCTGGAATGCTCTTTTATACTCTGCAGGCTGGCTCCTCGTAGCCACTTAGATTTCAACCTACAATTAATTCCCCACTAAAATGACTTCTGACCACTCAACCAAAAGAAGTCCTCTTGTACAGATATCCATCCACTGTGTTTACTGTCTGACTTTTCCCTAACAAAACACACACACCTGAAAGCAGGGGCCATGTCTATGACATTTTGTGCCAGATCCTCTGGGCCTGGGTCGGTGTCTAGCACAGAGGAGGTGCTTAGGGATCCATGCACTCATTCTGTCAGTCAGTAGATGCCTTCTGAACACCCAATCTGCCGGTGTCGGCCGACAGGAAGGGAATTGAGTCCCTTGCACTGTCTGGTGGGGGCAGACAGATGTGAGAACCAGTAACTCTTAGAACAGTGAGCTGAGGGTTTGCTCCAGGGGAGCACAGAGTGTGGCGTAGTTCCGTGGAAGCCCAGAAAGGTTAGGGAAGGCTTCCAAAGCATAATGTTTGCCAAGCCGACTAGGTGGAGGAATGGCATTCCATGGAGAGGGTTCAGGAAGTGCAAAGGCTCGGAGGTGAGAGAAGCACAGCAGAATTTCTAGGTGGCTAAGACAGAAGTTAAGAGGGCAAGGGCAGGGGGCTTCCCTGGGGGCGCAGTGGTTGAGAGTCCGCCTGCCGATGCAGGGAACGCGGGTTCGTGCCCCGGTCCGGGAAGATCCCGCATGCCGCGGAGCGGCTGGGCCCGTGAGCCATGGCCGCTGAGCCTGCGCGTCCGGAGCCTGTGCTCCGCAACGGGAGAGGCCACGACAGTGAGAGGCCCACGTAACACACACACACAAAAAAAAGAGGGCAAGGGCAGGAAATGAGGCCAGAGAAGAAACACTGGATCTGCAACCCTCAAGACTCTGATGCCCTCACGGTGCTCTCTCCTTTCTTTGTGAAAGAAGCCAGGCTTGGAATCAGACTCAGCTCTAGCCCCTCTTTGCTGCCTGGGAACCGCAGTTTTCGCAGCTGTGAGGATGGGTGATAAGCGACTGCATATGCCATGGGCTGGCACTCAGGAAAAACCCCAGTTTCTCCCATCCCTACTCCCTGCAGCCCAGAGCCCCCATCCACGCAGGGCCAAAGACCTTCCTTTCATCTTTGTCAAGTCACAGGGCAGCCTTCAGATCGGGGTCCACAAGGATGCCAATGGCTAACTTGGCTGGTATTAAGCTTCCAGTCCGGGCAGATACTCTCGGGATCGGCTCCACAGTGGATGCTTGACTGTATCCCTCCCTGTTGCCCAGGTGGCCTGAGCACTGAGGCTTCAGATTCAGAGCCCGGCATGAGGCTCAACAAGGGCAGGGACTCCTCACGGATTAGAACTCCACCTCCAACTCACTTCCCATTTGCTGGTCACTTCTTCTGAACCCCTGAGGTCTCGGAGGCCAAACATCACTCCTGCAGTGGGGGAACTATAAAGCCCAGTTTATGATGAGTTCCTGGCGCAGGGGTGGAGGATGGGGGACAGGGGCAAGTCCCATCTAGAAGAGCATCTAGAGGAATGAATGTTTTTGGGCATTCCTAGACACCTGGGCATGCTCCAATTAGGAGAAGGCTGAGCTGGGCTGGTAAAGCCTGGAGGGAGGTCTGGGGGTTTTAGCAGCCCTCTACCTGCTCAGGTCTTCAGAGGGCTTAACCCTCCCAGGTTATCATAGGAGTCAAGTATGGCTCACTCCGAGGGAGAGGGAAAGCAGGGCACAAGCTGGGGGTCTCCTGGGAGTTGATTTCTCCAACCCCCCCCCACTGGAGTCAATTTCTTTGCAGGCTCTTTAGGGCTTTCCTTCTTGGCTGATTCACCTCCAGTGATCCAGCTGCCTCCTCTGGCTCCCAGCCCCACCCCGTGCTCCATGGGCTCAGATCTGTGGCCTTTCCAAGGATAGTGAGGCCCGAATCTTCCTTAAACTTCTGCTGCCATCATAGGCTGATGGCTCCCACATCCAACCTGGACCCTTCCCCAGGCTTTCACCTCTACCACCACCTCCCCGCCGTGTTGCACACAGGCACCTCGACAAAACAGAGCTCAACATTCCCTCCGGCCCAAATTTGCTCCTCCCCTCTTCCCTTTCTCCACCAGTGGTACCAGCCTGGCCTCAGAGGGTGAAAAAAGAAAGGCTTCTGTCCCTGGCTGGGGTAGGAGTGGTGGGAGGAGTCTACATTAGAGCAGACTCTTAGCTGCTGGAGAAAAGAGACTTGTGTGTGAGTGGGTAGGGGAGTGGGGGAAGGGAGGGGAGCTGGGGCCTTGGAACAAGTGAGGCTCTGGTAATCTGAGCATCTGTGATTTTATAGCTGGAGGTGGGCGATGCCTGAGGCTGCTGAGGTTGAAGAGTTGGTGGCTCTATACATTGGGGATATGGGAGCTCCATACTCTCTACAGCTGCCTGGGAGCTGGGAAGCCCGAGCTCCAGCCCTTGCCCTGCAATGAGCTCTGTCCTGATTCTCTGGGTCTCATTCTCTTTGTCGGTATAACAGGATGAGGATGTTAGAAGTGGAGCAAATTTCTTTAAATGATCCCAGCAACTCAGGCTGCAAGGTTTTCTCAGACCTGAATTTAGGGGAGAAAATGGAATAAGTGGGGCTTGCGGACTGGCCTCAGGCCTGCACTATTAATCCAGTCCCTCCCACCCACCACCCTTCCATGGAGGCCTTGCTGGAGCCCACGTGCAATAATTAACTCCTGGGTGGCCTTCGCCCTATCCTAAGTGCCTCTCCTGGGCCACATTCCCACTGCCCGTCTCCTAGGCCACTAAGCCCCTTCTGTCCCCTAGAGTGAGGCAAGGGGACAGCAGAGCAGAGCAGAAGCCTGAGCCAGACCGAGGGCCACCTCTTCTCCCAGGTATGCCACTCTGCACCCCCTCTCAGAGCAACACACCCTAGGGCACTCCCAGCAAGTATTAAAGGATTTGAACTGGGAGGATCCACTGCCTAAAGGCAGAGAATCCAGAAGCAGAGACAGGGCCTGCCCAAGGTTAAACTACAAGTTAGCAGAACCCAGGACTCTTGCCTTTCAGCACAGCACTGAGTTCTCAGAGCTTCAAGTCTGGGACCCTGGGGGGAGGGGTGGCGGTGTTGAGGATGGTGATTGGTGGTGGTGGTGGGGTCTGAGCTGGACCTAGATCTGAAGCTGAGACTAGGAGGGGGGAGGGGCTTGCAGGGTGATGTAGGTGGCATGGAGGGGAATAGAGCTCTGGCTCTAGAAAGCAGCCACAGCAAGAAAAAACACCGACTGAGTGGGATCCAGCGGGACCTGGGGAAAGGGTTTTCTCAGCCCTCCCAGTACTCCCCCAGTACTCTGTGTCAGTTACCCCTATGGGAGTCTCAGCACAGGGAAAGAGCAGGGGACAAAAGCTGAAGGAGCTCTGGACTTGAGGGTCCTGAGCTGGACTTGGGTGGTCCCTACTGTGTGACTTGGGACACGTTCCTCAACCCATGCCCAACTGATTCCTCAATCCGTGCCCAGCTGGCTAGTATCTCTTAGGGCTTTCCCCCCTACATTTAATCCTCAGGTGAGGAAACTAAGCCTCAAGATAATGTGAGTTATTTTCTCCCAAGGTCAAGCAGCAGGGGGAGTGTGAGAGCTGGGATCATGGACAGGCAGATCTGGAACCCAGTGCTCTAAACTGCTAGACTTTGTTTCCCCAAAGGAGCCTGATCCTGAATCACCCGGCATTTCCAAGAGTACAGATTTGTCCTGTGCTCTTGGAGATCAGGGAGTGACGGGATCAATGGAGAGATGATTGGGTCCTGGAATGAATGAATTAGCAAATGAATGAACACTGGAATAAACAGTGTAGCAGGATAATGGATTGTGGAAGGGTGTGAAGTGAGGAGAGCTAAGTGGGAATATAATCCCAGGTTTCCCCCGAGCTCTGCTGGGCAGAGTCAGCCTGGAGTCCACCCAGTTCGGGCCCCATCCAGGAGGCCCAGGCAAGATGCTGGAGTTTTGCAGAAGATGGGGGCAATGTGGCGGTGAGGCAACTTTGTGAGCAGGGAGGATGCATAAGCTTTAGGAGCTGTAAGAAATGAATTCTGAGTGTTTTAGGAGAACCAGGCACCTGGTGACCAGCGGCGTGAGGGAACAGGCATCTCCCAAAGCTCAGCGTCAGAGGTCAGGGGATTGAGATGCTATGAAGGCCAAGGAGAGGCCAGCTCTGTGGCAGGGGTTCAGGAGCCTCCCTAGGCCCCAGGGGTGGGCTGTTTGGCTGCCCATGTCCACCCCCAAGCCTCTGCCCTGTGACATTCTCCAGGTCACAGGGTCTCTGGGAGAGGCCAAATAATGAGGCTGGAAAGGGCTGGAAGCAGGGCTTTTTTTTTTTTTTTTTTTTTTTAAAACATTGATCTGCATCTGGAGTTCCAAAACTAAGATAAACTTTTACACAAAGTCATTTGGTGTCAAAATCTGACCTGAGGGCTTCCCTGGTGGCGCACTGGTTGAGAATCCTCCTGCCGGTGCAGGGGACACGGGCTTGAGCCCTGGCCCGGGAAGATCCCACGTGCCACAGGGCACCTAGGCCTGTGGGCCACAGCTACTGAGCCTGTGCTCTGGAGCCCGCGAGCCACAACTGCTGAGCCCGTGCGCCTGGAGCCCGTGCTCCGCAATGGGAGAGGCCACCGCAATGAGAAGCCCACCTACTGCAGCGAGGAGTGGCCCCCGCTCTCTACAACTAGAGAAAGCCGCGTACAGCAACAAAGAACCAAACTAGCCAAAAATAAATAAATTAAAAAAAAATCTGACCTGAAAATTAATGTGAGGTTATTATAGTTTTTACTTATTCCACCAGTATACCTATTTTCTTCCCCACAGAATGTGTGCTTGATCATTGACTGCCTGTAAATTGTATTATCTTATTTTGTATTACCTTTGATAAAATTGCCAACTAAAGAATGTCACTCTGCCACCCAGGTTCTATAAGGATTAAGTCATTAGTGACTGCAGTCGCTGACCTAACACACACTAAAAGAAATTCAGGGTGGAGATCAGGGACAAGGCACTCTGTGCTCTAGGAAAATTGGCAGAACGGGCCTTTCGGATGGTTAGATATTTTTAGGAAAAAATTTTATGAACACAAATTCTTGCATCTTCTCATATCTAGAAAAGCACTAAAACCATTAACTAAGATGTCTGTTCCTTGCGACTAGCAGCAACCTTCTACCGAGATGTGTGCTTGACTGCACATACCCCTTGGCCGAAATCACATATGTACTGATCTCCCCCTTCACCTCTTCAGAACAGTTTTGCAGAGTAGTCTCCTGGGCTATAGACACTGAGTAAACTCAACTCAGAGCTCTTACATTGTACGTTTTTTTCAGTCAACCAAATCTGAAAAGTTTTAAGCTCTGAAACATTTGCCTCCAAGGATTTCGAACAAGGGATTGGGAACCTATGGCAATCTCCTGGCTATTTCTGCATTTTGCCCAAACTCCATCCCTTAGCTGCACTTGATCCTCATGACCGTGTAAAGAAGCCAGGGATGGGCTTCCCTGGTGGCACAGTGGTTGAGAGTCTGCCTGCCGATGCAGGGGACACGGGTTCGTGCCCCGGTCCGGGAGGATCCCACATGCTGCGGAGCGGCTGGGCCCGTGAGCCATGGTCACTGAGCCTGCGCGTCCAGAACAGGCTCCGCAACGGGAGAGGGCACAACCGTGAGAGGCCTGCGTACCGCAAAAAAAAAAAAAAAAAAAGAAGAAGCCAGGGAGATCCCAGCCAGGTAGTGTCCCAGACCCAACCCTCCCTGAGGCTGGCAAGACTAGGGTGTCAGTGTGATCCGCCCTAGGCTCCACCCACCTAAGACTGTTATTAACACCTTGAGGACCCACCTCTGCATTCCCGCATTCTCACATTCCTTGCTGCCTTTGACCACAGTTATTTCTTCAGGGACAAGCATGGCCTGGAAGACAACGTGGCTACTGTTCCTTTTGGTAGGGGTGGCTGCGGTATGGACAGCCCGACCCAGGATTGAGCTTCTCAATGTCTGCATGAATGCCAAGCACCATAAGGAAAAGCCAGGTCCCGAGGACAAGCTACATGAGCAGGTGGGCCGAGAAGTGGTCTGGGTTGGGGAAGAGCTGCCTCAGGGAACGTCTGCCTGCCTCCTTGGTGGAGGCAGGGAGGCCGCCTGAGCAGGTCTTCAGTTTGCACTGGTTTATGGGCGACTTTTTAACACATACTGCGTGCCCAGTGTTGTCAGGCAATGCCAAGAGCTCAGCTTCTTGGTTGTTGGGTTTCCGTGTTACTAAAATCAGGAAGCAGGCCTGGAGAAGAGCCTGGAGAGACCCGTCTGGGGGGTTGATTTTGATTTCTGAGTTTAGACTGGGGCTAACCCCTCCAAGGATCTGAGAGGAGAAAGAGCACACTGCATGTGGTGGCTTCTTTTCTGCCAGCCCCAAACAGCTCAGGAAAAGAGGGTCTCTCACAGTGAGGCTGGGTGCGAGGCAAACATGTCCTCTGGGGCTCTCAACCCTATTGGACCTGAGGTCTCCTTCCTATGACAATGACTTTGCCACAATCCCTTCAATCTCCTGAACCTATCTAAATGTTTAAAAAAAAAAAGTCAATGTGATGTCACAACTATAAAGAAAAAATCCAAAACATATTAAATATGCATTTCAATATGTAAATGTTCATATGTATCTCATCAGCAGATAATGATCACAGTCCGCTGTTTGTGCTTGTTTTGCATCATTGAGCCCCTAGCTGCCAGTGCAGCCTGACAAGTGGTGGTACTACTTGGATACTTGCAGCAGCCTTGACTTTACCCTCTTCAGCCTATATATTTTTTTAAAGTGCACATCTTAATATTGTGCTTTTATACTAAATTCTAGGCCATGGGTTTTCATTCATTCAATAAGAATGTACTGAGTATTTCTGTAATTAGAACTATTCTGGGGTTGCAGTTTATTTAACTTGCTTCCTTATCTCCAGGTCTTTCTCACTTTCTGAAAGAGGCTTAATCTTACTCTTCTAGAAAACAATTTCCCATTCCTCTCCTGCTTTGTTTTTTCCCAAAGCAATTATCCAGTGATTAAGTTTTCCTTGTGTTCCCAGTTTCTAGAAAAATGCCTGGGTTAGAATAAGTAGGAGCTCAATAAAGACTTGAATTAATGAATGTTGTGATGACTGCATCTCTGGGTGAGGCTCCCTCCTAGGATTCCACAGTCTTGGAAAGCCTTCTCCCCCAAAGAAGGCCCCCCAGTAGCAAGTGTTTCCCTGAAGACTGTGTTGGGGAATCAAGGACTAAAAGGGGAGAGGCTATGCATATGAATATTCTGGTTATGCTGGGTGTGAGAGTTAAAAGTCAGTATTATTATTTCCTCTACCCCAAAATGAGGGCTCCTCAAGGCCAGGCTTAGAGGCAGCCTCCCCAGCGAGGGTTCCTCTGGGTGACCTACCTGAGGCAGAGGAACCAGAATCTGGAGGAGATGGCCATGGTGGGTCAAGGACTTAGTCCCGTGTCTTCCCCTCCCAGTGCAGTCCCTGGAAGAAGAACGCCTGCTGCTCTGTCAACACCAGCCAAGAAGCCCATAAGGATATTTCCTACCTGTACAGATTCAACTGGGATCACTGTGGCAAGATGGAGCCCGCCTGCAAGCGCCACTTCATTCAGGACACCTGCCTCTACGAGTGCTCACCTAACTTGGGGCCCTGGATCCAGGAGGTATGGGCACCATCCCCACAGACATGAACCTCAGCAGAGGGCAGGGCCCACCGGCCACTTGCAGGGAGGGCATGGTCCAGGAACTCTGGACTCTGGAGGGTGGTAGTGAATGCAGCTCTTTTGCCCCTTTCCTGTTTGCCCATTTCTGTTCCCCTCTAAACTTAAAGGAGCCTAATTATAGGAATGAGATCACCAAGCAATTTAACCTAACTCCTGACTTATGCTCTCCTGAATAGACACTATGCCTTGCCTAACCTGTTGGTTCTTTTCCTAGATTAAAAGAAGTAAGAATGAAGAATTAAGTAGTTAAAAAATGACTAGCCCTCTACCTCCAACAGCTCCCTTAGCAATCCTGCAGGCAGATCACTTGGGCAAGATAATATCTGAAGAGAGAGTCAGCCAGTCTGCACACAATGGAGAATGATGCAGAATCCAACCTCCTGCCTTGATGATTCACTGAGATTCTTTCCCCTTTTTCCCTTTAAAAACTGTCATGGGGCTTCCCTGGTGGCGCAGTGGTTGCGAGTCCGCCTGCCGATGCAGGGGACACGGGTTCGTGCCCCGGTCTGGGAAGATCCCACATGCCGCGGAGCGGCTGGGCCCGTGAGCCATGGCCGTTGAGCCTGCGCGTCCGGAGCCTGTGCTCCGCAACGGGAGAGGCCACAACAGTGAGAGGCCCGCGTAACGCAAAAAAATAATAATAATAATAAAAACTGTCATGGCTGAGCAGAATCTTCGGAGTTGGTCTCGGGACATGAGTTCACCTTCTCCCCAGATTGCCGGCTTTTCTGATTAAAGCAACTTTCCATTCTACTGACACTGGCCTCTCGCCTCTCGATTATGGGCTTTTGAGCAGAGAACAGCGGAACCGGAGCTTGGTAACAGTAGAGGCACCGCCCCCTCCCCCAGCCCTGGACCCCACCAAGGCTGTAGCAGCTGAGATCCCTGGCTGACTGGAGCCCTCCCTCCCCCCGCTCCCCCCAGGTGAACCAGAGCTGGCGCAAAGAGCGGGTCCTGAACGTGCCCCTGTGCAAAGAGGACTGTCAGAGCTGGTGGGAAGACTGCCGCACCTCCTACACCTGCAAGAGCAACTGGCACAAGGGCTGGAACTGGACCTCAGGTGAGGGACTGGGCAGGGGCGGGGGGGAGGGAGGGGTTTGGAGATGGAGGGTGTGTGTGGAACGAGTATATGGAGATTTGAGGCTGTGGGGCTGGTGGAACAAGAGATGGTTCTGGACCCAGTGGCTACAGGTCTTCCATCTTCCCCACAGGGTATAACCAGTGCCCAGTGAGAGCTGCCTGCCACCGCTTTGACTTCTACTT